>NC_135955.1:29596759-29904259 GCF_053455715.1 Rhinoraja longicauda
GCAAATGTGTGAGATATTTTGTGCTCTTTCCACTTTTGAAAGAAAAGTTTGCAATTCTACAGCATGTCCTAAGATCAACCCAAAGTGCTTTACAACCTGGGAACCACTTAAAAGGTTAGTTTTTTAAAAAGTAATTGATCAGGCAGCCAAACTATGCTTCTGCAGACTCAATGAGCAAATAAACCACTTTTGCGACTGAGTCTTTAAAATTGTCTTGGTCAGTTTTCTGATATTTGATACTTTCAAACATCTTTAAAGTTTCAGGGTAAAGTAAAAATCCAACTTATCAGAATTAAAACTGAAAACTTTCTGATACTCACCCGGCCAATCTGTGAGAGGAGGTTAAATAGAAAAATTATTAATTAGGGTTGAGATTCTTAATCAAAACAGTATTGGATCTGCACTTGAATCTCTGGCCTATTTTGTTTTCCCCTTAAATTCTGATGGTCTTCACTTATACATTTCAAGGAGATTTAATTTTTATTTCCTTATTGTTGCAAAAATAAGTTGATTTTTTAAATTCCAGAATGCTAAGCTAATGAACTGAACAACTGTTTAAGGAGGATATGTTCTCAGTAAATGCTACCCAAATATGGGAGACTAACAGGCAAGATAGCATCAGTCATATGCTTTTGTGAATTCTAAAAACTTTGGTGTACTTAACCCTTGCTGAGATACCACTTCAGGATTGTGAGCTGGGCAGTGATTGTAACTCTTCAACCTGTTTTAGTTTGGCTTTCTTTGTTATATTTATATTGGCTGGGTTTGGGTTAGTTATTCCTGCTTTCTTGAAGTTGTTTTGTTGTTAGACAGATTGGGATGGAATTAAAAGGACTCGTGACAGCAGTGTTTCTGTCTGTGGCAAAGGAAAGCAGCTATCTGACCTTCAATGACGACAACTTGGGAAATGTTTTTCTTCCATCCTTGAGATCAAAGCCTTGTTGAGATGTAAATAATAACTTTAAAAGGATCGGGACTAGAGATGAATATTTGATGTTTCTGGAGAGTCTGTTTGATGATACAGTCATGAGGTTATTCTAATGAAACAAGAAATCTCCAAGATAACCAACCCTACTCTGAACTTACATGAGCTTGTCTTAGCTTCCAATTGGAAATCTAAAGTCCTCATCTATGATAATGCTAAGATATAACTTAACCCTCACTCATTCCGCTATAACCTTGCAGGAACTGATTTAGTTTGTGCGGAGTTGAATGGAATTAAAGCCTTCCTTTAAAATAATTTAGTTTAGTTTAGAGATAAAGCATGGAAGCAGGCCCTTTGGCCCACCGACTCCACACTGACTAGCGATTTACCCCACACTAACACTATGCTACACACACGAGGGACAATTTACAATTTTACCAAGCCAATTAGCCTACAAACCTGAATGTCTTTGGAGTGTGGGAGGAAACCAGAGCACCCGGAGAAAACACACGCAGGTTACGGGGAGAACGTACAAACTCCATACAGACAGCACCCGTCGTCAGGATCGAACCAGGACTCTGGCGCTGTAAGGCAGCAACTCTACCGGTGTGCCACAGTGCAGTTCACAGTGCCAGAAAAATGAAATAAACAGTGGCAGCATACTGCAACAAATCTGAATCCTGAGTTCTGTTGAAGCATGTGTGATGAATTTATAATTCATACAGAAAGGCCAGAGGACAATTAATTTGATCATTTCCCTCCACAGATGCTGCCTGACTTGTGGAGTTCCTCCAGTAATTTTTATTTTGGCCAATTTCATTGTGAAGCGTGGCTTAAAGTTAAATGAAGAAAACCTAAGATTTGGCGAATTGTGTTATGTAGAATCTATAGGATGGGACGAGATAGATAAATTCTCTGTAATAAAACAGAAAATACTGGAAATAGTCAGCAGGTCAGGCTGCATCTATTGTAAGAGAAACATATGTGATGTTTCAAGCAAAGATACCTTGTCAGATAAATCATTTCCCTATTTGAACTGTAACAAAATACAGATCAAAATGATGCGAAAAAAAAGGAGTAGCTTGGCAGGAGAAAGCTATGTGACCACCTTAATGGAAATATTTCTCTACTTTAAAAGACCTGCTTTGTACTTTTGATATAGGGATAACTTGTTTCTCAATTTGTGTAAAATTATGTGAGAAATGCCGATTTGTGCTGGCAGTAATTTTTGTGTGTGATCTTTGAGCATTTAAATTTGTTAGTTGGAATACTCAACACTATCCTTCAGAGAGTCACTATCCTTCAAGAGTGGGTAGCTCCCTTGCCTCTGGGTCTGAAAGTTCAAGTCCCCACTCCAGAGACATGAATAAGGGTTTCAGTTTAAACACTCCCTGCACAGTAATGAGGAAATGCTACACTGCATGAGGCATTTGAACCAAGACCCTGTCTGTTAGCGCAAGTGGAAGTAAATTAGCCTGCTGCAGTCTCTGAATGAGAGCAGGGTAGTTCTCTTCCCAGTGTCATGGGCTATATTTCGCCCTCACTGAAACAGACTATCAAGATGTGTTTTTCAGTACTGGTCTGGATGTGTACTCCTCTATGTACTTTGGCTGCAATATTACAAACTGTTCTTACACTTCAGAGACAATTCATTGGTTTGAATGTAGTTTGGGAACATCTTTACAATATCAAGTTGATTTATTTTGGTTTGTTAAAGGATGTATTTGTGGTTTATGGTGCTCAAGAACATTCGGATTGCTTTCATCCATCGAATACAGGTTTATGAAGGGCATGGTTGTGGCTCAGTTTAACACCTCTCCTCAAAAGCTGCATCTCCAATAGAGCCTAGGTCTCTCAGCCAGGCACCAGAGCCTCGGCCTAGATTTCTGTGCTCAAGTCTCTGGAGTGGATCCTGAACGCACTTTCTCACTTTGGTTCAAGAACTCTTCTTAGTATCTTAGGAAATTTGTTTAAATAGGTCATTTGCAGAGTATGATTTTTCTCTATGAGAAATCAGAGAGAACAGTCCTGGTGAGGTAAATTAGGCATCATTTGCCATGCAGTAATGGCAAATGGGATCAAATGGAATCCTTTAGGAAAATCTTGCGAATCTCCAGAGTAAAAAAATGATGGATTGCATGTTGGTTTCATTTTCTTTGAACATTATTGTTTATTGGTTGTAAAAATATAGGAGATGCGACTTTGGTTGTTTGACTGAATGAGCCAATCAAATAACAAAGTGTCAGTTCGTTCTATAATTGATCAGTAATGGTTCTCCAAGGATGTGAGTGATTGGGAGTCATTTAATGTTCAGACCTTGTGTAAGCCCAGGGTGGGGATATACACAATGGCACATTATCACTGTAGAACAATCAATGCAGTTTCAATGGTGGACTTGAGGAAAAGCTTCGGGCAAACAGTGCTATTCCAAGGCAGGGACTGAATATTACCTTAAAGAAGCAGAAAGCGATATCAGGGCTCACAACAGCAGGGAGACATTTGTTGAAGCTGATGGAAGAAATGACACTTGTTTTGAAATACCTGCTAAGCCAGCATTACAGAACCTGGCAGAACTGAGCACAGCACTTCCTCCATCCAACAAAGTGAAAAGAGATTGCGGATAATGTCGGAAGCACAGAATCATGTGACCAAGTTAATACTCCTCTTTTCATTCTTCTCCTTCTCATCCCATTAACAAATCCTTCTTTTCCTTGCTTTCCATATTCCTCATCCATCTCAGTTCTGTGGAATTCATATGCATCCAACAATCTTGCTTTACTTAAATAAAAACAACCTGGAGATTAAAAATTGGAAGGGAATAATAATTCTTTTAGAAAGACTCATCTATTTATTAAACTAAGAAAAGATGTTGAAACAAAAAACTGCAGATGCTGGTTTATACCAAAGATAGACACAAAGTGCTGGAGTGTCTCAGCGGGTCAGGCAGCATCTCTGGAGTTAAAGCATAGGTGACGTTTCGGTTGGGACCCTTCTTCAGACCCTGACTTTCAGACTTCTGAAGAAGGGTCCCAACCTGAAATGTCACCTATCCTTTTTCTCCAGAGATGCTGCCTGACCCGCTGAGATACTCCAGCACTTTGTGTCCATCTCAAGAAAAGGTACTGCTGATCTCCCTGGGTGAGATGCTAAACTTAAGCAGAGGTTGCTCTCACAGGCATTATTAGTCGACGGGCAGAAGGGTTCTCCCAGTGCCTGCGATCTAACGTTTATTGCACCACCAATATAACTGCAGCAGACCACCTGCTGTTTCTCAGAAGCTGCTGTGCACCAATTACCTACTGTGCTTCTTAGATTGCAACACTTGCGATGCCTCAAGAAATCTTTTGTTATTCAAAATAATTAAAGGAAAGTATTATCAAGCAAGGCATTTGGGATGGGGGACTAAATGAAGGATAATTTCAATCTGATTAACTGCTTCATTTTGCCCCCAACTGAAAATGTAGTTGAAGATCAGCTTAACCTCTCAGTGGAAAGTTATGTTTGGCCAGAGCTGAAACAGAGACGTGAGAGGTGCTGAACCATAGCTGACACTAAAGCACAAAGATATTTTCACATTCAACTCCTCATCATTGTGTCAACACTAAGTACAAATGTCTGATAAGTGAGTGATTGCCCTTGGGCTATTTTACCACAAACATGGTTAGTTATGTGCTCCCAAAAGGGTAACCTTTCCACTTTACTCTGGTTTCAGATGGAAGATCCAATTCAGTTAAAGGACAGTGGCAATGCATTCTTTCAGAACAAAGATTATGACAACGCCATTGACTGTTACACTAAAGCTATTAAGCTGACCAAAGAGAAGAAGGTTCTGGCTACCCTTTACAGAAATCGATCAGCGTGCCACTTAAAAAAGGTAAGTAAGCACTGAATCCATATGATTGCAGTTGTTACCGGAAAATGCTCCTACATTCTATGGCAGGAGCTCCTCATTTATAAGAAATCAAAGTGACACTGGCACAATGAAAAGGCAATTAGGTACGCAGGTTCCCGATGTGGTCACCTATACGTTGGTGAGACCATGCATTGACTTGGCAACTGTTTCACTGAACACTTGCGCTCGTCCCGCCAAGGCCCACTGGAGCTCTCGGTTGCTAACCAGTTTAACTTCTCTTCCTATTCCCATACTGACCTTTCTGTCCTGGGCCTCCCTTATTGCCGGAGTGAGGCCACACACAAACTGGAGGACCAGCACCTCATATTCCACTTGGGTAGCCTACAACCCAATGGTATGAACATTGAATTCTACAATTTTACATAACTTACACCCCCTCTTCCACCAATGCTGCCCAAATTGCCAAGTATTTCCAGCAATTTCTGTTTTTATTATGAATGCTTCTAAGCACTCATATCATCTAAAGGTTTGAAGCGGAAGAAATCTGACAGCTCATTTTTGTATAGAAAGACCTCACATCTACCTTATTAAAAAAAAAACAATTACTCTAATTCAAGTGCGAACAGGAGATCATCTTTTAAATTAATTCTCAAAATGTGGAGATCTGGCAAGGTCCCATCTAATGCACATTCCTCAAGGTGGTGGTTGTGAACTGTCATCTTGGTGCATGTCAGTTTGTGTGTAGTAAACCTTCTTTCATGGCGCTGTTGAGTGAAGAGTTCCACTGAATTAATCGAGTAACTCTTTAGATGCTATAAAGTGCAGCCATGGTACTCTGGTGATGGAGGGAGGAGATATTAGGTGGGTAGAAGGGGTGCCAATATGTAGGACTTTATACCAGTGTTGTGTGAGAGTTGTGGGTGCTGCAATCATCCAGGCAAGTGAATGTAATTCCATTCACTTGAAGCTAGAGCGCTTATACTCTGTTTATCAACAAATATATCTCAGAGATAACTTCTGATTTACAGTTTGCTGCATGTTTCCGTTATTGCATTGTCTATCAACAGAATTGGCATATATTTTTGTCCACACACCCAACATTATTTATTTGGCTCTGTTACTTCGTTAATAGAATCAAATGCATTGAAATTCATGTCACACATTAAAAAGAATCTAGTCATAACCCAACTTTTTTTTTTCTTTCAAGGAAAAGTATGTGGCTGCTGCATCGGATGCCTCGAAAGGTAAAGTGGTGTGATCCCCAGTCACTCCATCTCTTAAAATTTCAGCCCAAGTATCAAATCCTTCTGTGTCATAGCTACAGCTGAATGACCTCCCCGCTCCCCACCCCAGTCACTAAAACTCTTTCAGTTCTTGCCTCTTGTGCATATTAAATAGAGTTCAGCTGTCACGGCTCCAAGCTCTGAATTATTCTCTTTCAATCTCCCTGTCTCTCTGTCCTCATTGAATGTTGCTCTTTGGTCATCATTGCTCACACCTTCATTTGGCTTACCATTGAATTTTAATTGTTTAATACTCTTATGAGCACTTTAGGCCACTTTAGTTATAAATAAAAGTTGCTGTTTCATTGCAATGACAAGTAATATAAAAAGAAGCATTTACCTGAAGAAACAATGATTTGCTTCCCCTGCCAGCCATTGATGTGGACGCATCAGACATCAAAGCACTCTTCAGGCGTAGTCAAGCACTGGAGAAGGTGGGGAAACTGGATCAAGCTTTCAAAGATGTCCAGAGATGTTCAACGATGGAGCCAAAGAACAAAACATTTCAAGAAACATTGCGGCGTCTGAATCATGACATTCAAGAGAAGGTGAGGGTTGTGGACTGTAACAGTGCCGATTGCCAGCCAGATCTTCCTTAGAGATTCATCAGCTGGCCACAGTGTATGGGTCAGCTTATACCTGATCCACATGCCTGCGACTTGCAAGGCAGATGTCAGGAGAAGACTGAAGACCAGATGCTGGTGCTGGTGCATCTGAGCTCTGACTCTGCTGCTGGGCTCCCCACTTCACATTAGTTAGAAACATAGAAACATAGAAAATAGGTGCAGAAGTAGGCCATTCGGCCCTTCGAGCCTGCACCGCCATTCAATATGATCATGGCTGATCATCCAGCTCAGTAACCTGTACCTGCCTTCTCTCCATACCCCCTGATCCCTTTAGCAAAAAGGGCCACATCTAACTCCCTCTTAAATATAGCCAATGAACTGGCCTCAACTACCTTCTGTGGCAGAGAATTCCACAGACTCACCACTCTCTGTGTGAAGAAATGTTTTCTCATCTCGGTCCTAAAAGACTTCCCCCTTATCCTTAAGCTGTGACCCCTGGTTCTGGACTCCCCCGACATCGGGAACAATCTTCCCGCATCTAGCCTCTCCAACCCCTTAAGAATTTTATATGTTTCTATAAGATCCCCCCTCAGTCTTCTAAATTCCAGCGAGTACAAGCCCAGTCTATCCAGTCTTTCCTCATATGAAAGTCCCGCCATCCCAGGGATCAATCTGGTGAACCTTCTCTGTACTCCCTCTAAGGCAAGAACGTCTTTCCTCAGGTTAGGAGACCAAAACTGCACACAATACTCCAGGTGCGGTCTCACCAAGGCCCTGTACAACTGCAGCAGAACCTCCCTGCTCCTAAACTCAAATCCTCTTGCTATGAATGCCAACATACCATTCGCTTTCTTCACTGCCTGCTGCACCTGCATGCTTGCTTTCAATGACTGGTGCACCATGTCATCAGCTTTATGACAGGGCTGGCTGGCACAATGCAACCCACTCATTTGCACAGGGTTACCAACCTAGACTGAAACAAAAAGATTAATGTTTCAGAGTATTTTGCACCACCTGTGTGAGTTTATCAGAAAATGTATTATTTCATATCTTTTAAAGATTTATCATTGTTTATCCTTCTGAGCTGTTATTAAAGGTTTCTGATCAATTAGGGCAAAGAACCATCAGGGTGATCTGTGACCAGAGCTTCAGGACCCATCATGCAAGGCCATGTTGACCTTGTGAGATGGCAGCAACATTGAGTCCCTCAATAATTTAAACCCGCGGGAATGAATAAAATAAATGCACAGTGCAAACAGTGGGAGAAGCAAGCATGGGAGAGGGGCAGATCAAACACAACCTAATTCACTGTTGCCCGTATTGAATAGTATAGATGTAAAAAATGACTCACTAACAATTTAATGACAATAATTTGTGATATTGAACTGAGGCATATCCAAGCTCGTTGGATAACCTGTTACTTTAAGTAATCCAGCCAATCTATAAGCTTCAGACCCAAATGGATCCTGGTTTTCAAAGCAAAATGGAAACCAAAGAGTTTAAACATAATGGTGAAGATTTTAAATATTCATCACCATCACGTGAGAAAACCTATTTCTATTTACAAGTGCTTGCTGTGTGTGACTAGCTTCCACATTTCCTACATTGCAACTGTGACTAAATATGCTTCATTGGTTGTAAACTGCTTTGTGTTTGAAAAAGGCTTCTGAAACATGAGTTGTATTTTATTAAATACTTTGCAGCATCACAGTTTAACATAGGTGGTACATTGCCCCCAGATTGTTACATGTTCGGCAACTATTGTTTGATTTGAAACATAGAAACATAGAAAATAGGTGCAGGAGGAGACCATTTGGCCCTTCAAGCCAGCACCGCCATTCATTGTGATCATGGCTGATCATCCACAATCAGTAACCCATGCCTGCCTTCTCCCCATATCCCTTGATTCCACTAGCCCCTAGAGCTCTATCTAACTCTCTTTTAAATTCATCTAGTGAATTGGCCTCTACTGCGGCAGAGAATTCCACAAATTCACAACTCTCTGGGTTAAAAAAGTTTTTTCTCATCTCAGTTTTAAATATCCTCCCCTTTATTCTTAGACTGTTGCCCCTGGTTCTGGACTCCCCCAACAATGGGAACATTTTTCCTGCATCTAACTTGTCCAGTCCTTTTATAATTTTATATGTTTCTATAAGATCCCCTCTCATCCTTCTAAATCCCAGTGAATACAAGCCCAGTCTTTCCTCATATGACAGTCCCGCCATCCCGGGGATAAACCTCGTGAACCTACGCTGCAATGCCTCAATAGCAAGGATATCCTTCCTCAAATTAGGAGACCAAAACTGCATACAATACTCCAGATGTGGTCTCACCAGGGGCCTGTACAACTGCAAAAGGACCTCTTTACCTGCTATATTCAAATCCTCTTGTATGAAGGCTAACATGCCATTAGCTTTCTTCACTGCCTGCTGTACCTGCATGTTTACTTTCAGTGACTGGTGCACAAGAACACCCAGGTCTCGTTGCACTTCCCTTTTTCCTAACCTAACTCCATTGAGATAATAATCTACCTCCTTATTCTTGCCGCCAAAGTGTTTAACCTCACATTTATCTACATTATACTGCATCTGCCATGCATCTGCCCACTCACTTAATCTGTCCAAGTCACCCTGCAACCTCCTAGCATCCTCTTCACAGTTCACACTGCCACCCAACTTTGTGTCAACTGTAAATTTGCTAGTGTTACTTTTAATTCCATCATCTAAGTCATTAATATATATGGTAAATAGCACCGAGCCCTGTGGCACTCCACTCGCCACTGCCTGCCATTCTGACAAGAACCCGTTTATTCCTACTCTTTGTTTCCTGTCTGCCAACCAATTCTCTATCCATGTCAATACCCTACCCCCAATACCATGCGCTCTAATTTTGCTCACTAATCTCCTGTGTGGGACCTTATCAAAGGATTTCTGGAAGTCTAGATACACTACATCCACCAGCTCTCCTTCATCCATTTTACTTGTCACATCCTCAAACATTCCAGAAGTTTAGTCAGGCAAGATTTCCCCTTCATAAATCCATGTTGATTTGGACCAATACATTTACTGCTATCCAAATGCGCCATTATTATTTCTTTAATAATTGACTCCAGCATCTTCCCCACCACCGATGTCAGGCTAACTGGTCTATAATTCCCTGTTTTCTCTCTCGCTCCTTTCTTGAAAAGTGGGATAACATTAGCTACCCTCCAATCCACAGGAACTGATCCCGAATCTATAGAACATTGGAAAATGATCACCAATGTGTCCACGATTTCTTGAGCCACCTCCTTAAGGACCCTGGGATGCAGACCCAGGCCCTGGGGATTTATCAGCCTTCAGTCCCATCAGTCTACCCTATACTATTTCTCACCTAATGCAAATTTCTTTCAGTTCCTCTGTCTCCCTAGATCCTCTGTCCTCTACTACATCTGGGAGATTGTTTGTGTCTTCCTTAGTGAAAACAGAACCAAAGTACCTGTTCAACTCTTCTGCCATTTCCTTGTTCCTCATAATCATTTCACCTGTTTCTGCCTTCAAGGAACCCACATTTATCTTTACTAATCTGGTTCATTGGATAACACTAAATCCAGACTTGCCTTCACACTGGTAGGCTGCAGTACAAGCTGCTTTAAGAATCCATCTCGGAGGCACTCGATAAACTCCCTTTCTTGGGGTCCAGAACCAACCTGATTTTCCCAGTCTACCTGCATATTGAAATCTCCCATAACAACAGTGGCATTACCTTTAACTCCCATTAATGTCTTCTTACCTTTACAATTCCTCATTTCTATCCACAATGACTCTCCATCGTCAATCCCTACGTCACCCCTCCCAAGGAACTGAAATTCCTCACCAACAGAGCTACCCCACCTCCTCTGCCCACCTGCCTGTCCTTTCTATAGGACGTATAACCCTGAATATTCAGTTCCTAGTTCCAATCCTCCTGCAGCCATGTCTCTGTAGTCCCCACAATGTCATATCCATCAATCTCTAACTGAGCCTCAAGCTCATCCACTTTACTTCTTATACTTTGCGCATTCATATATATTACTTTTAATTCATTACTCACCTTACCTTTCACATCGATTCCTATTTCACTTGGCCATACTCTCCCATCCCTTCGTGAGCTTTCTGTCCCGTTAATTCTGGTGTCTTTAACTTTTCTTATAGTCTCTTTCCCTTTAACTCCACCCTTGTATTTCCAATTTGTCTCCCTCCCCCCCCCCCCCCCCCCCCCACTCGAACCGCCTCTCCCCCACTATTTAGTTTAAATCCACCCGGGTAGCAGTGGCAAAATTGCTTGCCAGAATGCTGGTCCCCTGCCTGTTAAGGTGCAAACCGTTCCTTTTGTACAATTCACCCTTACCCCAAAACAGCCCCCAGTGGTCCAAGTATCTAAATCCCTGCCCCCTGCACCAGCTCCTCAGCCACACATTCAGATCCCCTCTCTCCCTGGTCCTGTCCTCACCTGCACGAGCAACTGGAAGCAAACCAGAGATAACTACCCTGGAGTAGGCCATTCGGCCCTTCGAGCCAGCACCGCCATTCAATGTGATTATGGCTGATCATCCACAATCAGTACCCTGTTCCTGCCCTCTCCCCATACCCCGTGACTCTGCTATCATTAAGAGCACTATCCAGCTCTCTCTTGAACGCATCCAGAGAATTGGCCTTCACTGCCTTCTGAGGCAGAAAATTCCACAGATTTACAACTCTCTGAATGAAAACGTTTTTCCTCATCTCCGTTCTAAATGGCCTACCCCTTATTCTTAAACTGTGGCCCTTGATTCTGGACACTACAGAATCTCTTTCCTCGCCATCCCGACGTCATTTGTGCCAACATGCACTACCACTTCCGGCTGCTCACCTTCATCCTTGAGGATGCCCTGCAATCGATCCATGACGTCCTGGATCCTGGCACCAGGGAGGTAACACGCCATCCTTGAATCCCGCCTGTTGCTGCAGAAACCCCTGTCTGCACCTCTCACTATTTGTACAGAAAAGAAAGCATAGAATTAGCCCCAATTGGCTCATGGCCAAAGTAAATATTCCAACGTTGCTTAAGCTATTTAAACATTGCCCTGCTGATAGAGCACCCCACAGGCTTCAACTCTGGAGAGAGAATCAAAGAGCAGGGATGCTGTGTAGTAATGCATCAAACATTGGCTAAACCAGACATGGAGAACTGTGCACTGGCCCGGAGTCTATAATTAAAAAATGGTACAGAGGGATGAATTAGACCACAACTGAGCAGTTATAACCATCATCAAAGATTGACAAGGCTTTCCACAAGAAAGATTGAGAAGGATTATTTCTCCAGAAAAGCGAAGGTTAAGATGATTTGAGAGATGTCTTTAACATTATGACTGGATTCCTTGGGCAGATACTGTATGGAAGGGCCTATTTTCCTTTAGATATCGATAGAAACGGGCCATAAATACCATACACTCACTGATAAATCCATTTGGGCGGTTCAGGAGAAACTTCCTTAGCCTTCCTAACTTCCTTAGACAGTGGTGAAAATGTGAAGAACATTCGATTAGGCAATCTAATTGGCCTCATTAGATTGAGGCTAATACCACAGATTTGTCTATGGGAGGAATATATAAATAGAGAAGCGGAGCATGCTGTCCCTAGACAACAGGCAGCCCATCAGGGAGAATAGACTCCCTGCCTGAGGGCATCTGTTGCCAGCCCTGGTTTGTCCTGATTTTTTCTTGCATCCTATACCCTCCTCCCACAATCAGTCTGAAGAAGAATCCCAACCCGAAATGTCACCTGTCCATTTTCTCCAGAGATGCCACCTGACCCGTTGAGTTACTCCAGCATTTTGTATCCAACTTTAGTAGCGAATAAAAGAGGGGGCTGATAATGCAGGTGAGATGCAGGTGACATTTCAGTAGAAGCTTGTATGGGGTGTAAAATCAGTTCAGAGCAGTTGGGTTTTTTAATCTGTGTTGTAGGTTCAATGTAAACTTCTCAGCAGTCTCAGAATGTGTACTGCAAAGCCTAAGGTAACCTGCTAAATGCATGGACTTGAGCCTGATGTATACAACAATATCCTATTTGGAGGTTGTGAACCCTTGGTCTGCCTCATTGCCCCTCTGGGAGAATCTATATCAAAATCGTTCCTTCTCCGTGTATTCAGATCGTCGGAGAGTTCCCATTCTCATAGGAAAAGCGTAAAGAAACCAGACTAAGTCATCAAATGATTTTTTTGTGTCTCTCAGTTTGGAGTGATAATGATGTACTGTTTCCTTCCCACAGCTAAAAATTCAGTTCTCCACAGACTCGAGAGTGGAACGGATGTTTGAAGTTCTACTTGACGAGAATATTGATAAAGAAAGGAAGGAAAAGGTTTGTTCAAATTTTGGACTGATTTGCTTTATTTGAGAATTGGATACTGGGGGGGAGACCGCACCTGGAGTACTGTGTGCAGTTTTGGTCTCCAAATTTGAGGAAGGATATTCTTGCTATTGAGGGCGTGCAGCGTAGGTTTACTAGGTTAATTCCCGAAATGGCGGGACTGTCATATCTTGAAAGACTGGAGCGACTAGGCTTGTATACACTGGAATTTAGAAGGATGAGAGGAGATCTTATCGAAACGTATAAGATTATTAAGGGGTTGGACACGTTAGAGGCAGGAAACGTTCCCAATGTTGGGGGAGTCCAGAACAAGGGGCCACAGTTTAAGAATAAGGGGTAGGCCATTTAGAACTGAGATGAGGAAAAACTTTTTCAGTCAGAGAGTTGTGAATCTGTGGAATTCTCTGCCTCAGAAGGCAGTGGAGGCCAATTCTCTGAATGCATTCAAGAGAGAGCGAGATAGAGCTCTTAAGGATAGCGGAGTCAGGGGGTATGGGGAGAAGGCAGGAACGAGGTACTGATTGAGAATGATCAGCCATGATCACATTGAATGGCGGTGCTGGCTCGAAAGACCGAATGGCCTCCTCCTGCACCTATTGTCTATTGTCCTGTTATCTCCAGTGTTCACAGGTAAAATATCTTGCAGCCTCTGTTTTGAAGGAATGCTTCCAGAGTCCAGCCAACCACATTTACTAAACCTGGTGGACACATTGTTGTCTGTGGAAGTTTGTTATTAGCGGCAATATGTCTTACATTACACTCCAGTGATAATTCCTTGACTATCATGAGATATTCTAGATTTTCACCAAAATTAGCAGACAGGCCCAACTAGTGAGAAGGCAAATGTTTTTTTTAAAAAACTTTAATTGCAAAGGGGTTAGAGTTTAAAAATATGGAGGTTTTGTTGTAATTACAATGTTGTTGAGGCCTCACCTGGAATATTGTATACCGTTTTGATCTCCGTATCTAAAAAAAAATCTAATAAGAACATTGGAGGTAGTACAAAGAATTCACCAGGCTAATTCCTGGAGAATTCAGAGATGTTTTCCTGCCAAAAGAGACAAAATAGTCTGTGTTCCTTGGAGTTTAGAATAATGAGAGATGACTTTATTCGGACATATAACATCCTAAGGGGGCCTGACAGGGTAGATGTCGTGATGTTTTCACCAGTGTGAAGGTCTTAAATAAGGAGGCATAACAAGAAGATAAGAGACATACAAAACTGAGGTAGGTAGAAGTTTCTTCTCACAGAGGTGGTGGGTCTCTTCTTCGGCAGATGGTGGACGCTGGAAATATTTGATAGATTGAGGAATAGTGCGGGATGGACAAATAGGGCAGAAGAGGTATTGAGTCCAGCATAGATCAGCCATGATCACTTTGAATGGCAAGGAAGGCTTGAAGAGCCTGATGGCCTACTCCTGCTCTAATTTTTACTTGTGTCCTTACCTTCTTGTGTTCTTGAGTGAGGTGGTGTGGGCTCTCCACGTTCCAGTTCACAATTTAGGTATAAAAGAAAGACTGTCAAACTTCATGGTGTACTTTGTACGCTTCTAAATCATTTCGTTTGCTCAACTGTTTGTTGTTTGTTTCAATAAATGTGATTTCTTACAGGCTGCAAATAACTTGATTGTGCTCGCGAGGGAAGATGCAGGAGCTGAGAGGATCTTCAGAAACAATGGCCTTAATTTGTTGGTCCAACTCATTGAAACCAAGAAGCACGAAATGATGCTTGGTGCAATCAGGACACTTTCAGGCATGTGCAGTCGCCACAAGTCAAGAGTGAGTATTAATACTCATAGAATTGGATTGAATTACGCCAGACTTCAGTTTTTCTTTTTTTTTTGTTCAGTTCAGGAAAGTTTTCTTTGTTTGTTATGTTTAAGAGACATTTGGACAGACATGAGGCAAGACAGAGAAAGATAGGGACCTGATGCCGGGAAATGGAATTAATGATGATAGATAAAAGACCAGCTTGGACGTGATGCGCCGAAGAAACTATTTGTGTGCTGTACAACCTAATGGCTCCTCTTTATTTAGCAAAATGCATATCACAAATAAAAACTTAGGGCAAAGGAAACAACTTCCAGTTTCCCACAATAAATTGCCAATGATAATAACAAAAACCTGCAAGTTCATCGTTGCCTATATTTTTATTATTTTTACTATTTTGGACTCGCAGCTGCCCCTCCAGTTACACATTTGTAGAAGCATGGTCTATTAGGCATCCACAATCAAACGTGGTTGGTCAGAAGCCTGTGCACTAATTCTGCATTGTCAATAAACAACATTCTTAAAGCAAAATGCATGCTTGATATTCAGATGTGACCATAGAATTATATTGGTGTAAAACACCCCAAACTCTTTAAATAGAACTTCTGTTTTAAAAAAAAATTCAGATTATTCTCATGAAAAAACAAGAATCTGACCCATGCGGGAGAAAGCAGGAGAACGGGTTGAGAGGGAAAGACAGATCAGCCATGTTTGAATGGCGGAGTGGACTTGATGGGCTGAATGGCCTAATTCTGTTCCTATAACATGAATTTAAGCCCTACTTTTCCAGCATAGCAGCATGCTGTTGTTGATGTATCACAGCAAACCTCCCAGTTGTTGGCTTTTATTACCAGAGGTAGAACATAATAAGTAGGAAGTTTTTACTGGAGCTATACAAAGCCCTGGTTAGACCTCTTCTGGAGAACAGTGTATACTTCTCAGAATCACAGCTTTGGAAAGATGAATGGGCCTTGAATATACTGCAGTGTAGTGTTCTTGAATGTCAACCCTCTGCTTTAGGCGGGTTTACAGTAGACATTAAAAATAACTGTCTTGCCGTTTCTGGATTATGAAAGATTAAGTGGTGGCTTGAATGAGAGTTTGAAAGGAATTGGTGGACCACATAGTGAGAAAATATTTCTAGGACATTGTAGTGCACAGGCAGGCAAGCTATTCAAGATAGGTTTCAGATTTCTTTTGCAAATTCTCTCCCTAGAACCCAATTAATAATTTAAAATAGATATAAAAGAAAACTGCAGTTGCTGTGTGGTTAAAATTAAAACAGAAAATGCTAGAAGCCTGGAGGTTGTGCAAAATCCATGGACAAAAAAAATAAATCATATTAATGATAAATGATACAATCTATCATTTACAGAAGCCAATTAATCTACAAACCTGTACGTCTTCAGAATGTGGGAGGAAACCGAGCACCCGGAGAAAGCCCACGCGGTCGCAGGGAGAACGTACAAACTCCACACAGACAGCACCCGTAGTCTGTGGCACTGAAAGGCACCAACTCTATCGCTGCGCCACTCAGTCACCCAATTCCTCTCCTTGTGTCATTACCGAGACTGTTATCTTAGCTCTCCAGAGGAACTGTGACAATCTACATAAGGATAATATCTGTCCTGATGGGATATGGGTACTGCTGGTTATGCCAACACCATTAATTGCCCGTGATACAAAAGATTTGTTGGACCATTTAAGAGGGGAGCTAAACATCAACAACTTCTACAGCAATTTACATTTATATAACTTCTCCAAAGAAGCAAACAGGACAGGTTCTCAAAAAAAGTGACTAAGCCTTTTATTAGTGTAAATGTCCAAATGATTGCTCATATAGTCGGGTTGTAAGGAGCATTTGAATGGAGGAGGGAGAGTTAGGGATGGAATCCCAGAGTTTAGGAGTTTGACAGCTGAAGACACAGTCATCAATGGTGAAGCAATGAAAATTTAGGAAACTCATGAGACTGGAAATGAAAGACCAAAAATTTCCAACACATTCGAAAATACCTAATTTAAAATAGATATAAAAGAAAACTGCAGTTGCTGTGTGATTAAAATTAAAACAGAAAATGCTAGAAGTCTGGAGGTTGTGCAAAATCCATGGACAAAAAAAATAAATCATATTAACCATGTCTGTCCATCGGAAAAAAGGAAGACCTTTAGTATTAAATGGCAGAGAGGGAGCAGAAGAGGAGGGTAGAATTAAGGAATAATTTCACATAGGACGAGGTCAGGATTGCCCAAAAGATATATTGTTTATGCAACCATCTGGTTGATTTATTAATGAGGGTTGTTAGTGGAAACAAATAAAAGGACATAAAAGTCGCAAAATGTAGAGCAGAGCTTTGCTGGTACGTGAAACCATAAAAGTAATTCTGAAAATGCCCAGCAGGTTCGGCAGTATCTGTGGAGAATGGAACCATATTTCTGTTACTGATGCATAGTTCTGATGCTAACTGAGAAGGCGGCTTATCTTATTTTAGTCTTGTGCTAACTAAACATATGGGGTCAAGTTAAGTGAATTGAAATCAGTACTGATCATGTGGAGGAAAATAACTGCAGATACTGGTACAAATCGAAGGTATCACAAAATGCTGGAGTAACTCAGCAGGTCAGGCAGCATCTAGGAGAGAGGGAATGGGTGACGTTTCAGGTCGAGACCCTTCTTCAGACTGAAGAAGCGTCTCGACCCGAAACATCACCCATTCCCTCTCTCCTAGATGCTGCCCGACCTGCTGAGTTACTCCAGCATTTTGTGATACCTCAGTACTGATCATGTTGATTCCTCCTGTGTCACGTCTGTTAATGCCTGTTAATTTCATGTGTCAATGTCCGTGTGTCTTCTTTATCAGGCAGGTAGGATACAAAAATGACGACCATTTTATGTTTGTAGGCATTAGCTGTTTTACATTTTGTGGAACTAGATAAGATTTGCAGTTGGATGGCCTTGGACAATGAAGAGATTGCTTTGGCAACATCCAGCCTCTTCCAGACCATCCTGGATAACTTTGAAGGCAAAGATAGTAAGGAACATCATGGGAAAGATGAAGCTGTGGTGCTTGGTATGTATCTGAGTTTTGAGATACTAAAAATGCATGTAACAGAAGTGTTGATCTACTTATAGATCTAACTAAGGGAAAATACTCATCTTAAAACATATTAGGCAATGATTATAGAATCAATAAATGATAAATCAGACAATAATTTTGTCGTTAATTGTGTAATATTGCGATACGGTCTACCCTCGTTATTATGGACCTCTTTATAAAGGATTTTGGTTCTGTGTCCCTACAGTAATCAGACAGTCCCTACAGTAATCAATCCCTTTATAAACACACACTGTTAATTACACTGCGGAGGCCATACAATTGGCAAGTAATTGCTTCGATCAACACTTGTGTCATGATGAAGAACACAAAGTGCTGGAGTAACTCAGCAGGTCAGGCAGCATCTCTGGAGAGCAAGGATAGGTGATGTTTCGGGTCGAGATGCACTGTTTTTATTGCGCCTTGCACTCGACCGCCACCAGGCTGAGTCCCGCAGTAGTGCCGGGAGACGGAGCACCAATGTTCACAACCTCCCTGGTCACTCTGAGGCGGGAACCACCGCCGCCGACCCTCACCACCACCCCAGCCGCTTCCAGACCGGTCCTACCGACCTTCACCTCCAGGCCGGGCTGCCGACGCCATCCTTGGCTCGCACCGCCTCCCTGGCCGCTTCCAGGCCAGACCTACTACCGCTACCGCCGGCTCACACAGCTCCCTCAGCCTCTTCCAAGCCACGCCTGTCACTGCCATAACCGACCCTCACCTCTACCCTGGCTGCCAACAGGCTGGGGGCCAAACACTCATCTGGATTCCAGGCCCAGTTCCAGACCTAGAGTCTGAAGAAGGGTCTTGATCTAAAACATCACCTATCCGAGTTCTTCAGAAATGCAGCCTGACCTGCTGAGTTACTCCAGCGCTTTGTGTCCTTTTGCGTATTAACCATCATCTGCAGTTCTTTGTTTCTACTACTTGTGCAATGATACTCAATCACATGGCAATCCCTTACTTAATTATAGCAGACAATTGGCAATAACGGACACCATTCCCCCTCCATGGTCCGTTATAATGATGGTTTACTGGATTGCTATATCTAGTTACATTTGTGGTGCCCCAAAGCATTTGCCTTAATGGTCTCTGACCTCATTTGGTGACAAAGGGAGCAACTAATTATCACCATCTCTTCCACCATCACAAGCGTCACAGATAAACCTATGCCAAAGCATTGACAATTTCTCTATTGCCAGTTTTAGTTTAGTTTAGAGATTAATTTAGTTTAGAGATACAGCATGGAAACAGGTTCTTTGATCCACCAAATCTACGCCGATCATCGATCACCCAGCCACACCAGTTCCATTCCCCCCACACACGAGGGGCAACTTATAAAGATCAATTAACCTGCGCTCGGTCCGCGTTAACCAATCTGATCTCCCAGTGGCTGAGCACTTCAACTCCCCCTCCCATTCCCAGTCTGACCTTTCTGTCATGGGCCTCCTCCAGTGCCATAGTGAGTCCCACCGGAAATTGGAGGAACAGCACCTCATATTTCGCTTGGGCAGCTTGCAGCCCAGTGGTATGAACATTGACTTCTCCAACTTTAGATAGTTCCTCTGTCCCTCTCTTCCCCTCCCCCTTCCCAGATCTCCCACTGTCTTCCTGTCTCCACCTATATCCTTCCTTTGTCCCGCCCCCCTGACATCAGTCTGAAGAAGGGTCTCGACCCGAAACGTCGCCCATTCCTTCTCTCCTGAGATGTTGCCTAACCTGCTGAGTTACTCCCTCATTTTGTGAATGAATACCTTCGATTTGTACCAGCATCTGCATTTATTTTCTTACACTTTAATTAACCTGCAAACCTGCACGCCTTTGGGATGTGGGAGGAAATTAGAGCACCTGGAGGAAACCCAAGCGGGCACAGAGTACAAACTCCACACAAACAGCACTCAAGGTCAGGACCAAACCCTGTTCTCTGGCACTGTTAGGCAGCGGCTCGACCAGCTGCCAACTAACATCATATCATATCATATCATATCATATCATATCATATATATACAGCCGGAAACAGGCCTTTTCGGCCCACCAAGTCCGTGCCGCCCAGCGATCCCCGTACATTAACACTATCCTACACCCACTAGGGACAATTTTTACATTTACCCAGCCAATTAACCTACATACCTGTACGTCTTTGGAGTGTGGGAGGAAACCGAAGATCTCGGAGAAAACCCACGTAGGTCACGGGGAGAACGTACAAACTCCTTACAGTGCAGCACCCGTAGTCAGGATCGAACCTGAGTCTCCGGCGCTGCATTCGCTGTAAAGCAGCAACTCTACCGCTGCGCTACCGTGCCGCCCATATTGAACACATCCTTGTTCAAATGGAGTTTTCTTTTCAAAAATTATTTGGAATGATTTACTTTCCAAAGATTCTATAGTCTGGAATGCTGAGGTACAAACACAAAGTACATCAGATGGAAACTTGAAACTAAAAACAAATGTAGAAAAGTTCAGCAGGTCAGGCAGTATCCTGGGGAAGAGAAACACAGTTGACATTTCAGGTTGTTGGCCTTTCATCATTTGTTCTGATGAAAGGTTATTGACCTAAATCAGTATCTCTGTTTTTCTTTGCACAGATGGGGCCTAACCTGCCAAGTATTGTCTCTGTTTTAACCTCAGAAATAACTAATAACTTCTGGGCTGAAGATGTACTCTGATCTTAGGCCACACTCTTATTTGGCAATTCTCCCAAGTGGGCCCATACTCCCTGAGAGTATGCCTTTCTTTTTTTTTTTACCTTTCTCACTGCAGTTTGTTCTGTAAATTGTTTCACAGAAGATGCTATTTATAAAAGTACCCCTTCTACTTATTTGTGCTTTACTGTTACACCTCACTCCTATAAATAGTATTGCTTCATGTCTCACTCCTCTTTCCACAATCTGCACTGCTCTGTTTGCCTTGTTGAGTTTGCATATTTTATTTAAAACCAAACAGATTTTTCTACTTCATATTTTCTTTTGCTGAATCAATGTGTAAAACAGTTAATGTTATATAAAATCATTAGGCTCCAAAGGAAAATATTTGGCCCATTATATATTTGGAGACCTTTAAATGATCTACCTAATTAATCACTCGGTTCTCTCTTTTACTAAAACCCTGCCAATTGTGCCATTATTTTTCCAATTCCCTTCTGAAAGTTGTTCACTGTTATTAATTTATGGGATGCGGGCACTGCTGACAGGGCCAGTATTTATTGTCCATCCACAATCGCCCTTGACAAGATGAATGAGTGGCAATTACTCTTTGACTGTGCAGTTTAGATTTTGAGCTGGAGTGGGATTTGAACAAAAAACCTCTGGGCCCAATGTGCAATACAAGGCCAGATCTGGCAATTCCCCTTCCCAGAGCTGCTGCCATAGACTCTTAAACTTAACTCTGCTTTATTCGGTTATTACATTATTGTACTTTAATATTTTTTTGGACTATGTGATTGCATGGCAATCTTGCACCATTCTGCTGTTTTGCACTCATCATTGTGTTTATCATGACTGTATGTATTCTGTTTACTCTGTGAGCTCCATTTGAACAAGGAATTTCATTGCACCCTGGTGTATATAACCTATCTGAATCATTGCATTTAACTGAAGTCCCCAAGCCCTGGTTTTGTTCTAATAAATCACCACTAAACTATTTGAATCTTTGACTATACAGGTGACCTGCAGACTATTTTATGGCATTCAGGATAATTTTGTGTTTGGCCTTGAGCATGAAACCTGCATGAGAATTGGCCCTTGACTTCACTCTATACAATGAACTGGTTTGACCTCAAATGATCTGAATGTGAATATTATTGGCTCATGTCTTTGCCATGACTTTCAAAAGATAAATTCTTCCTCCTCTTGGTTGTAAATCTGTTTTATTCTCTGCAGATACATCGAAGGACGTGAAGATGATAATCACACGTCTCCTGGAAATGCTGGTTGACCCCAGTGTCTCAGGACATGGACGGGATCAGGCCCTCACCGTCCTGATTAGAAATGTACCTCGAAAGGACCTCGCCATTAAAGATAACACCAGAAGTTTGGACACCATTGATCTGGGTTAGTAAACACTTCATCGTATGTCTCCATAATTTGTGGAATTATATATCATGAAGTAATGTTGTCCAATGTGCAGTGAGGGAAGCCTTCTGGACTATTGGAGCATTGTTAGAGTTGCACTTTAGACATTAAAGATACGGCGTGGAAAGATGCTGTTTGGCCCATCGGGTCCGCACTGACCAAAGGTCACCCCGTACACTAGCTCTGTCCTACACACTAGGAACAATCTATCATTTACAGAAGCCAATTAACCTACAAACCTGTACGTCTTCAGAATGTGGGAGGAAACTGAGCACCCGGAGAAAGCCCACGCGGTCGCAGGGAGAACGTACAAACTTCACACAGACAGCACCCGTAGTCTGTGGCACTGAAAGGCACCAACTCTATCGCTGCGCCACTGAGTCACCCAATTCCATTCCTTGTGTCATTACTGAGACTGTTATCTTAGCTCTCGAGAGGAACTGTGACAACCTACATAAGGATAATATCTGTCCTGATGGGATATGGGTACTGCTGGTTATGCCAACACCATTAATTGCCCGTGATACAAAAGATTTGTTGGACCATTTAAGAGGGGAGCTAAACATCAACAACTTCTACAGCAATTTACATTTATATAACTTCTCAAAAGAAGCAAACAGGACAGGTTCTCAAAAAAAGTGACTAAGCCTTTTATTAGTGTAAATGTCCAAATGATTGCTCATATAGTCGGGTTGTAAGGAGCATTTGAATGGAGGAGGGAGAGTTAGGGATGGAATCCCAGAGTTTAGGAGTTTGACAGCTGAAGACACAGTCATCAATGGTGAAGCAATGAAAATTGAGGAAACTCATGAGACTGGAAATGAAAGACCAAAAATTTCCAACACATTCGAAAATACCTAAAGAAGTGCAAAGTGTTGTAACTTCAGTTACCCTAGTTACATAGTTTTAACAGTACTATCAATAAATCTTTCAGAAATCTAAATGCCTATCGATTTCTCTCTGTATCCAATTCAAGTAAAAATATTTCACCTTCAGGTCTGAAGAAGATTTTGAAAGTGGGAGGACAATTCCCTGAACTGCCAAACTGCCTGCCCTTGACTGAGAATACCTGCCTGACTGCTTCCATCTTACTTAATAAGCTTTATGATGATCTTCGAGACGACGAGGAAAGAGCGAATTTCCGAAAAATCTGTGAGGGATATGTAACGTAAGTGCCGGAGGCCTAGCCGCCTGTTTTACCTGATGTTTAATTCCATTATCAGAGGCACAGGTGTCATAGTCATACAGCACAGAAGCAGTCCCTTTGACCCAACACGTCCATGCCAACTAAGATACCCCATCGAAGCTAGTCCCATTTGTCTCCATTTGGCTCATATCCCTCTAAACCTTTCCGATTCATGCACCTCTCTAAATGTCTTTAAATGCTGTTATTGTATTTGCCCCAACTACTTCCTCTGTCAGTTTGTTCCATATTCAAATCACTCTCTGTGTGAAACAGTTGTCTTTCAGATTCCTGTTAAATCTTTCCCCTCTCACCTTCAACCTATGCCGTCATGTTCCCTTAACCTGCGAAAAAAAACTATGTCTCGTTTCCCAATTTCTTCCCTTAATGATTTTATATGAAGACTGCGTGCATTAATCCTACCTATGCCCCTTATGATTTGAAACACTTCTATAAGATCATCCCTCAGTCTCCTGCGCTCCAAGGAATAAAGTCCTGGGCTGCCCAACCTCTCTCTATAACTCAGGCCCTCGAGTCCTGGCAACATCCTTGTAAATCTTCTCTGCATTCTCTACAGCTTAATGGCATCTTTCCTAAGTCTAAGGGACTGTTATGAAGAATATCAAAGGGATTTTTCTGGCGTTTTGACCAATATTTATCCTTTATTGGACATCAATAAAGTCATGGGATGGCAGGACTTTCATATGAAGAAAGACTGGGTAGACTAGGCTTATACTCGCTGGAATTTAGAAGACTGAGGGGGGATCTTATAGAAACATGTAAACTTCTTAAGGGGTTGGAGAGGCTAGATGCGGGAAGATTGTTCCCGATGTTGGGGAAGTCCAGAACCAGGGGTCACAGCTTAAGGATAAGGGGGAAGTCTTTTAGGACCGAGATGAGAAAACATTTCTTCACACAGAGAGTGGTGAGTCTGTGGAATTCTCTGCCACAGAAGGTAGTTGAGGCCAGTTCATTGGCTATATTTAAGAGGGAGTTAGATGTGGCCCTTGTGGCTAAAGGGATCAGGTGGTATGGAGAGAAGGCAGGTGGTACAGGTTACTGAGCTGGATGATCAGCCATGATCATATTGAATGGCGGTGCAGGCTCGAAGGGCCGAATGGCCTACTCCTGCACCTATTTTCTATGTTTCTATGTTTCTATCACTAAAGCAGATTCTCTGCTCATTTTCACCATTAGCATTTGTGGGAAGCTACTGTGTGTAAAGCTTCCTAATTACTATAGTGGCTACAATTTTAAGTAATACTCCCCCATATCCCTCCTCTCTTTCCTTGCCACCCCTCACCCTGGTGCACAACAGTTCTTTCACGATCTCCCGTCACCTCAATCACCCTCCTCCTTTCCCTTCCTTTGTAAGCTCATCTCCCATTGTTCATCTCCCATGTTTCCCTTTTTTCCTTCCTTCTTTCCTCTCTTCCCTGTCCGCTTCTATTCATATTCCCCCATCCCGTTTTACATTTCACTCCTCTCCTTTCCTGTTCTGAATCTTCTTTTCACCTTTAGCCTTTGTCACTTACTGCACCCATCTGCCAATTACCCCTCCTCCCCCTTGCCCATATCCACCTATCACTTTCCTGGCTTTGTCCCGCTATCCACCTTTCCTTTCCAGTTTTTCCCCCCTGATTTCTATCAGTCTGAGGAAGGATCCTGATCGGAAACCATGTCTGTCCATTTCCCTCCACAGATGCTGCCTGTCCTGAGTTTTTTTGAGAGAGGAAACAGTATAACTTGAAGTTGCAGAGAGGGGGTGGGGAGGGAAGGATGGTTAGGACAAAGTGAACATCTCTGACGGGGTGAGCTCAGGATTGCAGAGGGGATAAGCTGTTGATGAAGTGATCTGTTTATTAGGGAAACTAAGGCAATTAAAGAGAAATAACGTCATATAACCTCAGAAATTATTTATTGATTCATATGCAGAATATCTAACTCATAAGAATATTTCCATCGCATGTACTTCCTTCTTGCAGAAATGCAAATAAGAGAAAAGAATACTGTAAAATTATTCAGGCTACAAAGTTTGAAATCAATATAACCATACTAGAGAGCAGTAGGTTTACAAAATTAGCGAAAGGTAGAATGAAGAAGCTTGACTTTTCATGAAGGAGAATGGCTTTTACAATCTCAGGATGAAACTTTTACCAATAAACACATTTGGCTTGGTGTAAACCAGCACCTGCGGGTCCTTCCAACTCAATAGATTTGGAAGTATAGTCACAGTTGTATGGCTGATGATTTGCCTGATTTAGATTATGAGCACGATTGTAGAATATTTCTAATTTAGTAGGAATTTGACTGAGTCCTCTTCCACCGGTGGTGGGATATACTGTCATCAAGGATAAAGTAATACATTCTTCTTGCACTGATGGGAGGAGATGAAAGTTAAGAGAATGCCTTATGATACAGCCAGTGATTGGAATTTACATGGTCTCTTACACTCTTACACTAGAAAGAGTTTGCACCAGAAAGGGAGTGTTATATTATTTATATTTAATTTACAGTTGAAAAATATAGAAGTGTTGTTGCAGTAATCAGCTTATCTTGAACTCAGCAGACTATTTGTTAAAAACACCTCGCTAACCAAACAAAAAGTGACCTCTTACTACAATGGAACACAACAGACCAGCAACAATCTTTTTCCATGATGCCAGCATGAGAAAGTATAACTAGTGCTCATATTACAGCATTTTGTTTAGGGTTGGATTGATTGAATTACTAATCGCTGATGTAGGGTACTGATTAAAAATATACGTGCTGTTCTTACAACATTGAAGTGCTTTGCCACCATTGAAGTACTTTTGAATTGTAGTAACATAACACTTGTAGACATCCAAGTCATCTGAGGAAGGGTCTCAACCCGAAACGTCACCCATTCTTTCTCTCCTGAGATGCTGCCCGTCCCGCTGAGTTACTCCAGCTTTTTGTGTCTATCTTTGGTTTAAACCAGCATCGGCAGCTCCTCCCTTCACAAGTCATATGAGCACAAGTTGATCATTGCCAGCTTATCTAACTTTGTGTTATTCAATGAGGGATATTTCGTTTACTTTAGTTTAGAGATACTCCGTGGAAACAGGCCCTTTGCCCCACTGAATCTGTGCCGACCAGCAAATCCCAAACACTAACACCATCCTACACACACTAAGGACAACTTACAATTTTACCAAGCCAATTAGCTTACAAGCTTATGTTTGGAGTGTGGGAGGCAACTGGAGCACCCAGAGAAAACCCACATAGGTCACGGGGAGAATGTACAAACTCCATACAGACAGCACCCATATTGAACACGGATGTCTGACGCTGTAAGGCAGCAACCCAAACTAAGCACCACCATGCTGCCCTATATAGTGTTGACTAGGATACGTGAGAACTTCCCTGGTTTCTTTGGGAACAGTGCCAAGGGAACTCCTTGTGCCTACCTAAAAGAGCAGACAGACTTGAATTTAAAGTCTTGTACAAAAGGCAGCACCAGTGACAGTGCAGCACTCTCAATACCACGCAAACCTGGATTTTGTCATAAGGTCATAAGGAATAGGAGTAGAATTAGGCCATTCAGCCCATCAATTCTACTCCACCATTCAATCATGGCCCTATCTCTCCGTCCTAACCCTATTCTCCTGCCTTCTTCCCATAACCTCTGACACCTGTACTAATCAAGAATCTATCTATCTCTGCCTTAAAAATATCCACTGACTTGGCCTCCACAGCCTTCTGTGGCAAAGAATTCCACAGATGCACCACACTCTGACTAAAGAAATTTCTCCTCATCTCCTTCCTAAAAGAATGTTCTCTAGTTCTGAGGCTATGACCTCTAGCCCTAGACTCCCCCACAAGTGGAAACATCCTCTCCACATCCACTCTATCCAAGCCTTTCACTATTCTGTATGTTTCAATGAGGTTCCCCCCTCATTCTTCTAAACTCCAGCGAGTGTAGGCCCAGTGTTGACAAATGCTCATCATAGGTTAACTTACTCATTCCTGGGATCATTCTCTGCAGTGCCACAGTGCAGTGCACCCTCTCCAGTGCCAGCACATCCTTCCTCAGATATGGTGCCCAAAATTGCTGACAATATTCCAAATGCGGCCTGACCAGCACCTTATAGAGCCTCAACATTACATGCCTGTTTTTGTATACAAGCCCTCTTGGAATAAATGCTAGCATTGAGTTTGCTTTCTTGTGCTTGAGATTCCAGCGTGGATGGTGGATGTGAGCCCACAAATCTATAACATGGATGTAGGTTTGCAATCCACTGAGCCACAGTTGTAACTCTTGTCTGAACTTCAATTATTAATGTCAAAGTTACATTTTAACCTGCATTTCCAATGATTTTTCAATATTGGGCCAGAAAATGTAAAAAAACAAGATGAGACTTAAGGGCCTGTCCCACTTAGGCGATTTTTTAGGCGACTGCCGGTGACTGTCAAAGTCGTAGCAGATCGCCACAATTTTCTTTTACCCTACGACAATGACCACGACAATGCCGAGTCAGGTCGAGATTACACCGTCTTCGGAAACATCGCGAAATTCCCACGCTGTCAATGCTTCTCCGTCGTCCTAATTTTCGCTGAAATCACTGACAAATCGGTAATTACTTGAGAGTTTTGAAATATAACATCTTGCCCGGGTTACTTGAAAAGCAAGCTTCACGGTAACAAGGCATAAACTGGATTGACTTCCAGTTTACTAATAGCAGTATTAAGAAATTTAATTTAAAAAGTGGTTAAATGGATTTTTGTGAAAAGTGTGTGGGCATTCTTTGAAAATGTACGGGAGATGCATATCTGCTTTCTGGGTTGCATATCTGGGTTGGGAGCCTACTTTAAATGTAATCGCTGATGGCCATAAACATCGCGAAAATTCCCACGCTTACCTGACCGTCAAACAGTCGCCTCCAATCTACCTGTCAAATGTCCTGATGGTAAATAAATTGGTTAAACACAAGTATTTTATGGTATCTTCAAATGACTTTACTTAATTTAATATTACGTGCTTCTAAATGCATCTAAGAGAACCTAGCAAACCTGGGGACAGCATGTGACAGCGCCCGCAATAAGCAACGATACCTGGTGACAAGCCAGCTGTCGCCGAGAGATTTCATACTGGATTTCACAGCGACGAGCCGAGATCCACTACGATTCTTTGAAGACTCCTCATGATCATGCCCGCGACACCCTGGCGAACTGTCGGCGACAGCCTAGTCATCGACAGTCGCCTTAAAATCGCCTAAGTGGGACAGGCCCTTTACTAAGATGAAGTTCAGGATCGATGTTGGCCAGATTAATATGATTTGCAAAATAGAAGTGGAGCTGATCAATTTGGATATGACCTGGACTGATGATCCATGCTTGCCTGGAGTCTGAATTTGAATTGAGGCTGCTCTTCATTCATTTGGATAGCTAGAACAATGGAAGTAACTGCATTAAACTTCACGAAAAACAATAATGCACATTAAAACTATTTAAATATTTTTAATGCATCACAGGGGGACGATCAAGCAACATTTGGCACTGAGCCTACCATAAAGCGATCTTTAGAGACTACCAAAGAGAGAAATTTAAAGGTGTTTTGTAATGAAGGAGATGCTTTGAGAGAGAATTACAGAGTTCATCAAAAGCAGGGTAACTTCAAGAGAGAGTTAGATTTAGCTCTGAGGGCTAAAAGAATCAAGGGATATGGAGAAAAAGCAGGAACGTGGTACTGATTTTAGATGTCCAGCCTTGATCATATTGAATGGCGGTGCTGGCTCGAAGGGCCGAATGGCCTAGTCCTGCAACTATTTTTCTATGATTCTATTTCTAAATGGAATTGGGGATGGGTGTGAGATTGGAGCTGACAGAATGTCAAGTTTTTTGGAAGGAGAGAGCCATCAAACTGTGGGGGTTTCTTCTGGTGTTGCAGAATCTTTGCACATCCTGAAGCCATATGGGCGGCACAGAGGCGCAGTGGTAGAGTTGCTGCCTTACAGCGCCAGAGACCCGGCTTTGATCCCGACTACCTGTGCTGTACGTATGGAGTTTGTAGGTTTTCCCTGTGACTGCGTGGGTTTTCTACGGTTTTCTTCCACATTCCAAACGCACAGGTTTGTAGGTTAATTGGCATTGGTGAGTTTTAAATTGTCCTTCGTGTGTAGGATAATGTTAGTGTACAGGATGATCGTTGGTCGGTGCGAATTTGGTGGGCTGTGCTGTATCTCTCAAGTCTAACGACTAAAGGGTCAGAAGATGAACTGGACACTGTTAGTTGCTGCTAGTGTGTAGATTAATGTTAGAATCTCAGGAGGAGTTGATGAGAAGGTGGGGGAGATTTAAATGGGATTTGTTTAGAATTCGTATCAATAGACACTTGATGATCAGTGAGGACCTTGTGGGCTGAAGGGCCTATTTCCGTGCTGTCTCTATGACTTTGAAAGTCATATTGTGCTGGACTAATGGATGATAGATGATTGGTGGGGATTCAAAATTGAGCAGCAGTATTTTGGCTGAGCTTGAGTTTATGGAGGATAAGGGCTGTGCAGTGACAAGGAGGAAAAGAACACTAATGTTTTTATTTATCTTCATCATGACGCTGCAGGAGCAAGTTTGATCCTAAGAACATGGAGAAAAACCTGCATGCAATCCAGTGTGTGTCCGCACTCCTTCAGGGACCTTATGATGTTGGTAACAGCATTCTGGCTTTGCAAGGGGTGATGGAGATGATGATTGCATTGTGTGCTTCGGAGAGAGAGATTGACCAAATGGTGACATTGGAGGCCATCATCCATGCAGCTAGCAAAGCCAGTAGAGCAGGTTTCATTATCACCAATGGAATCAGCTTAATGAAGGACATGTATAAGAAGTCAACCAATGAGAAGATCAAGATCAGAGCCTTGGTGGTGAGTTGTATTCAAGTGTTTTTGCTAACATTATAGGCAGTGGGTAAGTGCTTCCATTTAGTCTTCCATACCGTGTGGCTTTCCTCCAGGTTCTCCAGTTTCCTCCCACATCCCAAATAATTGCTGGTTTGTAGGTTAATTGGACCACTGTAAATTGCCCCTAGCATTTAGGACTAGTGCACAGGTGGTCAGCGTGAACTCAGTGGGCCGAAGGGCCTGTTTCCACCCAGTATCTCTAAAGTAAAACTAAACTCACTCTATCCTACTGCCCTTAACATTTTTCCCCACTGTAATTGGTCTCAACAATAACAGAAATGATAGCATTATAACTGTAGATTACATCTAGTGTAAGTCAAGGTCACACAGTACTGTGTATTGACTTGAAGATCATGCTAAAACACAGCCCAACTCACTCAGCCACGACTGGCACCCAATTGAATTAACCAGAGCCAAGTGCTAATTAATGCATGCTAAATGCACGACTTCAAAACTCCGAGGAAATTAAAAAAATTGTTGGTATGTTTAAGTACAAGGGTATTAATAGGTATGTTTTGAAAGCCGTTGATTATAATGATATTTTGAATTGAATAATTTTTTGAATTGAATTGAATACATTTGATTAGCCAAGTATGTATACATATAAGGAATTTGCCTTGATGCTTTGCTCACAAGTAACAACACAACATACAGTAGACAATTAAAAATAAAACATTTTAATTTAAACATGTGATGAATGAAATAAAATACCAGAGCACAAGGAGGCTACAGACCTTTGGCTGTTGAGTAGAGCTACTGCTCATGGAAAAAAAGCTGTTTTTATGTCTGGCTGTAGTGGCTTTGACAGTCCGGAGTCGTCTCCCAGAGGGATGTGCTTCAAAGAGTTTGTGGTCAGGGTGAGAGGGGTCAGAGATGATCTTGCCCGCTCACCTCCTGGCCCTTGCAGTGCACAGTTCGTCGATGGGGGAAGGTTGCAGCCAACAAACTTCTCAGCTGATCGAACGACGCACTGCAGCCTCCGGATGTCATGCTTGGTGGCTGAGCCAAACCAGAGCATGATTGAGAAAGTGAGGACAAACTCTATGATGGCAGTATAAAACTGGACCATCATTGCCTGTTGCAGATTGTGTTTTTTCAGCTGCCACTGGAAGTACATTCTCTGTTGGGCCTTTTTGACTGTGGAGTCAATGGTGGTCTCCTGTTTAAGGTCCCTGGAGATGATGGTTCCAAGGAACTTAAATGACTCCACAGATGTGACTGTGGTGTTGTTGATGGTGAGTGGGGGGAGGAGAGGGGGAGCTCTTTGAAAGCCTACAATTAGTTCCACTGTCTTAAGAGCATTGAGCTCCAGGTTGTTACCAGGACGCCAGCTGTGTCACTTCCTGTCTGTAGGCAGATTCCTCCCCATCCTGGATCAGTCCAATCAGGGTTACGTCATCCACAAACTTGAGAAACTTGACAGATGAGTCCGTGGAGGTGCAGTCGTTGGTGTAGAGAGTAAAGTAGAGGGGAGAGTACGCAGCCTTGCGGTGCTCCTATGCTGAGGGTCAGTGGGTCCGAGATGTGCTTTCCCAGCCTCACATGCTGCTTCCTGTCTGTCAGGAAGTTGATGATCCACTGACAGAGGGGTTCAGTCACGGTCAACTGGGAGAGTTTGGAGGGTAGTAGCTCTGGCACAATGGTGTTCAATGCAGAGCTAAAATCCACAAACAAAATCCTTGTATAGGTCCCCTGGCGGTCTAGATGCTGGAGGATGAAGTTCAGGCCCAGGTTGACAGTGTCATCCACTGATCTATTGGCCCATTATGCAAACTGCAGGGGGTCCAGCAGGGGGTTTGTGATATTTTTCAGACGGGCCAGCACGTCTTTCAAGGGTCTTCATGATTACAGAGGGCAGTGTGACAGGCCTGTAGTCATTAAGACCAGTAATCCTTGGCTTTTTGGGTACAGGAACAATAGAGGAGGCTTTGAAGCAGGCAGGGACAGTGCAGGTTTGCAGGGACTGTTTGAAAATGTCTGTGTAGACTGATGCCAGTTGTTCGGCACAGAGCTTGAGTGTAGAGGGGGAAACATTGTCCGCTCCTGGAGATTTCCAGCTTTTCTGTCTCCTGAGTAGCTTTTCCACCTCCACAATTTCTATTGTTAGTGATGGAGAAGTGGCCAGACTGATGTCGGGCAGGAAGGAGGGAGTGGGTAGTGTATGAGGGCCCAGTCTTTGCAGACTGGAGTCAGGATGTAAGTAGGTGTGAAGTGATGATTGGGAAGGAGTGGGTAGGGGAGGGAGGGAGGGGGTACTGGGGTTATGTTTCTGTCTATCAAACCTGCAGTAAAACACGTTCAGGTCCTTGGACGATTGTCCAAAAGCCCTTCCACACTGAAGTAGAGTCATTAGCTGAGAACTTGCTCCTCAACTTCTCAGAGTATCTTTCCTTGGCAGCTCTGATTCCACTTCTCAGCTTGTACTTGGCCTGCCTGTAGAGGTCTGCATCCTCGCTCCTGTAGGCCTCATCTTTAGACTGGTGGAGCTGTCTGAGTTCTGCTGTAAACCAAGGCTTGTCGTTGTTGAACCTGATTTGGGTCCTAGTGGGAACGCACTGTCCTCACAAAAGCTGACATATGATGCCACAGTGTCTGTATATTCATCGAGGCTTGTGGTTGCTTCCCTGAACACATTCCAATCAGTGCAGTCAAAGCAGGACTGGAGGTTTTCAATGCCCTCGCTTGTCCACTTTTTCGTTGTTCTGACCACAGGTTTAGCAGATTTTAGATTCTGCCTGTAGGTCGGAATAAGGTGAACTAAACAATGATCAGAGAGTCCCAGGGCCGCACGGGGAACAGAGCGATATGCGTTCTTAATTGTAGTATAACAATGATCACGTGTTCTCTCCCGTCTAGTGGGGCAGGTAACATGATGTCTGTGTTTTGGAAGCTCTCAAAACAATGACCATGGAGTTCGGGAAGTCACTCTCTACTCTCATTACCTGGTCAGCGAGTTGCGTTTGCGCCTCACATACGCAGGCTTGGGGAGGGGGATGTAAACTCCAGCGAGAATAAAAGAGGTAAATTTCCTCGGAGAATAAAAGGGTTTGCAAATTATAAAAAAAGATTCCAGATTAGGAGAACAGAAGTTAGACAGTGCCGTGATGTTGCTGCGCATTGGTTCGTATAGAAGCATATTCCACCGCTGCTTGATTTCCCCGCTGCATTCGCTCTGTGTAGTTGAAAGCCAGCCAGTTGCAGCGCATTGTCCAGGGTCCACTCACACAGCCAGGTCTCGGTGAAGCACAGGGCAGTGCCTCGAGAGAAGTCCTTGTTTGTTTGGCAACAGGAGTTGCAGTTCGTCCACATTGTTGTTGAGAGAACATAGATTTGCAAGGAATATACTCAGGACTGGTGTGGGTAATCCTCGTCGCCGGAGTCGGGCGAGTGCTCCAGAGCCCTTCCCACGGGTCCTCCTCCGTCTCAAGACCTTGAGCACAGCCACAGCCCCGCCGACAAGTATGTCCAAATAATCCAGCGAGTGGGAGAAATCCGGAACAATGTTTGGAGGTGCCGAATATCTGATGTTGATGAGTACCTCTCTCATGAAAGTGATCTTTGTGGGATTTTCACAGACGACACAAACGACCAAACACACACAAAACAGCAAGGAGCATTACACCATGGCAGCCATCATCGGCGCCACCACCTCACCAGTTACCGAGATATGATTTCCTCAGCAGATAGTTCCAATATGTTTTCAGTCATTTAAATTTGGGCTATTCGCAGAGTGAGTCATTAATAAAAATGATAATTTTCTTGTGGTAACCTCATTTTCAGGTGCACTTATCAAGTTGCACCGATTCCCCTCTGAAGGATATTAAAGAATATTATCTAATTGAATTTCCTTTTTTAAACAGCACCATTCCCAACATGATTACCGAATGGGCAAAAGCGCTACTCCAGTTTTGCCTTGCGTGGAAGAATGATTTCAGGTTCAATTTATTTTGGACTGGGTTAGTCAAACTTCATTATAACATCGCCACAAAAAAATTGCATAGGCTTAAATATAGCAAAATGTCCCAATGTCTTTCAGTGACATTACCAGTCAAAATTTGACATCAAGTCACATTAATAGATATTGGAACAGCTAATTAATATCTTCCCAAAGAGACGGTTCATAAATTTGTCTTGAAAATAGAAAAGAGGGATGAAGTGGTGATGTTTAAGGAGGAAATTCCAGAATTCAGTAATGGTTCCCAATTGTGGAGGGATTTTGAAGATTGATGCCAAAATATTCTCTACATTGCCCTGGGATTAAATAGAATGATATTCATCTGAAACACCAGCTCTTGAAGTGAAAAATGTGCCAGTTATGTTTTTCCTTGTTGAACCCCTAAGGGACAGGCCGAACAAATGTTCCTTTACAATGTCATCAACACAGATATTGCAAAAGATGTGCTCTGTAAATTAACCATGACTTTTCTGTCCTCTTCAGCTATTCTAGTGTTACGATGTAAAATCATAGACAAATTACTGAAGAAGGCACAGAACTGCAATTCTAATTGCAGAATCGCCTTGAATGACTTTTGAGGTTCAACCTAATAAATTCTGACAATCTCATCATTACTTCCGTATTATTTTTGGTTCTTTGCATTACGTGCTTCTTTATAAACCATTTAAAGCACTCCTGTACTACACAAATCATATTTTATAATTAAGTAGAACTGAGGGATAAGAAATGGCCCATAGAAATAAAACAAAATGCAGGTGCTGCAATATATCCATTCCGCCAACCTCTACATTTGCAATCTCCTTCATCACCAACAGTATTCCACCATCAGACACATTTTCCCCTCCCCTCTCATTTACTGATTCAGAGGATCTGTTCCCGTTGTGACTTCCTGCTGCACTTTTTCATCCTGACTATCCATCAACCTTCTCATGCCCCTTCCCTATGTAATTGCTGGTGATACAACACTTGTCCTCTCACCTTCTCCCTTCCAACTATCCAGTGACTCAAAAAACAAACACTCTTTCCAGGTAAAGCAGTAATTCACTTGCACTTCATTCAATGTAGTTTATTACGTTCAATGCTTATAATGCTATCTCCTTACATTGAATTGATCAGATGCAGATGGTACGACGGCTGTGTTCATTCCACAGGGGTGTCCCTAAGCTACTTGAACTCTCCATCTCACTGATGCATCGGATCTACACTCGGTGGCCTCTTGCACTGTTATAACAAGGCCCAGTGTAAGCTTAAGGAGCAACAACTTATCTTCAGTTTGAACATGTAGCTTTCTTGAGTCAATATTGATTTCAACTTATGGTAACTCACTTTCTCTGTATGTAACAGAACTGGCTATTTGTGCTGTACCTGAATTGATTTCACAAATACCTCCTGTTATTTGTGAAATCAATTCACTTTTTCTCTCCCCATTAGCACAGCCAAACTTGTTGGGCATGATCCACAACCTTGCATTTTTATTATCCTCTTGTCAAGTCAAGTTGAATTTATTGTCTTACGTATAATTACAGGAAAATCCAGTTACGATGAAAACCTTGTATGTGGCAGCGTACAGACACGAAGACATTGCACAGAACCATAAATGAAACATACATTTTACAGAAACTTCACAGGACAGTGAAAAGAAAAAGAAAGTATATAAAAAAGATGTTAGTGCAAAATACAATTGGAAAACGAGTCCATGGTAGTGCAAGAGGTGGCCATAGTATTCCATTGCCAACGAAGGATTAGGGTTGTGCAGGTTGTCTCAAGAACCATATTAGTTTCAGTTTTTCGTGATACTGCATGGCAACAGGCCCTTTGGCCCACCGAGTCCTTGCCGACCACAATCACTCATACATTAGTTCTATCCTAAACCCGAGGGACAACTTACAGAAGCTAATTAACTTACAGACCGGCACCCCTTTGCCTACTGCTTCTATCATTGTGTGGTGGAATCCATTAAAAAAAGTGGCTATTTCATTGTAAAGCATATTGTACTAAATAAAATGCAGAAAATGTTGAAGGCTTAGGTCAGTCTGAATCTGTGGAGGGAGAAATGGAGTTAATGTTTCAGGTCTGTGACCTAATTAATTTTGTTCTCTCTCCTTGTGTTACTTTAACAATGGAAGGCAAATTGTAGATGCCATTATGAAGAAATACTGTTTAAATGAAGTTCTGTCTGTCCTCTCCAAGGGCCTATGCAAGCTTGGATCGGCTGGGGGTACAGATTACGCTCTGAAGCAGTTCTCTGAAGGATCCACCGAGAAGCTGGCAAAACAATGTAGAAAGTAAGTATGGAGATGCAAGGAACTACAGATGCTGGAATCTGGGGGAGAATACAAAGTATTGGAATAACTCAATGGGTCAGACAGCATCTCTGGAGGACATGGACAAGCAACATTTCAGGTCGACACCCTTCTTCAGATTGATTGCATGTCTTCCAGCCTGCTGAATTATTCCAGTACTTTGTCTTCTCAGAAAGTAAGTTGAGCAAGAACAATTCACAGACGTATAGCAAACAGGTGTGAATAAGAGACAAAGCTGAAACCAAGCTACTGATGATGGCAGATAAACCATAGCTTGTCCAGGTGATAGCTTTTTTTCAGGAACCACTTCAAAGAGGAGAAAGAGGCGCAAGTGTTTAGAAAGGGCCTTAGAAGCTGAAGCCACATCTGCCAAAAGGGGAGGGTTGAAATTTAGGAATGATTTAAACGTTTCAAAGGTCTTTTATTGTCACATGTACCAATTAAGGTACAGTGATATTCAAATGACCTATTTAGAGAGCAGAATCAGGGGTTTGCTGGGAATTTGGAGGATGGTAGGGCTGGAAAAACACTGAAGAGAGAGAGAGAGACAGGGCCATCAAGATACTTGAAAAGAAGGAAGCGAGTTTTGAATTTGAAGACTCGTCCAAACCAGGAACCACTATAGATAAGGAAATACTTTCCATAGTTTATCATGCCATCACATGGTAGTTTTTATTAACTCCACATTTAGTGATATATTGTCTACCAGACTATCAATTTACTGATGAACAGCAAGGCTTGCAAAGAGAGATTTGTTAAAAATAGTCTGGGATTCTTTTCGAAAAATCATTTTTTTAATATCTTACATTTCTTGAAAATAAAGTTTTAAAAGAATGTTATCAATTGTCCAAATATTTCAAAAGAAAAGAAAAACTACTTAGTGTATAAAACATTGAAAATTAGTTGATGAGGTAATATAGAAATTCATGAATAACAATAGATCTTAATTATTTTCAGGGTTTAACCATCTATATCCTAACATGATCATAATAAGGTGTAGTATGAAGATAGATAGATATTAGTTCTTCAGAACAAATTAATGGGCAGGGAACACCTCGTTCATGACTCTCAAAATTGGCGAAGAGGGTAAAGACGGGAAGTTCAAGCTCCTATCTAGAGATTTAAACACTTTATCTAAGTTAACATTGTGTGAAAAACTAAAGAGTTGGAAGTGCTGTCTTTCAGATGAAACTTTATAGACAATAGACAATAGACAATAGGTGCAGGAGTAGGGCATTCAGCCCTTCGAGCCAGCACCGCCATTCAATGCGATCATGGCTGATCACTCTCAATCAGTACCCCGTTCCTGCCTTCTCCCCATACCCCCTCACTCCGCTATCCTTAAGAGCTCTATCCAGCTCTCTCTTGAAAGCATCCAACGAACTGGCCTCCACTGCCTTCTGAGGCAGAGAATTCCACACCTTCACCACTCTCTGACTGAAAAAGTTCTTCCTCATCTCCGTTCTAAATGGCCTACCCCTTATTCTTAAACTGTGGCCCCTTGTTCTGGACTCCCCCAACATTGGGAACATGTTTCCTGCCTCTAATGTGTCCAATCCCCTAATTATCTTATATGTTTCAATAAGATCCCCCCTCATCCTTCTAAATTCCAGTTATACTGAGAATCTATTGGGTGCATCCTAGTGTTTGACCTTAAAATTAACCTAAAATAATTCTCCACTCAAAAATTATATCATTGAGGTTATGAGACTTTGTATGTTTCCTTTATTACTGCAGTGAACGGCATGTCACCAATTGTTTGAAAAGTGTTTTGGAATGTCCTGGGAAATGCAATGTGAATAATTCTGATATTCATCACACATCTATAAACTTGACATCTACAACAGTAACTCCCTTCACCAAGTTCAGTGCTTGGTTTTCCAATGACTGTCATTTCATGGAAACGGGCCCTGACTATCAAGCTCCCATTTTTACACTAACTCTCCCCTAGCCCATTTTATTCTCCCCACACTTCACCCCCTACCCCCGTACCACCCAAACACACACCCAAGGGGCAATTTACAGTGACCAATTATCATACAACCTACCCATTTTTTTCCGAGGAAATTCCCCCATGTGGTCACAGGGAGAATGGGCAAACTCCATACAGACAACATTGCAGATAGGAATAGAATCCGGATTTGGCACTGTGAGCTGGCAGTTCTCCAAGCTGCGCTGCTATGCCACCCTGATTGTGTTTGATGTGTCGATATCGGTCACCAAACCAAGCTCAATGAAAGTGGAATAATGTGAATGGAAAGCAATGTTGTGTCAAGTAAACAAATTGATTGTTATTTTTTAGGTGGCTATGCAACCAGAACATTGACTCCCGCACTAGAAAGTGGGCAATTGAGGGCATGGCATACCTGACTCTGGATGCTGATGTGAAAGACGACTTTGTTCAGGATGAGCCAGCGATGCAGGCAATGTTTGACTTATCACAGGTACGTAGTCTTATTGGGCTCAAGTTCCGTCCACCATAGAGAGCTAAACCCTTTCCATATAACAGAAAAATATATTCTTCAATAAGTAAAACGAAAATAACATAGAAATTGCAGGAATTCTCAGCATGAAAGAGAGCATCCATGGAGAGAGAAAAAAGGGTTAGTGTTTCAGGGCAATCTACTTCGATCTGCAATTTCTTCCCATTCTCATAAAAGGTAAAAAACTTGAAATGTTGACTCTGTTTATAGCCTCTCCACTAACACAATCCATTGCTTTCATTGAAACGTTTTTGAGTTCCAAGCATAAATAATAGCTGTATAATGGCTGTAATGCAGCAAATGTCAACTTTTCAGCTATGTCAATGTTATATCGGTTGATCTAGCTGAATAAACCATCATTTATATGCATAAAATCATTTGCTGTGGGCCAGTTGTTGCTGAGGTAAGCACGTCAATACCAACTCACTTAAACATCATAGAGCAGAATATTTTTAGTTTATTTTACTGTGAGACATTTTATAAATTGCTTAAATGCCATGTTGGATTGATTTTCCCTTGATCGTATGGGAGAAGCCTTCACAGCAGTAGAGATAAAGGAAAAGGGTAGAATTGCTGATAGGAACTTCAGGATCTATGCCTTCAGTTATTCATTTGTAGAATCCTGAATTCACTGTCAATTTCATAGAGTGGTGATGGTGAACAGTAAATGTTTCACGATTGGGAAGTCAAGCCAAAGGTTTATTCATCTGGTTGAACTGATGTAAATAATTGTTTTGTCTGTGAAACATGACATTATCTTGCATGTTGATAAAATGGCATGGTGGAACATAGAAACTACATTACTACTTGTTCACTTGTATGCACACAGGCCACTTGGTTAAGTAAGAAATCATGGAAAAATGTCAACAATCTTGTGGTCATCAGACCAACGTCTGAATGCACCTTTAGAACTAATAACTATCAAATTCAACATTTATTGTTGAAATTTGTTAAAAAGAGCAACTCAATGCTTAATAATTTTTTCCATACTTGTTCATTTAGTTTCTCCCCAGCTGTTATCAGGCAAGTGAATCATCCTACCCCAACCAAAGAGCGTTGTTGAACAACTTTCTACCTCTTTAATGACCCTCGGACTATCCTTGATTGCACTTTGCTGGCTTTACCTTGCACTAAACGTTATTCCCTTATCATGTATCTGCACACTATAAATGGATCGATTGTAATCATATATTGTCTTTCCGCTGACTGGTTAGCACACAACAAAAAGCTTTTCACTGTACCTCGGTACACGTGACAAGAAACTAAACTAGTGAAGCAATCTCTTCCTATTCTTAAATCCATTACATTATTTTTTTGTTCTTCCTCATATGGAAGTACGCGGAATTAAAAGAGGATTTCTATTAATAGAGCATTGTCCTAATATTGGTTATTTCTCTCTGTTAGTCAGCTGACAAGACAATCCTTTATGCTGTGGCATCAGTCCTGGTGAACTGCACAAACAGTTATGATGTAAAAGAAAGGATACCAGAGCTAGTTGAATTGGCAAAGTTGTCAAAGCAACATGTCCCTGAAGATCATCCAAAGGTAAAAAATAATTTTGCATTCCAAAAGTAGCTGTCACATTCTGAAGATGGACCAAAATGCTTTAAAACAGAACTTTATGAAAGGCATTTATAAGAGTAAAATATCACAACATGTTTTGTGGGAGTGTTATCAAAGAAAATATAAGATAGACTACATAAACAGATATTAAAGCAGATAATCAAAAGCTTGGCCTGAGAGGTCAGTTTTACGGATTGTCTTAAAGGGAAATGGAGGTATGGAGAAGCAGGGAAGTTTAGGAAGGAATTCCGGAGATTAGGGTTGCCAGAGCTGAAGGCATGCAGACCAATGATGGAACAATTAAAATAATTGTTGTCCAGAATTAGAAAAAATATATAGATTCTGGAAAGTTGTAGAACTGGAGGAGGTTACAGACAAAGAGATGACAATATGTAAATGAAGATATTCAAATCCCAATAGAGAGTTGCTATTAGTGAGCATTCGAAAGATTGTATTTAAGTGACAGTCAAATATGATTCCACGAACAGAGTGAGAAATTGATGGAGAAATTGTTACTTGGTCACTAGCTTGCAGATGATCAATTTAGGCTTGACAGTGGGTTATAATGCAATTTGTGTGTTGTGCATATTTAGTGTCAGTGGCCTAGAGTCAAATTCTATTCCGCTTTATTTTATGGCATTAGCTGAAGGATAAATACTGGACAGGACGTGAGAAAGAATTATTTAATTAGTTGATGTGGAATTTTTACATTCAGTTGAAGAGGCACACAGACCATGGATCCTCATCTCAGTCATAAGCTCTCCTTTGGTATCGAGTAGTTCAGGCTGGAATTTAGAGTTTTTCCAAGGGAGAGAAAGAGCTATAGAGCCTGATAGACACAACTGATTTGTTTTGACACTAACGGTTCACATGATCACACACACACACACACACACACACACACACACACACACACACACACACACACACACACACACACACACACACACACACACACACACACACACACACACACACACACACACACACACACACACACACACACACACACACACACACACACACACACACACACACACACACACACACCTCTGCAAAGGCTTCAAAGATGGTCACATTTACTGGTGATTGGGAAGGGATTATCTGATACAGAAGACACAAAATGCTGGAGTAACTCAGCGGGTCAGGCAGCATCTCTGGAGAGAAGGAATGGGTGATGTTTCGGATCGAGACCGATACAGAGACTGATACAGAGATCCTCATGAGTCAGACTGTGCCCCTATAGCAGCAGAAAGTGCAGAATACACTGGAAATCTATGCTAATACAATTGACCTCCTCCTATGCCACACACACTTCTGAATCGAGGACAGTTACAGGTCCCTCTGAGCTGCTGAGCCAGGTACACTTTATATCTGGAAACTTAACTTTATTCTTCTGAACAAGATAGAAAAGAGAAAGTAAGTGATTTTGTTTCTCCCTTACTTTACTTAATATCAATACGAATAATTAGTTTACATTACATAAATTAAATGTTATTTATCATTTCCTTAATTGTGTTAATTTTTTTAATTAATTTTATTTTAATTCACTAATTAGATTTCAGCTTTTCGTTTATGGCTGATAAATTACCCTTGGGGTTTTTCAAGGGCAGGGAGTCTGGGTCTGTTACATAAGGCTGAGCTACCTCAAATGGATAGTTGGGGGATCGAGCCCATGAAGTAAATTGGAGGCGTGCAGATGCTGGGATCGAACGGGGGGGGTGGAAGTGGGGTGGGGGCTTGGTGGATGGCGGGGGGGAGGTGGGGGTGAACTTGAGGCTTGGGTTAGACAAGCAGCATGCAGCCCTGGGTCTTGCAGGAAGCAAGATAAATTTAGATTATTGTAGTTGCATAGGGAAGGCTTAGAGGGACCCTTGGGTCCCCGTTGTGACAGCGGAGGCAGGCGAGGGGCGAGAGGAAAGGGGAGAGGGAGTGACTCACCCCAGCCTTAGGTGGCCAGCAGCAGGAGAGCGGCCACAAGGCGCTGCCCCATGTTCGTCCTGCCGGCGGCCATCTTCTTTGACCTTCTCTCTGCCATCGCGCTGCAGCACGGAAGGAAAGTCAGGCACGGGGCATGCCGGGACGGGTGCCGGTCCTCCCGGCGCTGCTGTGCAGGCGCGCCACCGCCGGGCGCGGCAACCCTCCCTGTGGACCCGTTGAGTTCCCTTTGTGACACAAGATAGTTCAAATTCCGTCTCTTCATTCTTTCTGGGCGCGCTGCCACCAGGCCCAGAAACCCTCTCCAAACTGCGCATGTGCAGATACTGCCTCCCCCCACCCCCGCTGTTCCCCTCCCCAGTCGCACTCTCCCTCCCACCCCCACTCTCTCCTCCTCCCACCCTCCCCGTCCCCCCCACTCTTGCTCTCCCGGAGCGGCGGACTACTGGAGTCGGGCAGCGGGCAGCGGATGTGACCTAGCTGAGCTGGGATTACTCGTGGTGGTTGTGGGGGAGAGGGGCGAGAGGAGTGGGGAGAGAGGAGTGGGGAGAGAGAAGCGAGGGGAGAGGGGAGAGAGAAGCGAGGGGAGAGAGGAGAGAAGCGAGGGGAGGGAGGAGAGGGGAGCCCCTGATTGCGGGTGGGCGGCTCCGCTAACGGAGTCCATCTTGCTTGTGCGAGTGACGAGAGTCCATGCGTGACGTCATACGCACAGCAGCCCTTGGAAAAATGTGTTTAGAGATGAGATTTTTGAACTTTAAAATGTTTGTATCTTAAAAAATATACAACCGATTTAAATAAAACTTGTTATAAAGAGTCGCCGCGAGAGTGGTGATTAAGGTGGCGCACAAATTGTGGCGCTATGTTTTACCGTTTTGGTAAAATCACAGAAATACATATATAGATACATACGGATATATAAGATCTGAGTTTTAGTAGGATAGATAGATAGATAGATAGATAGATAGATAGATAGATAGATAGATAGATAGATAGATAGATAGATAGATAGATAGATAGATAGATAGATAGATAGATAGATAGATAGATAGATAGATAGATAGATAGATAGATAGATAGATAGTCAAACGAGGGCAAATGGGATGAACGTAGATATGCATCTTGATTGGCATGTACGAGTTGGGCCGAAGGGCCAGTTTCCTTGTTGTATAACTTCATGACCATATGATTCTTGCTCTCGCAGGATAAAAAAGACTTTGTGATGCAGCGGGTGAAGCGTTTGATCAAGGCCGGCGTTGTCTCTGCTCTTGCTGTCATGCTGAAGGCGGACAGTGCAATCTTGACAGACCAGACCAAGGAGCTTATGGCACGGTAAACTCCCATGGGACACACTGCACCTCTGACCATGCAGCACACTCGATAGTGGCACGCTAACTTATGCTCACTGGAACTGCAGTGATGTACAACATTCTGACAGATCGCTAACATTGAACCATGCCACGACACGAATGCGAAAAAGAAACGGTTCTCAATGTGTTGTTCCCATCCCAATCAGCAGTCTCCCGCATCTATGTTCATTTAATCGACATGGAGTGGATTCGTTGTCATGGACAAGTGGAGCTGAAGGGTTTGTGATGTGTGAGTGTGAGTGTGAGTGTGAGTGTGAGTGTGAGTGTGAGTGTGAGTGTGAGTGTGAGTGTGAGTGTGAGTGTGAGTGAGTGTGTGTGAGTGTGAGCATGTGTGTGAGTGTGACTGTGAGATGTGCCAGACTGGGATATACGCACATGGTCCACAGTGGGAAGTAGGTTGAGAAGAACTTTCAATACAACACCACACCAAAGTGCAAGTAGCATTCCCAAAGCTGACTAAAATATTCTGTTACCCAAGACTTATAATTTTAAAATTCCTTTTGCAGCATTTTGGCACACTGAAATATTGGCGAGGGGATAAATATTTACCAGGACAAAGTGGGGGTAATCATTTCCCTGCCTGTCTGAGATGGGTGTGGTGATGGTACAGTGGTGAATTACTGGCCAGTAACTCAGATGTCTGGGTTAATAATCTCACTCTGTCAGCTGTGCAAACTAAATTCACTTTAATCAATTGAAGTTAAATTAAACGATGTTAGTCCTTCATAGACAATAGACAATAGGTGCAGGAGTAGGCCATTCGGCCCTTCGAGCCAGCACCGCCATTCAATGTGATCATGGCTGATCATTCTCAAAAAGTACCCCGTTCCTGCCTTCTCCCCATACCCCCTGACACAGCTATCCTTAAGAGCTCTATCTAGCTCTCTCTTGAATGCATTCAGAGAATTGGCCTCCACTGCCTTCTGAGGCAGAGAATTCCACAGATTCACAACTCTCTGACTGAAAAAGTTTTTCGTCATCTCCATTCTAAATGGCCTACCCTTTATTCTTAAACTGTGGCCCCTTGTTCTGGACTCCCCTAACATTGGGAACATGTTTCCTGCCTCTAAAGTGTCCAATCCCTTAATAATCTTATACGTTTCGATAAGATCCCCTCTCATCCTTCTAAATTCCAGTGTATACAAGTATTCATAATTAAGATCACAAAATTTCTGGATTACTGATATGAATCATGCATGTCCTTCAAAGAGGGGGAATTTGCCATTGTCAGCCAGACTAACCTACATACATGACATCAGATCAAGCACAATTATGGAGAGGCAATAATGCACCTTTAGGAATGGCCAGATCCCAACACATTTAACAATAAGTCTCTTCCATTAGTTGGCACCTACAACTATACGTCATTGGGATGTCCACCTGGATTCCATGGGCTGTGCAGAACTATTGTCATGTATCACATTATTACACGATTTCTGCAAAGTGGACTTGATCAAAGCCTGATATTATTATAGTCATGGAGTCATAGAGACAATGGCCCTTTGACCCAATGATTTCACGCCGATCATCAACCACCCACTTACACTAATCAACATTAACATTAACCCCAAATATAGGCACAAAATGCTGGAGTATCTCAGGCAGCATCTCTGGAGAAAAAACCCACTGAGTTACTCTAGCCTTTTGTGTCTATCTTCAGTGAAACCAGCAATGGCAGTTCCTCGATTTTCCCACAATCTCATTAAACTCCTCTCAGGAAATTTTCAGTGGCCAATTAACTTACCAACCTGCACATCTTTGAGATACGGGAGCAAACCAGAGTACCCAGAAGTATCTCACGTGGTCATAGGGAAGTGTGTCATCCCCACACGGACAGCATCAGGGGTCAGGATTGAACCTGAGTCGCAGCCTCCGTGAGACAGTGGCTTAAATAGCTCTGCTGTGCAAGTAACATTTTCTGTTCTTAGAAACCAAGTGTCGTGTATTGTTAACATGGAACTAAATCTCCTTTTCCTCTTGACGTTAGAGTGTTCCTTGCTTTGGTCGAAGATGTCAGAGATCGGGGCAAAATTGTGGCACAAGGTGGTGGAAAGGTATTTATATAGAGTCGCACTGAGCATGCAGCACAGGCTAGGGACATCTGGTTTGTGCCAGTGTTTGCCCAGTGAATAGCCTCCTCCCACCCCTATTGATCCTCCCTATCACCATATCTGTCCCTTTGCTGTTGATCCAGGTGTCCTTCAATGCATCTCTTCTAGTTATTTCAGCCACTCCCTGTGGAAGTGAGTTCCACATTGCTGCTGCTCTTCGGGTAAAGATATTTCCTCCTGATTTTGTTATTGAATTTATTAGTGGTTGTTTTATTTTTAAGTGATAGGCCCTGGTTTTGTATCCTTCTCAAGTAGAAACAGCTACTCTGCATCTCCCCTTTCGCAATCTTTCTAATCTTTCAAAGGTCAACCCTCAGGGCATTGTGTTGAAGATGTTCATAGAAACATAGAAACATAGAAAATAGGTGCAGGAGTAGGCCATTCGGCTCTTCGAGCCTGCACCGCAATTCAATATGATCATGGCTGATCATCCAACTCAGTATCCTGTCCCTGCCTTCTCTCCATACCCCCTGGTCACTTTAGCCACAAGGGCCACATCTAACTCCCTCTTAAATATAGCCAATGAACTGGCCTCAACTACCTTCTGTGGCAGAGAATTCCACAGATTCACCACTCTCTGTGTGAAAAAAAACTTTCTCATCACAGTCCTAAAAGACTTCCCCCTTATCCTTAAACTGTGACCCCTTGTTCTGGACTTCCCCAACATCGGGAACAATCTTCCTGCATCTACCCTGTCCAACCCCTTAAGAATTTTGTAAGTTTCTATAAGATCCCCCCTCAATCTTCTAAATTCCAGCGAGTATTCAATGTTCGAGTCTGCCTAACCACTCCTGTTAATAATAATATCCTCTTCACTCAGTGCTTAATGTGACCGAGCTAACCGACGATCACCAGTCTGAAGAAGGGTCTCGACCCGAAACGTCACCCATTCCTTCTCTCCTAGATGCTGCCTGACCTGCTGAGTTGCTCCAGCATTTTGTGATAACCCCGTACACTAATCTGTGCACACTAAGGACAATTTAACAACTTACCAAAGCCAATTAAGCTACAAACCTGTATATCTTTGGAATGTGGGAGGAAACCAGAACACCCGGGGAAAACCCACGCGGTCACAGGAAGAACGTACAAACTCTGTACAGACAGCACCCGGAGTCAGGATCGAACCGGGGTTTCTGATGCTGCAAGGAAGCAACTCTACCACTGTGCCGTCCTTGTGGCAATGTGGCATTTATTAATGTGACTTTGTGCCATTGCAGAGTTGTGGTGCAATTCACTGGATTTATGAAGAATGGTTATTAACAATAGTGAACACATGAGAGCATGACGTTTTTGTTGCATTCATATTGAGGGAAGAAACAGATTTGAATGTAGGTGTATCTCTAGCGCTGAATAAATGACCTTTCGAAATTAATTCAATGGTAACTGGAATATATGCAGATACATTTTACATTAATTTACATTAATATCCATTAAGTGCGCACATCAATAGAAGTCTCATGTATATTTTTTCATCTAGAGAGCTTTAATAAGTAATGAACTTCTGAAATTTGCATACAAGTAAAGCTGTCTGTGGCACTGGAGCAGGCGATCCAGCCTATTCTGGTCACATTGGTCTATGCTGGCCACAGATACACTATCTGACCTAATGCCATTTCTCAACCTATGGGTTACAGCTCACCAATTTTAAGTGTGGAGACTGAGTTGTTTTGTTTCCCCAGCCCAACATTCCAACCACTCCTCCCCCACCACTGTAACACCTCCTCTCCATGCACTGTCATACCTAAGCCCTCTAACCTTCCACTGATTAACTTACTCCTAAGAATTTTAGTTATTGACTATTCTAGTCCGTAGATCCTTGCTCTGTGCTCTATTCAGATCTTATATGATGTTATACATCTCAATTAAATCTCCCCCTAACCTCCCCTTAAATTTACTCAACTTTTTTCTCAAAGTATTATAAGCAGACATGCAATGAATGAAAGGATTTTTTAAAATAGAGCAACGTTGTTCTAAAAGGTGACAGATTTGTTCAAAATGTTACATCTCACTCAGGTATCCTGCTAATGTCTCAATACGTGCCATCATTCAGTGGTTTAAAATTCTCATCCTGGTGAAATCCTATACTGTCTCACCCTCCCTAACTCTGCAACCACCTCCCACCCTACAAGTTTCCAACATGCCTGAATCCTTCCAATGCTGGCCACTTGACCAGCTCCAGTTCCAATAACTCCATTTTTGGTGACTGCGTCTTCAGTGTCTGGAACTTCTTCCCTAAACCTTTCTAGCTCGTTTTCTTCCCCCACAGGCTAAAAATGTGCCCCTTTGATTCAACGTTTCGCCTCACATCCTAATATCACCATTAGTGGCTCAATGTTAGGACCTCGTACAAATGCTCCTGTCATGTTTATCGTTGATGTTACAGGAATGCAAGCTGTGGAACAGGCTCACAAATGATGACGGCAACAATCAAGTGTTATACTCGGATAATTGAGAATAACTATTCAAAGTATTTGTGAAAAAGGAGGGTTTTGGGCCGAGCGTCAATGTTAAATGTTGAGGCCATCATTTTGATACAACCTTTCTCTTATTTCTTCACTTTAGTTTCTGTTGCCACTTGCCCTCCATGGTACCGACGTTGGCAAAATCAGGGCCTCCCATGCTCTTGCTAAGATCGCTGCCATCTCTGACCCAGAAATAGCTTTCCCTGGTCAAAGGGTAAGTGGAAATTTACCAGGCAACCAGAAGTGATTCAATGGAAATTTGTCAGATATAAATGAGTTGCTTTGTTAATGGAGAGAGAGGGTGGGGGGGACGGGAGGTGGTTTCAGGCATTCTGGTTACTTCTGACCTAATCACTCGGAGCTAGGTCTTTATCTGCCACCACCACCTCAGAGTTACAAGATTGTGAGAGTAAGTCACACATCAAGTCAAGTCAGATTTATTTGTCACATACACATACACGATGTGCAGTGAAATGAAAGTGGCAATGCCTGCGGGTTGTGCACAAAAAAGAATTACAGTTACAGCATATAAATAAAGTTAATAAGTTACTATTAGTGTCGACAAAAATTTAGTCTCTGGGGTTATAAAAGTTGACAGTCCTGATGGCCTGTGGGAAGAAGCTCCGTCTCATCCTCTCCGTTTTCGCAGCGTGACAGCGGAGGCGTTTGCCTGATCGTAGCACACAAATCAAAGTTGATAATCCACTGCAGTGCTGTACTGTCAGAAATTATGTTTTTCACTTGAAATATTAAGCCTTGCTAGAGGTATAAGATCCAATAATACCATTACAAAGAAAGGTAACAGTATAATTCATGATGACCTGTACAATATATAAGCTGTAAAGAATAACATTTGATTATTACTAAAGCCTGATTATGGGAACAATATTGTAGACAAATTGGCTGTCACAGTTCCTGCTGGAGTGACAGTGTCTCCAAAATGCCCAATGGCTATTGGGTGCATTTGGAACACCCTAAGAGATCTGTGAATGGTGCCTTATATCTGCAAACCCATCTTTCTTTCAAGATTATTCGGAAAGCTTGCATGAATTTCCACACTATGAAGAACCCTGTCTCAGTACCTACCTAACCATATGTAACATATAAGTATTGCCTAAATATCGAGGGAAGTTTTATTACATTTCCTACATGTTACACAGACGCATGTTATTGTTCTCGCTTAGCCTGGTTGGAAATAAAGTCAATAATTCACAAGGTCAAATTATCTACTAATGGTTTTTCATTGGTAGCACACTGCATTGCTTTCCCGGGGAGAATTTTACAAAACCTTTTCTCATTTTCCCACAGTGCTGTTAAGTTAAACCATTGCTTGGTTTTCAAGGATTGTTTGTTTGTTTCTGCCTGTGTCATCAGAATACAGTTCCCAACGTAACTCAAAATGCCATTCATTTGCCCAAAAGAACATAGAGTGCTAAATGATGTTGTTTTTTGATGACTCTGTATTCATTTCTGCAGTGGTCAGTGGGTCATGACCTTGTTTAAGTCAGATGTTCTGGGCTTAATCCACTACAGAGCTTGATCTGACAGCCCAGTGCAGCAGTGCTGGTTGAGTTGACAGGGATGCTGTTTTTTTGATGGCAAACTGAGCTCCTGTCTGCTCCCCGAAGTTAACGGTCCCATGTGCATTGTTTAATGAAAGCAGAGTAGTTCTCCCTTACGTCCAAGAGCCAATATTTATTTCCCAATCAGCATCCCAAACACGATCAGTTTATCTGTGTGTTGTCTTGGTAACTTTCTCCCAGATGCTGGAAAGTGGTCAGTAATTCAAATTATAACTAGGGGGACTTCATTAAAGTAAAAGCTAAGGGTGAGGGACAACGTTCTTCTTTCGTATAAGAAGATAACGAAGGTTTTTATTCACAAAATGCTGGAGTAACTCAGCAGGTCAGGCAGCATCTCGGGAGAGAAGGAATGGGTGACATTTCGGGTCGAGACCCTTCTTCAGACTGAAGTTGGGTCTCGACCCGAAACGTCACCCATTCCTTCTCTCCCGAGATGCTGCCTGACCTGTTGAGTTACTCCAGCATTTTGTGAATAAAAACATTCTTCTTTCTATGTCTTTCTCCAATGACAAAAGTTCTGGTAAATTGCATGTTCTGCAATGGTTCAGCAACACAGTAGAATTCAATGATAGAACTCTTAAAGGAATGCTGACCATCATTGCCTGTGTTATACTTAACCTCACATTGCAGTTTGTAGATCTTCCTGCAATTAAATGGACTTCAGTTTCTCTAAAATTACAATCGTGACTACACTTCAATATATGTTGTTGTGTCATACTTTGGGTCATTCTGACATCGTGGAAGATGGTTTAAAACCTTTTTTTATGTCAGGTTAGGACGCATCTGCCAGAGAAACTGCATTTAAGACTACTCCAATGACCCTTCATCAGAAGCATAGTACAGACCTACTTGCTTGGAATTTATCTACCATCATTTAGAGCAATTCAGGGCCAGTTTGCCTCCAAGCTTGCATCGATATACTAAAACTCTTGTTTGTTTGTTCGTTTGTTCCTGAACCACAGCCAAAATTGTACACGATAGCGTGACAATTTTAGGCCCACCTTACTCACCGTCATCCCTTTGGTGCTAATGGAAGACGTTTCATTGAAATCGGTGTTATATTTTTAACGTTATTGATATTTTAAAGTTTAAATCTATCTCCTAGGGAGGGAGGAGGGAGGGAGGGAGGGAGGGGGTGGAGGGAGGATAAGCGGGGTTGAGGGGGTTGGAGTAGGGAGGAGGGGATGGAGTGGGGGGTCGGGGAAAGAGGGGAAGTGGGGGAGGGGGAGGAGGGGGGAGGGGGGAGGAGGGAGGGGGAGGGAGGCGGGATGAGGGAGGGAGGGGGTAGGGGAGGAGGGAGGAGGAGGAGGAGAAAGGGGGGAGGGGGAGGGAGGGATGGTAAGGGGGAGAGGGGGAGGGGAGGGGAGGGGAGAGGGGGGGAGAGGGGGGGAGGAGAGGGTGCTGCACCAATGCAGGAGTGGTTTGGGCCCTACGGGTTCACTTGGTCTAGTGTTTAATAAGATGTGGACTTTTGAGAAGCTTAGTTTCAAAAAGCTCAAGGTGGAGTTAGAATGAGTTCACTATATAATACCTTGTAGGGTAGCCTGCTAAGTTATGGTGATGAGCCACCTTTTTAGTTTGGTTTAGCGATACAGTGTGGAAACAGGCCCTTCAGCCCACAAAATCCATGCAGACCATTGATCACCTGCTCACACTAGTTCTATGTTATCCTACTTTCCCATCCACAACCTACACACTTGGGGCATTTGCAGAGGCCAATTAACCTACAAACCCGCGTGTCTTTAAGATGTGGGAGGAAACCAGTGCACTCGATGGAAACCCACGCAGTCACAGGGAGATCATGCAAACTCCACACAGAAAGGACTTGAAGTTAGGATTGGACCCAGGTCTCTGGTGCTGTTAGGTAGCTGCTCTACCAACCGCGCCACTGTGCTGCCCTTCTTGAACTGTGCAGTGCTTTGTTGAATGTATTTCCACAGTGCAGTTGGGGAGGGAGTTGTGCTTACAGGAAAGGGACTACGTTACCAGGTCATTTGATTTGTAAATGAACCTACCACTGCCTGCACCAATTTCACTTATATGGTGCAATGGTTTCTTTATTGTCACGTGTACCAGGTGCAATGAAATACATTTTTTGCATACATATACGCAAGACTATCCCCGTACATAAACACAGTTGCCCCAGCTAGTACAGTATGCACAGAGCAGCCCACTGGGTCCATATGGACACAGAGCACTGACCATCTTCCATTTCCATTCACTTTAACCACATTAAGGGAGTAATAACCGTGGGCAGTTCAAGCGATTGTCTGTATCTGGTCTTAAGCACAATTGCAGAGCTATTGTATACACAAGTATACACAAGTACTACGGAGTGCACCAGTCAATAAGCCAAGTCAACAGTTCCTGCCAAACCCCCAACCTCGAGCAGCTCGATGAACATGGTGCATAATTTGAGTGGTAAGCTGCATATTCCCCTTCCAATCATGCACTGATTGCACTGGCAAATTGATTGCCTTCATCATGGATGGGTCTAAATCCTGGAACTGCCTGCCTAACTCCACTGCGGGAGTTGAAGAACTGCAATGGTTCTAGAAGGTGGCTCACCACCATAAACATTGTCCTTGCAGTGATATCCATTAGTCTTGTGTGGCACTAAAACTTATATTCATTTTAAAACTGTCGTTCAGCCATGTGCATTTCTGCCATCTTCGCTGCCGATGTGTTTTATAATGCCTGATCTCTTTGCCTCTTTCCCCTCAGATTTATGAAGTGGTGCGACCACTCGTCAGCCTTTTGAACACTGAGCTGGATGGTCTGCAGAATTATGAGGCTCTAATGTCTCTCACCAACCTTTCTGCCAAAAGTGAGAAGTTAAGGCAAGTTGCTCACCTGTGCAAATCCAAGCTTCTGCTTCGAGCAGTGTGTGTGCCTGCATTGCTAGAATGACGCAGCATTGAAGGTGGTCTTTTAAAGTTTTTCCCTGTATCCCGGTACACAGACACGTGACAATTTTCTTGATTAGTACAGGTGTACATCAGTACAGGTGTCAGAGGTTATGGGGAGAAGGCAGGAGAATTGGGTTAGGAGGGAAAGATAGATCAGCCATGATTGAATGGTGGAGTAGACTTAATGGGCCGAATGGCCTAATTCTACTCCTATCACTTATGACATGACAATAATAAACCAAATACCAATACCATTCCCTGCACCATCTCTTTGAATAATGACTCCAATTTACTCCAACTTTTCTTTGGTCTGACTCCAAAGTCAAGCAACTTTTCGCTCTTTTCAAGTAATTATCCTTTTAGGAAACTGCTTCCACCACAGTTTCAGGCAATGCAAACAAGAACAAAACAACTCTGGATAAATAATCCCCTCATTTCCCACGGCTTATTCTGCTAATTAACTAAATTCTTTGTTCTCTAGTTAAAAATTTCGGACCAGTACTAGTGAATCTCCCATTAACCTTATCCGTCCTTAAGGAGAACGATCACAACCTCCCTAATCTATCCACATCATTAAATTACCTACTTAATTTTGAAGCCAATTTGCACAATTCTAGCATATCATCCATCCTCTGCCAGTTCCTGCAGTGTGATCTCACCATCAGTGACATCTTTCCATCTCCTACCTTTTCTACTTCCTGCAGAGTCCACTTTACGCTTGGTTCCCTGGTCCATTCACCCTTCCCCATTTACCCCTCCCATACCCTGGCATTTCCACCTGCCACCTCAGAAGGTGCACCACTTGTTGCTTCTTGTCCTCCGTCACCACCATTCAGGGAACTAAACAGTCCTTCCAGGTGAGTCAGAAGTTCAACTGCATCTCATCCTACCTGCTCTATTGCTTTCAATGCTCGCGATATGCCCTCCTCTACACTAGCCAGCATTTATGCACTACACAAATCTTCCCCCATCTGTTTTCATCTCAGTCTACCATCATATCTTGCTATTCCTTTTCCTTTGTGTTGTTATCCTGCTTCCCCATAAATCCATCCTTTCTATTTATCACGTCACTCCCGTGGGAGGGAGTTTTGTACTGTGGGTAAGAAAGTTTCATCTGAATCCTCCAGCGCATTTATTGGTGATTAGCTTGCACTGGTAGACCCTCATTTTAGACTTTTGGAATGTCAGTGTCGTTCTATCAAATACTTTCAGTATTTTAAAAACCTCTTTAAATTCACCCCAGAGTCTTCTGCTTTCTCAAGAACAGACCTTGAAAATGTTGCTGAAGGTTACAACTACTCAGCTTCAAAATCATGGGAAATGCAAAATCCACATTGTTTCCATATAATTTTGTATAACACAGAGACCTGTATTATGCTTAGATTCAATTCTAGAATAAATTTCATTCTAATAATTTATTAATAGGACAAAGCACCAATAGGTCTTTATTCTAATTACATATACATTATCAATCTGAAGGAATAAAGCAGCTTTCAAAAGCAACATTTATTTTCCTGAGTGAAATTGTCATGATAATTAATCATGAATGAATAGCCCATACACTTTTGACAGGCTATCAACATGTCCCTAGACATCAACTGATCTTGTCACGATGGACATAATAACTTGGTATCATCAAGTCACTTGGTGATACCGAAAGGAAAAGAAGACATCAGGAAGAATGTTCCTTCTATGAAAATAAAAATATAAACTTCAAATGCTGGAAGTGGGAAATAAAAAACAAATCTGTTGGAAGCAGTAACAGTGGTAAAGTCTTAGGTCTTGGGTGTTTCTGGATGAATTAGTTAAAATTCCATTCCAATTGAAATCAAAATAATGATATGCCAGAGTTTGAGAGGCAAAATCCAGCTGGAAATCTGAAATGAAAAATCAGTAAAACGCCAAGACACTGGGTGAAAACCAAACTTAGACGAGATGAAATTGCTCTGCTCGCTAGCACAAGATACATGCCACTGTATCAGTTGTTACCGTATTCATTGACTGCGAGACATTATTGGACATCTTACAATTTTGAATCTTCCTTTCGTTCTGCATTCAGGCAAAAGATAATCAAGGAGAAAGCTCTGCCTGAGATTGAGTGTTACATGTTTGAGGATCATGATCAAATCCGACAAGCAGCCACTGAGTGTATGTGCAACATGATCATCTGTAAAGAAGTAAGTGAGAAGCTGTATTGTTTAATATTTTATTGTCTGGTGGAATTGAGAATGCCTTTTTTATTCCACCCATTAACAAACCTTGAAATTGAAGTACAAGTGAGAAGGGATGAACTTTAAATTGCCTTCATCCTCCAGATGTTGGACACTTATTACTCAGCCATGGGTCAGTGTAATTCACTCTGGTCCTACAACTTCCAAGATTTAGAAAGGAGATGAGAAGGAATTTCTTTAGTTAGAGGGTGGAGAGTCTGTGGAATTCTTTGTCACAGAAGGCTGTGGAGGCCAAGTCAGTGGCTATTTTTAAGGCAGAGATAGATAGATTCTTGATTAGTACAGGTGTCAGAGGTTATGGGGAGAAGGCAGGAGAATGGGGTGAGGAGGGAGATATAGATCAGCCATGATTGAATGGCAGAGTAGACTTGATGGGCCAAATGGCCTAATTCTGCTCCGATCACTAATGACCTTTCGATTTCCATTGTTTGCTGTTTCTTTTATTAGAGATTTACACCACATTTCTTTGCAATGTGGGTTCCATGCAACATGAGAAATACAAGCATAGAGTAGGACACACAAGACCTCCAGAGTGCTCTATCACTGGGTGATCCTTGCCCTCAGCTCCACTATCTGGCCCATTCTCAGCATCCCTTCAATCCATTAGTGCCTAAAAAGCTACCAAGCCCAATCTTGAATACACTCAATGACCGAGCACCCACAGCCGTTGAACCTGAAGAATTTCACACTAAATGACAAAACTTCTTAACTCCTTCATTCTGATTCTGCAACCTTTGGTTCTTGTTGCTTCATCCTGTGGAAGCAGTCTCTCAGCATCTTGCAGGTTTCAGTGAGATCATATGACATATCATAGATCACAGCACAGCACAGGTCCTTTAGCCCATGATGTCTGTGCCAACATAACACCAAATTGAACTCATCTCTCCTGCTTGCATGTATTCCTCCATACACTGCATATCCATGTGCCTGTCTAAAAGCCTCTTAAATACCACTATTATATCTGCTTCCACCGCAGTGCGTTGCAGGTACACACTCTCTGTGTAAGAATAATTTGGCCTTTGCATTTCCTTTAAACTTCCCCCTCTGGCCTAAAAGCTATACCCTTTAGTGGTAGACATTTCTACCTTGGAAAAAAAGGTCTAACTTTCTATTCTGTCTATGCTTGTCACAATTACATAAACTTCTATCAAGTCTCCCCTCAGCCTTCAACACTTCAGAGAAAACAATCCGTTTGTCCAACTTCTCCTTATAGCCAACACCCTCTGAACCAGGCAGCATCCTGGTAAACCTCTCCTGCACGCTCTCCAAAACCTCCACATCCTTCCTGTGATGGATTAGACAGGCTGGACTTGGATAGGTCAGCTCTCAAATTACACCTCTCTTTCCAGTTTTTAGGTGAAGTAGTTGATCAACAGTCCATATTGTCCGATATTATAGAGAATCATACAGATGTACAGCACAGAAGCAGATTCTTTGGCATGTCTATGCCGACCACATTACTTGTCAGTACTAACCCCTTTTACAATGTTTTTAGCTTTTCTGTCTTGGCGATTCAAGTCCTTGTTCAGATGCTTCTTAAATGTTGAGAGTACCTGCATCTACCACAATTACCTTCTAAATTCCAAACACAATCTGTGTGAAAAACACCCCCTCAGCCCCCCTCTAAATATCCTAACTCTCACTTTATACCTGTGTTCCTTGTTTTAGACACCCCACCATAGGGAAAAAGATTCTTACCATCCACCCTCTCCATCTCTCTCATATTTTTATAAACATCCGTCAGCACGCCCCTCAGCCTCCTCTGCTCCAGAAAAAAACACACTCATCTTTATCTAATCTCTTCTTATAATTGAAATGCTCCAAACCAGACAACATCGTGGTGAATCTCCTCTGCACTCTCTCGAATACAATCACATCCTTCTGTTAGAGTCAGGGACATTGAGGTACACCGCATGGAAACAGGTCCTTTGGCCCAACTTGCCCACACTGGCCACCTTGGCATTCTGGGCTTGTCCTATTTGCCTACATTTGATCTAAACCCTTCCTATCTATATATCTGTCCAGATGTCTTTTAAAAGTTGGAATTGTATCTGCTTCCATAGCTTCCTCTTCCAGATATGGATTATTTGCCTCTTAGATCTTTCCCTCCTCACGTTAAGCTTCTGCCCTCTAGTTTTAGAATCCTCCACCCTACGATAAAGACTGTGAACATTCACTTCGAAGGTATCACAAAATGCTGGAGTATCTCAGCATCTTAGATGCTGAACATTCACTTAAGTGAACATTCACTTGGTCCATACTTCCCATCATTTTGTATATTTCAATGAAGTAGTTTTAATAGGCATCTGTAAAATTGCCCTAAATGCGCAGGGAGTAAATGAGAAAGTGGGACAACATAAAACGTATGTGAACAGATGATCAATGGTTGGCGTGAACCTGGTGGGCTGAAGGACCTGCTTCCACGTTGTATCTTTAAAAATCACAAAGATCATCCCCTCCGCCTCCTATGCACCATAGAAAAAAGTCTCAGCCTATCCAGCCTCTTCTTATAACTCAAGCTCTTGTATGAAGACAAGTTAACCTTGTTTTTTCCCCCTCAAGGTTCAGGAGCTCTTCTTGGCTGAGGGAAATGACAGACTGAAGCTAATGGTGCTGCTTTGTGGTGAAGACGATACAAAGCTCCAGATAGCAGCAGCAGGAGCACTTGCCGCACTCACCACCAGCCGCAAGGAAATCTGCCACAAGATATCAGCAGTCGTGAGTTGACAACACTTCCCACCTTGCATGCCCTGCACATTAGAGATGAAAGTGCCACCATGTAGCACCTTCCATCATCCAAACTGCTCATCAGCCCTGGTCACTCCCTCTTCTCCCCTCTCCCATCAACAGGAGGTACAGAAGTTCAAAGAGGCATACCTCCACATTCAGGGACAATTTCTTCCAAGCTGTTATTAGGCAACTGAACAGTCCTCCCATCAGCTAGAGTGCACTCCTGACCTCTCATCTACCTCATTGGAAATCTTTGAACTACCTTTAATCGGACTTTATCTAGCACTTAATACTGTACCCTTTGTCCTTTATCTGTACACTGTGGATGACTTGAATGCATCATGTATAGTCTTTTCTTTGACTCGATATTACGTAACCAAAAGCTTTTCACTGTACCTCGGTACATGTGACAATAATAAAACTAAACTAAACAAAGACGGGAACATTATGTGAAGACTACTTGGCTCTCGCTATTCTCTCTGATGGACCTACAGCTGTTGTACAAAGAGAATGGGGGGTCCCCTCTATGTCTTGGTATCATTAGTTATCCCTGGACTAATGTCACTAAAATAGACCATCCGCTGTTCGTGAGAATTTGCTCTACACAAAGTAGATGGTGCATTTCCTACATTACAACGATGACTATACTTAACATGAAACATGTTAAGGTTTAGAATGTGCAGTCAGTCAGTCATTCTTCACATGGCAATGTCACTTGTGCAGGAGGTTAAAGTCATCTGACTGTTGTTGTCATTGTAATTTGTGCCATCTTTTCCTTCACAAGCTATCTGCAGGCTCTGACACCACTCACCACACCATTCTCTTCCAATGTCCCTCCACCTTTGTTCAGCTAGTTGAAACTCACTCACTTTCTTGAGTGAAACTCAACCCATTCTTGTCTCCCCAGTTATAGCCGGATAGTTATCAGCAATGGCTTTGCTTTCTGTGCCCCTTTTGATCCTTCCTGCTTCTCTCCCATATGTCAGACCCCTCACCCTGAAACACAACATCAAGTTCCATCATTACACTGATGAATTCCAGCTCCACCTTACAACCATCTGCATGGTCTCTAAATTGTTAAACAGCTCGTCTGACATGCAATTTAGGGACTGCACGGTGGTGCATCAATAGAGTTGCTGCCTTACAGTGCCAGAGTCCTGGGTTCGATCCTGACTATGGGTACTGTTTGTACAGAGTGTGTACGTTCTCCCCATGACTGCGTGGGTTTCTCTGGGTGCTCCAGTTTCCTCTCACACTCCAAGGGCATACAGGTTTGTAGATTAATTGGCTTCGGCAAAATTGTAAATTGCCCTTGGTGTGTAGGATAGAGCTAGTGTACAGGGATCGCTGGTCGGCAAGGACCTGGTGTTTCCGCACTGCATTTCTAAACTAAACCACTTTTAATGACTTTAGTCCTCTTGATCTGCTCTGAACGTAATCCCTTCACCAGGGTTGGCGTGGTCAAGTGTGGAGGTAACAAAAATATCACTGAACCGAACTAATAATCAGGTACCACTTAGCCAACCAATCCAATCGATAAATAATGTCATTAATGAAGTAAGTGTATTATGGTGTATCTATTGTAACAAGTAAGTACAAGAATCAGAGGGATTTGAAGTCTTAAATAGCATATTGCAGTGGATGACTCACCTAGCCAATCTTATACATGACATTAACAACTTGTATTCCTACAGTGCTCATTCTCCTTGAAGAGTGAACACCAAGAGGTTCACTGAAATAATGGGGAAAGATTAGGCCCCCAAAACATAGTCGGGAAGAAGAATAAGGAGCAGTAGTATAAGAGTAGTATAAGGGGCCTGACATATGGGCGGGGCCTTCCATCGCCTGGCTCGGCCGCGGGATGTTTCAGCGCCCGGTGCGGATCGGCCACGGGGACTTGGGCGTGGGGAAGAGAGCGGAAGTTTTGTTGCCTCCATCACAGTGAGGGGGTGTTTGGAGTCACTGTGATGGATGTTTGTGTTGGGGTTATGTGTCTTGTGTTTCTTTTTTTTTGTGTGACTGCTGGTAACGTAATTTCGTTCGGTACCTCGGTACCAAATGACAAATAAAGGCTCTGTATTCTGTATGAGCAGTGCACATGGTCTCCTCACATCTTTAGAATCCATTTTCAGAGAAGACTTGAGTGGTGCCTATTTTCTTCAATCCACAGGGACCTGAAAATGAAATAACTTACAAATAAAATAATGCTATTTTTTTGTTAAATTCTTTAAAGACTATTTAATGACCCTTTCACGCATTTCTGCCCCCCTCCCTCAAATTTCTTCACCTCTCTTGCTTCCTTATCCCAGCCCCTTCAACCATTCCAACCCGATCAACATTTTCACCTCCGCCTATCCTCTGCAACCCTCTCCCTCCATCAACCCTCTCCTCTCCAGTGGTTCCTCTTTTCCATCTTTCTTGCACATACCACATTCCATTTCCCAACCCTTCACCCCTCTACTCCATGCTCTTCTTTCCTTCCATCCTTATTTCTTGCCCACCCCCTCGTCCTAACTCAGTTCCATTCAGGAACTGCATCATCAATGATCTCATCTTTTCTTCAGACAATCAGTGGTTGAACATTGACCACCCATATAAATCCTTGCATCCATTTTCTCTCCCCTGAATTCTCCCACAGTTCCACACAGGGCAGCACGATGACGCAGCGGTAGAGTTGCTGCCTAACAGCGCCAGAGACCTGGATTCAATCCTGGCTGAGAGTGCTGTCTGTATGGAGTTTGTACATTTTCCCTGTGACCTGGATATTACCTGGGTGCTCCGGTTTCCTCCTTGGCCTTTGTAAAAATTGTAAATTGTCCCTAGTTTGTAGGATAGTGCTGGTGTACGGGGATCACTGGTCAGAGTGGACTTGGTGGGCCAAAGGGCCTGTTTCCGTGCAGTATCTCTAAACTAAACTAAACTAAACTACATTTCCTGGCACCATGGTGCCTCAGAAACAGTTGAGTGTTTTTTTTTTTAAGGAACTTGGTGAGATTTTGTTCCTCTCTTTGACCGCAGACCGTGCAATGGCTGGAGATCTTGCAGAGACTCTGTATCCATGACAGCTTGGAGGTCCAGCACCGTGGCTTGGTCATTGCTCTCAACATAATGGAGGCGGACAAGGCGATCGCTAAAAAGATGATTGAGAGCGAATTGCTGGAAATCCTGACCGTGATCGGCAAGATGGAAGATAACGCCAAGCATCACGATGTTATTAAAGCGGCACGGGAATGTCTCGTGAAAGCCATGGATTACTCCCTGATCAAGCCAACATCCCAGCATGCAAAATAAAGGGCAGTTTGTGCAGAATAATCAGATAACTCAATTAAACCTCACTATGGGATGCAATCTGTTGTTTACTTAAAGCCTGTGTGGCCCCAAAGCCTAACTTTTTAAATACCCATAAATTTCTTTTGATTTTCTTACTTGGTCATTATAGAGAAGTTGCTGGAAATTATTAAAAGTGTTTATTGACTTCATTCTTGTGACAACCTCCTGACTGGGAAAACAAAACTTAATTAACCAAGCTGTATTTAGGAAAATAAAAATTATTTTCAGTGCCACACTGCCAAGTGCTGGAAGCAAAATGCTTTTGGAGCAGGTAAAGCAGTGAATAAAATTGGAACTCCTATGTGTTTCTACCTACTCTCCTGCCGCTGTTAAGTGCTTCACAGGTAATGACGATTCTTGAAGTGCAGTCACCGTTGAAAAGTGGCAATCACATTTTTGCAGAGCAAGCACCCACAGACAGGGTGTGATGAGAAATTGAAATGTAAAAAATTGCAGATCTAACATTAGAAAATAAGTGCAGGAGGAGGCCATTTGGCCCTTCGAGCCAGCACCGCAATGCGGATTGCAGTGCTGGCTCAAATTACTACAGAAAATGTTAGAAATGTCAGCAGATCAGCCAGCATATATGGAGAAAGAAACAGTTAATGTTTCAGGTCAAAGCCCCTTCAGCAGCATGTCTGGACTCCCCTGTTTTTTTCCACTGAGGGTGGCAGAGTCTATCCTATCTGTGCCTTCTCATTATTTTTATATATTGTACTTCTATCAGGTCTCCAAGTAACCTCTGGCATTCCAGGAAAACAATCCAAGTCTGTCCAATCTCTCCATGTAGTTAATATCCACTTTCCAGGCATCAGTCAGGTAAATCTCCTCTGCACCTTTTCCAAAGCTTTCAGTTCATTCCCACAATGGGGCAACCTGAACTGCATGCAATATTCCCAATGCAGCCTAACCAAAGTCCGAGAAAGCTGCACCATGAGCTCCTAACTCAAACCATAATATGGCCCTGACATAAGAAAGCAAGCAAACCGTACGCCTTCTTTTCCACTCTCTCGACTTGTGTTGTCACTTTCAGCGAGATATGGGGTTAAGGGTCTTGCCATTATTTGTATATTTTCCCATATATCTGACCTCCCAAAGGGCATCATCTCACACTGGCTGGATTAAACTCCATCTGTCATTTCTCTGCCCGTTTCTGTATCTGATTTATGCCTGCTGTATACTTTGACAGCCTTCCTAACAGTCCACGCCCCCAGCAATCTTGGTGTCAACTGCCAACTTACTAACCAACCAATCTACATTGATGTCCAGGTCATTTATATTCCTTTACGACTTTAACCTGCGGACTAGCAGGAAAATGCAAGGGTTACATTTTGTAAAGATGATTTCACTTAAGGTTAACGTTTGTATTATTTCTAAATCTTTTCATATTCTTTAAGTTATTTTTCGTTTAAAAAAAAAAGTAATTCTTACTTTATAGAATTACTAAATTCAAATATTTTATAATTTTTAAAGAAAAAAATAGAAAATATACTTAGGAATGGGTGGACACTGTGAAAGATGAGTTGGGGCAGCAGGCTTGATCTACAATGATCTGACCCAATAATGTTGGAAGGTTCAATCGTACTTTATTGTCACATGTACCAATGTACAGTGACATAACTATTTCAGTCAAAACCTTTTTGTGCATAGGCACAATCATACTCAAGTACAAAAGTGTAAGAACAGTAGATTACACTGAGACTTCACAAGAGTCGCCCCAATTCCAGTGCTGTCCTGTACCTCTCAAGTTGAAACTTGTTAAAAACATTTGAATCTTAACTTGGCTATAAAGGGCCTTTGTCTGGGGGAGGGCACTGGGCTGGAGTTGCAGAGTCGGCCTGGCCGGATAATATTGTTGACTCCTTCCACCAGGGTCTCGACGCAAAACATCACCCATTCCTGTGTGCAGTAATTTGGTCTCCAAATTTGAGGAGGATATTCTTGCTATTCAGGGCGTGCAGCATAGGTTTACTAGGTTAATGCCTGGAATGGCGGGACTGTCCTATGTTGAAAGACTGGAGCGGCTAGGCTTGTATACACTGGAATTTAGAAGAATGAGAGGGGATCTTATCGAAACATATAAGATTATTAAGGGGTTGGACATGTTAGAGGCAGGAAACATGTTCCCAATGTTGGGGGAGTCCAGAACCAGGGGCCACAGTTTAAGAATAAGGGGTAGACCATTTAGAACGGAGATGAGGAAAAACTTTTTCAGTCAGAGAGTTGTAAATCTGTGGAATTCTCTGCCTCAGAAGGCAGTGGAGGCCAATTCTCTGAATGCATTCAAGAGAGAGCTAGATCGAGCTCTTAAGGATAGCGGAGTCAGGGGGTATGGGGAGAAGGCAGGAACGGGGTACTGGTTGAGAATGATCAGCCATAATCACATTGAATGGTGGTGCTGGCTCGAAGGGCCGAATGGCCTACTCCTGCACCTATTGTCTATTGTCTATTGTCCTTCTATCCAGAGATGCTGCCTGTCCTGCTGAGTTACCCCAGCATTTTGTGTCTATATTATAGTCTTGGAGTTTGTAGCACTTAGATTTATTAACTATTATTAACAGGTAGCACTACAGTTGGTGTCCTGGGATTGATTGGCCTATTGACATCTAGTACAGAAAATGATGTAGAGAGAAAAAGAAAAGCTTGATGAAGAGTTCTGGATCTGAAATGTCAGCTGATTATCTTCCCATAGGTGCTGTCTGTCCTGCCGAGTATTTTCAGAATTCTCTCTTTTTTTATTTTAGATTTCATCTATCAGCAGTTTTTGTTTTGATCTTCAAAAGTATTGACCTAATGACCAAATACTGAAGTTTCATATGTTGAAAATTTGTACACTAGGCATAGGTGAGGTTTTAGTACCAAAAATCTTCATCGGCGCTGATCTTAAAAACAGCACGTCTTATTTATTCACAAAACAGTCAGCTTTTATTGACCATGTTTCTCCTGAAACCATAAAGGGCAACACTTAAACTGTATTCTTTGCCCCCACTGAGGTCTGTGACATCTTGCACACACACACATGCTGACTCTCTCTCACACTAGGCCTGGACTGCTTCTCCTTTGCAACTGTGATGTTGTTTCACTTGCAATGATCTCCCATTGTAACTTCCAGGAAAACTCTGAAGGGCCTGTTTATACAGTTTTCTTGGCATGTTTCCATCGGTATGGGTCCCAGCCAACTCTCTGATCATTAGCCATGGCTCCATCGTCAGTATTCATTTCTCTAAGCCTGACAGCTCTGCCACAGTTCCACTTCAAAACATTGAGTGTAAAAATCTAGGCTGTCTCTCCCTTACAGTATTGAGAGAGTTTAGCACTGCTGGGCATGCTGCCTTTTAGACAGGATCATAGTTGTAGAGTTATAGAGCATGGGCACCAGCCCTTCAGCCCAGCCCTTCATCCATCAACCATGCCCATCAAAACTAATCTAACTTGCCCGCATTTGACCAATATCCTTCAAAAACCTTCCTATCCACATGCTTGACCAAAGTCCTTTTAAATGTTGCTATTGTTTCCACCTCAACCACTTCCTCTGGCAGGTCGTCCCATATACATACAACCCACAATGTGAAAAAGTTGCCCTTCAGATTCCGATTAAATCTTTTCCCTCTCACCTTAAAGATATGTCCTCTAGTTCTTCATTGCCCAATCCTAGGAATATGACTGTGCATTCACCCGATCCATGCCCTCATGATATTATAGACCTTCATAAGACCAACGCTTAACCTCCTACACTCCAGGGAATAAAGTTATATCCCGCCCAACCTCTCCTTATAACTGAGTCCCTTGAGTCTCAGCAACATCCTCATTCATCTTTTCTGCACTCTTTGTAGCTTAATGCCAACTCTCCTCCGACAGGGTGACTAAATCTAAACACTATATCCAAATATGGCTTCACCAGTGTTTTGCACAACTGCAACATAATATCGCATCTTCTATACACAGTGCCCTGACTGATGAAGGCCAGCATGTCAAAAGTCATTTGTGATGCTATTTTCAGGGAACTATGTATTGCACTCCTCAATCATTCTGCTCTTTAATACTCCCCAGGCCCTAGCATTCATTTTGAAAGTCTTGTCCTGGTTTTACCTCCCAAATTGCAATACCTCACATTTATCTGAATTAAATTCCATTAGATCTTCCTTGGCCTGCTTATCCAACCGATCAAGATCCTGCTGTAATTTTTGGTAACTTTTTTCACTGCCTATGACACCACCTGTTTTAGTGTCATCTGCAAATTTACTAATCATGCCCTGTACATTCTCTTTCAAATCATTGATTTAAACGGCAAGAAACAATGAACTTAACACTAGTGGCATACCACTAGTCATGGGCCTCATGTCCATGAAACAACCTTCCACCATCACCCTCAGCTTTCTACCATCAAGCCAATTGTGTATTCAATTTTTTTTTAGATTTTAGAGATACAGCGCGGAAACAGGCCCTTCGGCCCACCCAGGGCCGTCTTTACAGCATTATGGGCCCCGGGCAAAGCAGTGTACTGGGGCCCCTACGACAACTTCTACAACAGGAACAAAACAGGAATAAAAATGTAAATGGTCGATAAAATTAAACACCCCCCTTTCCCCAACACCCCCCTTTCCCCAGCACCCCCATTTCCCCCACTCTCTCTTCCCCCCACCACCAACCCCCACCCTTGCTGTCCCCCTCCCCAGTCCCACTCTGCCTCCTCCCACCCCCACTCTCTCCTCCTCCCACCCTCCCCGTCGCCCCTACCGTTACTCTCCCCCACCCCCCTTTCCCTACCAGCTCACCCCTGTCTTGCCGGCGAAAAGCACTTACCGAAAAGCACTTAGCGATGGACTTAGGGTGCTACATTGTTGCGAAAAGCACTTACCGATCGCTGTGAGAAGCACTTAGGGATGGAAAAGCAAAGCACTTAGGGAGCTAATTGTTGCGAAACAGATCGCTGTGAGAAGCACTTAGGGATGGAAAATGTTGCGAAAAAAACACTGGGACCGAAAATGTTGCGAAAAAAGCACTTATTGAACCTACAGTTTTAAAGTAGTATTTATTTATTGCAAGTCACTTAACATACACAGATCAGCATGGGGCCCCTATGCTCGTGGGGCCCCGGGAAAGTGCCCATCAGGCCCATGCGTTAAGACGGCCCTGGGCCCACCGAGTCCGCGCCGCCCAGCGATCCCCACACATTAACACTATCCTACACACACTAGGGACAATTTTTACATTTTACCCAGTCAATTAACCTAAAAAACCTGTACGTCTTTGGAGTGTGGGAGGAAACCCACGCAGGTCATGGGGAGAACGTACAAACTCCGTACAGACGGCGCCCGTAGTCAGGATCGAACCTGAGTCTCTGGCGCTGCATTCGCTGTAAGGCAGCAACTCTACCGCTGCGCCACCATGCCGCCCTAATGAAACAGAAGCAAGCCTAGCTCATGTACTCAAGCTTCTTGAGAAATATTTGAACTTGGGATCGATGGACCCGAAAGGCGAGTGTGTAGTCTTTGGATCCATAGCTGACCCTCAGAGGAGAAAGATGTGTGGGAGCTCTGGGTGCACTGTCAGAGCCATACAGCACAAAAACAAGCCCTTCGGCACAACTTATCCATGCCGACCAAGTTTTATAATTTTCCCATTTGCCTGTGTTTGACCCAAATCCCTCGCAACCCTTCTGATCCATGGAGCTGTCTAAATGTCTTTTAAACATTGTAATTGTATCCATGTTCTCAGCTTCCTTTGGCAGCTTGTTCATTATATGCACCACCTTTTGTGTGAAGATGGTATCCCTCAGGACTCCTAAATCATTCCCCTCTTACTATAAACCTATGTCCTCTAGTTGTAGACTGCTCTTTCTTGAAAAGAAACTGCAATCATGCACCTTAACTATGTCTCTCTTGATTTTATAAAACTCTCAGCCTCATATGCTCCAAGGGAAACAGTCCCAGTCTCTCCTCATAACTCAAGCTCTCGAGTCCTGGCAATAATCTGGTGAATCTTTTCTGCACCCCTTCCAGCTTAATGACATCCTTCCTACAGATGGGCAAGCAGAACGGGCCACTGGCGGATGGGAAGAGAGAAAAAGGGAATCAAATTGAAACTACATTCCTTCCGACCTCTGATACTTGGTGCTGAGCCCCCACTAAAAAATGTTCAATCCAAAAATTCCAAGCTTAATTAAAAAAATAGAATGTTGTCTCTAATCACAGTTTGAAGCATATAGAGCAGCAGAGTCACAGACGTCAAAATAGTCGCTGAGCCAACTATCTCTCCCTGGATCTCAATTGATCTAACCTTCCAGAGTAAACTACCTACCATGTTGAAGTCCTTGTGGACGATGTATACCATCCTGCCTTATTATCCTTCCAGGTTATTTCTCCCTAAAACTCAAGCAAATTTACACTTTTATTCTCCTGTGGGATATGGATGCCATTTTCTCCCCAACCCTAATTGCCCTTCAGAAGATGGTGACGAGCCACCCTCCTGATGTACACCAGACCTTTGAGTCAAGGTAGTCCCCTAGTGCTGTTGGGTATGGAGTTCCAGGAATTAGATCCAGAGACAGTAATAACATTTGAGTTGTTCACATGGAGGAAAATGTATAGACAATGGCGTTCCATGCGGAGATTGAGAGATTCTTGATTAGTAAGGGTGTTGAAGGTTACGGGGAGTAGGGAGGAGAATGGAATTGAGAGGAAAACGTAGGTTGGCCATGATCTAATGGTGGAGCAGAGTCGATGGGCTGAATGGCCTAGTTCTGCTCTTAAGTATTATGGTCTTATGGTCTTTTCTCGGGGTTTGTGAAATTTTGAAGAAAATCCTTGGCAAGTGCATTTTGTACTTGGTGCATAAGAGAGTAACTTCAAGGCATTGATGGTGAAGAGAATGAATTTTTATAGTATGTAGGTTTGGGTGGGCTTTATGTTTTGCTCTGACAGCAATCTAAAACACCTCTTCTAAAGCACTTTGTAATAAGCAATTCATGATGTTGCTGAGCTTAAAAGAAGTCTTCCAGCAATGTGTGGAGCCATGAACGTAAAGCCATATCGCAACGGTTTAAGCCAATTATGGCATGAGGAAAGTGCTTCCACTCTTCCAGAACTGGGTGATCTAGTATTTTGCAGGTTGTTTTTGCATTACAGTGTCATTACTCTGACCTCCAGCTGAACCCATGCGCAATGTCATGAATCAACTGTCAGCACTTCATTAAATGCCACGTTGATGGTGCTCCATGGCTCTTGAGTATGTCGGTAATCTCACCAAACTTGTTCTGTTGCTATTTTGACTTCATCAAAAAATGATAGAGAAAATACTTATTGCCATGTGGGCTGAGATACAATGACCTTTGGAAATGATTTGACGTTGTTACAGGGATTGAAATGGGGGGAAAACTCCAATTGGGTCAAATCAGTTAATTGTGATTAGTTTATTTTTGATAGATGTTTTGAGCCTAGAAAGATTATTGATCACCCAGTACAAATCAACAAGGTTGTGCTGGCTCGCCCTCTCAGTTTCACTTCTGCTTACATTTTCCCTTAAATCTGAAACATTCTGCTGATTGAGATTCTATCCAATTCCTGTTGAATCTTCCTGCACTGACCTTGTATGGAGCACCTTATCAATCACAATGACACGCAGAGTAAAAGCACTCCCAGCTCCTTTGTTCCTTTGCCAATTACCTTCAAATCATTGAATCACAGTATGGACTGTGGAGACAGCCAGCAGAACCAGCCATCTGCTTGTTTGAAAATGAGTTTCTCTAACCTTCCACTACTTTCCAAATCCCTGAAGAGTCTCTTAAGTACTTCTCCAATTCCCTTCTTAAAACTACGATTTAATTTATTTCCACAGATAGCTCATTCCAAATTCAAATTCAAAAGGCATTTCCTCTTATCACCCCTGATTCTATTTCTCAAACACATTGGTCTTTAGATTGTTCATCCACACGAAATAAATCTCATCCCTTAGTGATTTTGAACAGCTCAATCAAAAGAAGGGCCCCAACACGAAATTTTGCCTGCCCATTTCCCTCCGCAAAGGCTGACTGACCCTCCGAGTTCCTCCAGCACTTTGCGATTTTCCTCTAGGGCACCTCTTCACTTTTTGATGTCCTTGCCATGCTGTTCAGTCACTTGAATGCCATGGAGTTACTTCTTGGATAAAAAGCACCACACGGGAAATAATATCATGACATCCTTTCAGATTATCGATCAGAGGAACGCATAAATTGAACATACTTCACTGCAATTATGCACACATTAAAATGGAATGTATTAAGATATTTTCAGACATATTACTGAGATTGGAAATTGGTGGAAACATAACCATTCCACAGAACATCAGTCTAGGGTTAGTTTTAGAAAAATATTATTGAGTCTGTTGCACAGAGAAGAAAGTGACAGCACATCTTTTGAAACCTCAGAATGACCTGTGGGTGTTTTTCATCAAGACGCACGTAAAGGAATTTATCATTATAGCAGCCATTTTGCACACAGCAAATTCCCATTAGCATGAATGTACTAATGACGAGATGACCTATTGCTTTGTAATATTAATTAAGGGAATAATTAAGATTGACAAGGGGCACACACGGAAATAATATGTCAATGGCTCTTATATATCTTAAATTTGCTAAGGTTGATGATATTTACACACTTTAAACATTACCTTGGTAATCAAGAAACTGCAGATGCTGGAAATCAAAAATATAAACAGAAAATGCTGGGAACACTTAACAGGTCAGGTAGCATCTGTGGAAAGAGATTAAGGGCAGCACAGTGGCACAGTGGTAGAGTTGCTGCCTCACAGCGCCAGAGACCTGGGTTCAATCTTGACTACAGGTGCTGTCTGTACGGAGTTGTACCTTTTTCCTGTGGCAGCGTGGGTTTCCTCCGGGTTTCTTCCCAAACTCCAAAGATGCGCAGATTTGTACGTTAATTGGCTTCTGTAAATTGTCCCTTGTGTGCAGTATAGAACTTATATACGGGCGATTGTTGGTTGGTGTGGACTCGGTGGGCTGAAGGGCCAGTTTCCACACTGAATCGCTAAAACTAAAACTTAATTGAGGGCGTGCAGCGTAGGTTTACTAGGTTAATTCCCGGAATGGCGGGACTGTCATATGTTGAAAGACTGGAGTGACTAGGTTTGTATACATTGGAATTTAGAAGGATGAGAGGGGATCTTATCGAAACGTATAAAATTATTAAGGGGTTGGACACGTTAGAGGCAGGAAACATGTTCCCAATGTTGGGGGAGTCCAGAACCAGGGGCCACAGTTTAAGAATAAGGGGTAGGCCATTTAGAACAGAGATGAGGAAAAACTTTTTTAGTCAGAGAGTTGTGAATCTGTGGAATTCTCTGCCTCAGAGGGCAGTGGAGGCCAATTCTCTGAATACATTCAAGAGAGAGCTAGATAGAGCTCTTAAAGATAGCGGAGTCAGGGGGTATGGGGAGAAGGCAGGAACGGGGTACTGATTGAGAATGATCAGCCATGATCACATTGAATGGCGGTGCTGGCTCGAAGGGCCGAATGGCCTTCTCCTGCACCTATTTTCTATTGTCTATTGTCTATTGTCTTAAAAAGATACATACAGAGTTGAGATTTCAGATCCAAGACCCTGACACAGAATGACTTGCCAAATGTTTTCAGTGTTTTCCACATTAATATTTAATATTTCCTTTACCAGTATTCACCAGATATGGACATTTGAAATGATGCTCTACCATATCAACATTTTCCTTTGGGTTTCATTATGGTCACACTTTTTAAGTAAGCATAATGAAAATATTTTATGTGTTGCAAGTGTCGGATGCCTTGGGAAGATCAACATACTGTAGAAAGCATTAGCTTGGTTAAGTGCTGGCACAAATTCATGGGGAACTTTACCAGCTGCACATGAAACAAAATATGATCTTACAAATGATCTAAATTCAGGAGAAATAAAAGCCCTGTTAATCAATAACTTATTGTTGTATTTTCACGTCATAGTATTGTTCAGGGATCAATGAAGCAAAACTTAAAACTAAAAGGGTTCAGGAGGTTTCAAAGCAGAAATAGTGTACAAGCCCTCTTCCCGACATAAACATCGTTGCCTGCAGCCATCCATTGCTTTACGGTAATGCTTGGCTTCTTTCCCGTCTGACTGGCCTCCTTCTCGACACCAATCTGCAATAAATAATGTCTCGGAGGACATGTGACCTTTGCCTTTGACTCAGTAATGCTGGAAAATGTTGCTCCACAAATAAATACTTTGGAGAATTCTAAGGCTGCCCTTCCTTGTTGGCAGAGAGGTCATGGAATCATGGAAGACGATGCATGGGAACAAGGCCCTTGGCCCACTGAGCCCATCCTAACCATCAAACACACATTTATAATAAGCCTCTACTAATCCCCTTTTATTCACCCCACATTCGTATCAATTCCTCACTCAAATTTTGCTGCTCGCCCACATTCTAGGGGCAATTTACAATGGCTGATTAACCTACCAACCCCATGCCTGAAGGTAGATGCTAGAAATCTGTGGCCTGCAACCACAACAACCTGACCGCGGGAGAGGACAGCAGGAGAAGGGAAAAGACATTGTGGCCTTCCATCACAGTGAGGAGAGGACTGGAGGAGACTCACTGTGATGGATGTTTTCTTGATGGATGTTTCTTTTGTGTGTTTTGGGGGTTGTGTAATTTTAATGCCTATTTTGATGCTTTTGTTGTTGGACTGTGGGTGACTGAATTTCGTCCAATTTGGATGACAATAAAGCTATCTTGAATCTTGAATCTTGAATCTAAACAGAAAATAAGATGTCAAATGCTGGAGTAACTCAGCGGGACAGGGAGCAAATCTGGATAAAAGGAATAGGTGACGTTTTGAGTCAAGACCCTTCAGACTGAGAATCAGGGGACAGGGAGACACAGAGATAAGGAAGTGAAAGGCGTGAAAACGATACATCAAAGGAGATGTAGTTCAAGGTAAATGTAGAATAGATCATCGTTAGCATACAAAATAAAACACCTGTAAGAAAGCAACCAAAATTCACTCGAGTGTTTTAGCAAGGATTAATGGAGTGATTATGACCTTCACAAACTGAAATCCGTGGGATCTAACAATGCAACATGCATTTTATTTACTTTAATAATTATTACCAGACAATGTCTTTACATTTAGTCATTTGCTGAACACATACATTATCAGGTTCAATGGTTTTAACAATGATCAACATTCTCTTACGTTGTTCACCATCAAATGTTGTGCATTTGACTAATTGCTAATTGATCCAATGGGAAAACCATATTTCATACAGTCTTCAATGTGATGAATAATAATGACCCTTGTATTCCAGATGAAATGTTAACTTGCTGTGAGTCTTTTTCCACACAACAATGAGAGATGCAAAATGTTGTAATAAACCACTGGGTGCTACATGCATACAATGGTGGCAAAAGCACGCCAATCCACCTGCCCATCATCCATGCACCCCTCCCACTGGGTCCCCTGTCCCCTGTCCCCTAACCCCCCCCCCTCCACTGTTCCCATCTGCCCACCATCTCTCCCTTATTTGGTTCCACTCTCCACTGTCCTTTCTTATCCAATTCCATAATCTACAGCCCTTTGGCAGCTCCACTTCTCATCTTCCAGGTTCTGTCACGGTCTCCACCCTCACCTGACTCTTACCTGTCCTCACCAGTCCTCAGCAGAGTCAAAGAGTCATGCAGCATGGAAACAGGCCCTTCAGCCCAACATGTCCATGCACGTCAAGATACCCATCTATGCTGCTCCCATATTACTGCGTTTGACTCAAATCCCTTAAAACTTTCCTATGCACATATCTGTCCAAATGTCTTTTTAGATTTTATAGAGGACAAGTGTTATGAATCCTTGAGCCCAACAGTACATGTCTCACTTCTAGGCATCTGCCAGAAGGAGTGCTTGAAGTCCTGCAATCTACAAGACTGCAGACCAAGGCTTGGGAAGCGAGAATATGTTAAATGCCCTGTTTGGACAGCATGGACAGATTATCTTTGTATGTACTTATGTAGCTAAGATTTTGGGACATGTTGAAGAGGTGCGAAGAGGGGTGCAACAATGATGGCTGTGATGATCGGCCAGGACCCAGGGAGCCAAAGGGCCCGTTTTGGTGCTGTAATTCTCCTGACACTGACACTTGAGCTGAATGGCCTGTTTTTCTGCTGTATATTTTATGAAAAGCTTGGATCATCCATGGCTTGGTGGCAAATGCCATTGGCTGTGGGTTTAAAAACTGTGAGGTCAAACCCCACCCCAGCTGGTTGAAGAATGAAGTGGAAGATGGCATCCTGGTGTGGTACTGGGGATATGCTGCACTCTTGTCATCTCTGTCTTCACGATAAAACAATAGAAAAGATGAGGTACGAGGGTAAACTAGCCAATAATATAAAGGAGGATAGCAAAAGTTTTTTTAGGTACGTGAAGAGGAAAAAAATAGTCAAGGCAAATGTGGGTCCCTTGAAGACAGAAGCAGGGGAATTTATTATGGGGAACAAAGAAATGGCAGACGAGATAACCGTTACTTTGGATCTGTCTTCACTGAGGAAGATACACACAATCTTCCAAATGTTCTAGGGGCCGGAGAACCTAGGGTGATGGAGGAACTGAAGGAAATCCACATTAGGCAAGAAATGGTTTTGGGTGGACTGATGGGACTGAAGGCTGATAAATCCCCAGGGCCTGATGGTCTGCATCCCAGGGTACTTAAGGAGGTGGCTCTAGAAATAGTGGAAGCATTGGAGATCATTTTTCAATGTTCTATAGATTCAGGATCAGTTCCTGTGGATTGGAGGATAGCAAATGTTATCCTACTTTTTAAGAAAGGAGGGAGAGAGAAAACGGGTAATTATAGACCAGTTAGTCTGACATCAGTGGTGGGGAAGATGCTGGAGTCAATTATAAAAGACGAAATTGCTGAGCATTTGGATAGCAGTAACAGGATCATTCCGAGTCAGCATGGATTTACGAAGGGGAAATCATGCTTGACAAATCTACTGGAATTTTTTGAGGATGTAACTAGGAAAATGGACAGGGGAGAGTCAGTGGATGTGGTGTACCTCGACTTTCAGAAAGCCTTCGACAAGGTCCCACATAGGAGATTAGTGGGCAAAATTAGAGCACATGGTATTGGGGGTAGGGTACTGACTTGGATAGAAAATTGGTTGACAGACAGAAAGCAAAGAGTGGGGATAAATGGGTCCCTTTCGGAATGGCAGGCAGTGACCAGTGGGGTACCACAAGGTTCGGTGCTGGGACCCCAGCTATTTACGATATACATTAATGACTTAGATGAAGGGATTAAAAGTACCATTAGCAAATTTGCAGATGATACTAAGCTGGAGGGTAGTGTGAATTGTGAGGAAGAGGCGGCACGGTAGCGCAGCGGTAGAGTTGCTGCTTTACAGCGAATGCAGCGCCGGAGACTCAGGTTCGATCCTGACTACGGGTGCTGCACTGTATGGAGTTTGTACGTTCTCCCCGTGACCTGCGTGGGTTTTCTCCGAGATCTTCGGTTTCCTCCCACACTCCAAAGATGTACAGGTATGTAGGTTAATTGGTTGGGTAAAGGTAAAAATTGTCCCTAGTGGGTGTAGGATAGTGTTAATGTGCGGGGATCGCTGGGCGGCACGGACTTGGTGGGCCGAAAAGGCCTGTTTCCGGCTGTATAGATATGATATGATATGATATGAATAAGGCTGCAGGGTGACTTGGACAGGTTGTGTGAGTGGGCGGATACATGGCAGATGCAGTTTAATGTAGATAAGTGTGAGGTTATTCACTTTGGAAGTAAGAATAGAAAGGCAGATTATTATCTGAATGGTGTCAAGTTAGGAGGGGATGTTCAACGAGATCTGGGTGTCCTAGTGCATCAGTCACTGAAAGGAAGCATGCAGGTACAGCAGGCAGTGAAGAAAGCCAATGGAATGTTGGCCTTCATAACAAGAGGAGTTGAGTATAGGAGCAAAGGGGTCCTTCTACAGTTGTGCCGGGCCCTCGTGAGACCGCACCTGGAGTACTGTGTGCAGTTTTGGTCTCCAAATTTGAGGAAGGATATTCTTGCTATTGAGGGTGTGCAGCGTAGGTTCACTAGGTTAATTCCCGGAATGGCGGGACTGTCATATGTTGAAAGGCTGGAGCAATTAGGCTTGTATACACTGGAATTTAGAAGGATGAGGGGGGATCTTATTGAAACATATAAGATAATTAGGGGATTGGACACTTTAGAGGCAGGAAACATGTTCCCAATGTTGGGGGAGTCCAGAACAAGGGGCCACAGTTTAAGAATAAGGGGTAGGCCATTTAGAACGGAGATGAGGAATAACTTTTTCAGTCAGAGAGTGGTGAAGGTGTGGAATTCTCTGCCTCAGAAGGCAGTGGAGGCCAGTTCGTTGGATGCTTTCAAGAGAGAGCTGGATAGAGCTCTTAAGGATAGCGGAGTGAGGGGGTATGGGGAGAAGGCAGGAACGGGGTACTGATTGAGAGTGATCAGCCATGATCGCATTGAATGGCGGTGCTGGCTCGAAGGGCTGAATGGCCTACTCCTGCACCTATTGTCTATTGTCTATTGTCTATAAACCAAGGTCCTGTTGATGCAAAAGGTGCTGAGTTGTGATTTTGACAAAAGGCTTGGATGTTTTCTCTCCAGGGGCATGGCCAATATTAAGCTGCAACAGATGATCATAATCCCTTCACTGCCCTTGAGATCTTGTGGTGCACACAATGTTTGCAGCATTTCATACATTACACCAGAGATTTAGATGCACTTTATGGGCTGTAGAATGGTTGCACCTTCTTGAATAGGGTCCATGCTATCGAAATGGAAGTCAGTCCTCTTTTCTCTTTGTAATATGAGAATGTAGGGTTAAAGGAATGTGGCCCATCAGGATATATCTTATCACAAGCCATTCCATTATTATCACACTTGTAAACAAAAGCTTCATTGTAGCACGTAGCCTCCAAAGCTAATAAATTGTACTGTGACAGTCAATTGCACATCTGATGGCGGCTACGATTTTGCTATATCTAATATTGATCGGACAGGTTGAAGAATGGAGAGCCTGGTGTTTAATCTCACTGATGATTTGAATCGAAAGACGATGAACATATAAATTGGCATAAACAGGAAACAACACTTGTTTAATCTGCCTCTGAACAGCATGTGATTCCTGTTGAACCTTCATTACCAGTTCCAGAACTTAAATTCAGTCTGTACTGATATAAAATTGATATCGGGCAAGAGCAAAAAAAACCAGAAAATCTCTTGCAGTTTCTTGTTTTATTACTTCATTTAGGTTTTGGATTTCCAGAGCAAGACAGCAAAAATGCTGAATTCCAGGCTGATGGAGTGCACTGTTCACTGGTCCAGAGCCTTCCATCCCTGTCCTGCAATGGTCTAAGTTTCTGGGACAATCACAGGGGACTGGACGTTCTGAGACACTGAAAACAGTCAAATGGAATTTCATTGCACATGAGCTCCAAGGCCTTGGAGTACAAAGACCTTTTCTCCACAAGCTCCACCAGTGCAGAGCCATTGCAAGGGAAGATTGGACTGGGAATAGGTACAGGATGGGGAATGGGTAGAGAGGATTGAGTTGGGGTGAAAGGAAGGTCAAATCAGTCAGATAGACAATTGGAGATGGAGGGGGTGAAGGGAAGGAGACAATGGGGGAGACGCTGAGATCAAAAGCAAATAGTGAGGGGAGGGAGGATGAAAGCTAACATCAAGAAGAACACTTAAAGGAGATAATGGATGCCTTGGGCTGCACTTGCCACTTGGTCTCCTAAACCATAATCTATGACAGATTCTATTGACAGACTTACCGTCATTCTTGTTAAGAGTGCCATAACTTTGCAATAATAACAAAGATATCATTATAATTCCTCTGTTCTAAATATTTACCTAACACTTGATACTGAACGCGAAGAGTTCAGTTCATAATCAAGAATCTACAATTGCTTTTTATTATCGCAGAACTGCAATTATTCCAATAATGATACGGAGAATTTCGAAACATGAGTTTCAGAGTTCCAAGTGAAATTTGCTCCATGCCAGTACCAGCCAATGAGAATATCTAACTATTTCCTCTTGTCGTTCAATTGTACCAACTTTGCCAACTTGCTCACCATCAACACCCTGAGGGTAACATTGACTGGAAACTTAATTGGATCAGTCACTTAAATATAGTGGCTGGCGAAGCAGATGAGAGACATCTAGTGACTCATGTTTCAAGAGCTTTTCCATCATCTGTTGGCCACAAGTCAGGAGTGCACTGGAATATTCACCACTTGCCCATATTAATGCAGTTCTAACACCAGTCAAGAAGCATGTCCCATTTGTTATGGGTCATAGAGTCACAGTCATACAACATGGAAACACACCCTTCGGCCTAATTTGCCCATGCTGATGCCCCATCTACACTATTCCATCTACACTATTCCTGCATTTGGCCCATATCGCTCAGAACTTATCCAATTCATGTACCTGTCTAAATGTTTCCTAAATGTTGCGATCGTACCTGCCTCCACTACCTCCTCCGGCAGCTCATTCCATACACCAACCTTTGTGTAAAAAGGTTACCCCTCTGGTTCCTATTAAATCTTTCCCCACTCACCTTAAATTATGTCCTCTGGTTCTTGATTCCCTTACTTTGGGCAAAAGACCCTCTGCATTTAGTCAATCTATTCCTCTCATGATTTTGTACACCTCTATAAGATCAGTATGCCTCTACAAAAGGTCTATGAGCTTCATTGCTGAAGTCTCTATTTATTGCCTTCTGTTAATGGCCTTGAGAAGTTGTGAGAATCTGTTTCATGAACCAATACAGTTGAGATGGCTAGTATAATCATATATTGTCTTTCCACTGACTGGTTAGCACGCAACAAAAGCTTTTCACTGTACCTCGGTACACGTGACAATAAATTAAACTAAACTAAACTAAACAGGGAGGCTGTAAGTATTATCTGGGATGCCTGCCACACTGGCCATTCCCTTTTCTCCATTCTACCTTGTTGAAAAGCCATCATCCCAGTGCTCAGTAACCACATTAGTATCTGGTTAATACCTCGATTTTAGGACTCTTAACCCTGTTCTCTGTTTTCTCTTTGCCGTCACCTCCTTCCTACCATTGCAAACTGAAATAGTTTCCTAAGCAAATGGATTGTACTGAGGTCAAATAAACCAGAAGTCACCCTGAGAGAGGAAATATGAACACAAATTTATGCCTTCTTCCTTTTGAATTCTAGTCACTACACTCCTGTACGTCTCACTAATTCACATGAGATGGTTTCCATTTCCAGAGAGCAAGCTGTAGAATAATTTAGTCCAGCTCTTTCTTCAATGTTAAGAGGGTTGAATGCCAAGCAAAGGCAGTAGACACATGGGGTCACCACCAGTAGTGACACTCGAGTGGTTACATTGGGCAGCCCATGCAATTCAAAGGCCTGACACCAAGCTCCTGAAACAAATACTCCTGAGTTTGGCCACAGAAGGAGACTTAGGAAAGGATTCAAGGATATCTTCAAAGTCTCCTAGAAAAAATGCAACATCCTAATTAACTCCTGTAATCTCAGGCCCTTGACTCCTCAGAGCAGAGGAGCATTTGGGATGGAATTAAGAACCTGAGTCAAAGAAACAAGAGCAGATTGATGTCAGTGTGAAAGATAGAAGACGTGCACCACCACACAATCTATTCCCTCCCCACCCATGAGGCACCTCATACACCTACAGATGAGACCAAGTCACATCATAATACACTAAACTGGCATGGAATCAAATCAGTCTTGATCCAAAGGGACAGTCTAAGAAGAAAAGGGCATATATTTATTTTTGTTATTAGCAAGCATAAAGCAAAGGCAGAGAGATTGCAGAACAGATCAGTACAGAGGTATGGAGAACAGTGACAAGCATTGCCAAGCTAGCAAGGAGTGAGGGAAGACAGAGGGAATGAAAGATGGAACAGTTTGAGGATCTAGAGATGGAGACAGTAGGATTGACCAACTGACTCTTTATCAATGTAGAGAATATCTCCATTTGAATCAGAAAGGAGACAAGACTTCAGCATTCAAAATCTGAAAATAGAATTAGATAAACATGGGGATAAAGGAACAGGAAGCAGAGGGGATGAGACGGTGTGGTGGGAGGAGGTTCACATAGACACCACCATTGGGCAGCTGTGCTGATCCTCCTGTTTTTGGACTTTAATTACCAGATTAAAAAATATATTTGTGCACACCAACCTCCTTCAGTATTGTGATAAGAATCAGATAAAATGATTTGTGTGCTGCTAGCTGAAGGGTGACAGCTACCTTACAGTCCCAGTCCCTTACAGAGGTCACGGATTCCGTGAACTGCACCTTTGAGGGTACATGGGGCTCTAGTTTAGTTAAGTGGAAATAAACCACCTCTGACCGTGCGTGCTTACTGAGCACTGCACTGTGGTGTTGGCCTGGAAGTGGCACCATAACATAATCGACATCACTCAATATATAGGACCCTATCATTATTGTGCTGTAGTTTGTGGGACCTTCCAGTGTACAGAATGGCTGTCACCTTTACCACAAAGCAACCGTAACTGCAGATAGACACAAAGTGCTGGAGTAACTCAGCCGGACAGGCAGCATCTCTGGAGAGAAGGAATGAATGGGTGAGGTTTCGGGTTGAGACCCTTTTTCAGACTTTACAACAGTAACTGCATGTCTTTGGGAGTAAATTGCCTGAATCATCTTCCATCAATCCTCTATTAAAGAGTGGACATTACCAAAGAATGTGCAATGACTTAGGAGAAGTCCAAAATAACTGACTTAACAGCACTTTGTTAGCAGTATAGTTTAATAGTATTCGTTTAGATCGGGTAGGGGAAGAAACGTGATCATTTCAATTTTAAATGATGGTTTACAATATTATAATTGTACCAAGCCATCATGTGGATGTTTTAATACTGAACTTACAACATAAAGATAAATCACAGCTCTCTTATTTGCTAACCCAAACAACACATGTCATGCAAGAATAACACAGTGGTTCTTTATAAAACACAACAATATTGTTAACACAGCCAGATAAAGGTAAGAAAGGACCTCATCTTTTTTTTGCAAAACGTTGCTTTTCTCTTCCCCTGTTTTGAGTAATGTTTTGCCAGCATGTCGGCAGGGAGGTGTAAGCGTGAGCAGCTGATACGGACTGCGGAAAGGGCAGACTTTCTCCTGGCCCCTGGGTCGGTGTGGGTGGGCCGTGCTCAGGTGATGACCGTGGGCCCCCTCCGGCCGGTCCTCTCGTGGACGTGTGACAGCTTCAGTGCAATGGCGATGAGCGGCCCCAGCACCACCTGCAGAAGGTGAACAGAAGCCGCTGTCAGCACCCAGCGGAACTCCACCCTCGAACCTTGCAACCCACACCGTCCCTGGGAAAGAGGGCGGGCCATGCTCCCACTGTGCCCGTGATCCCTCAACAATCTGAGAACATTCACTTCCGTCAGACTTGCCCACACCCCCACAGCTTTAACATCCACAGCTTCCTCCCCTCCGCAAGGGAACTCACTCATTACACACTTCGACTCTTTCAACCCACCTTGTCCATGCCAACCCCAATATCTGTCTACGCTATTCCCACTGGAGCAAAGGGGCCGAGTTAGGCTGCTGCTAATATGAAGGTGAACTAGGTGTCTAGTTGCGCGAATTCCATTTGCCTGCTTTAGACCTTTATCTCTCTACACCGTTCCTATCCAAGTTCCCGTCTAAATGCCTTTTAAACAGTATAATAGTACCTGCCTCTACATCACCACTGACAGCTTGTTCCATCAACCACCATCTTCTGCCTGAAAAACTGACCACTCAGATCTTGATTACATTTCTTCCCTCTGACTTTCAACCTGTGCCCTCGAGTTTTAGAGTACTCCACACTCAGAAAGAGACTATGACTATCTCTCCCACTTATGCTCTTCAAAACTTTATAAAAATGTGTAAGTATATCCCTTAGCCTTCTGCCTTCCACTGATAATAAATCTAGCCTATCAGTCTGAGGAAGGGTCTCGACCCAAAACGTCATCGATTCCTTTTCTCCAGAGGTGCTGCCTGTCCCGTTGAGTTACTCCATCTTTCTATGTCTAGCCTATCCAATCGCTCCTTATAATTGCAGCCCTCCATCTCAGGCCCCATCCTGGTGAAACTCTTCTGCACTCATTCTCTATTGCTCCCACATTCTTCCACATGTGTGGGGACCACAACTCTACACAATATTTTAAAGATAATTCGGAGTATCACTGTACACAACACTTCTAAAACTCTCCCTCTCTTACCTTTGGACTACCATCTATTTCTCATCATTATTTCTTCTGATTGGATACCATTCCCCTCTACTTCATGTTGATATAAATTATTGTGTTCATCAAAGTCTAATATTCCAAAATAAATTTATAAATAGCCAGGAATAACCAATTATATTTCGTTGTAACAGTACAAAACACAGAAATTGAACAAGTCATCTCTGGTTACTGATCATTCTTCTGACGAGATTTCTAAGTCAATCACATGCAGGATAGCTCAGTTCCTTGTGGGACATTACATCGTTTTGAGGTGCAACTGTTATTATTGCTTCCATTGTACTGTTGCCTCTCTCAAAGGTGTCCTCCTGGAGTTTGTTCAGTACTGGGAGCACATCTTACCAAGGATCCCACCATCGTCCTCAAACCTCTCAATGAACTGACAACCTTCACCCCCATCTGCCATTGCACTTGTCTACAATCCTATGGCTGTAATATTCGGCAAACCACCTCCAACCTCCACAAACGATCACCCTAGCCTCTGAAGATAGACTTGGGTCGAGACCTTTCCCCAGACCCGAAACATCACCCATTCCTTCTCTCCAGAGATTCTGCCTGTCTCGCTGAGTTACTCCAGCATTTTGTATCTATCTTCGGTTTAAACCAGCATCTGCAGTTCCTTCTTACATCCTAGCCTCTGATCCAAGATCAACAAGATCCTGCTCCAATCCCAATGTCCCAACTCCAAAACCATCGCAGGCCTCAATATCTGCACCACACCTTTCCCTATGGACACTCCATGACAGAATGGCCCCTCTGACCACTGGCACTCTCTCCTGCAATAATTCTTCAACATTCTTTATTCCAAAGCATTCGCTTATGGAAAGATACATTAGCAATTTATTTGGCTCCTTTTCTTCCCTGTCTCCACACTGCCCTCCTCTGGCTGGATGGTGAAAATATCCAGGCCGTGTACTGTCCCAGGATATCTGAGACAGGAGTGGCAGTGTTCCCTGTCGGTATTCCCTCTCATTCTGAAATGGCATGGGTTCCCCAGCTGGAAGCAATAGGATAAAGTGACGGAATGCACCCAGTGGAGAGCTGTTATGCAAAGTCTTTTACAGCCTCAGAAACACGTTCACAGTAAGGTCACCTTTGAAACATAGAAATGTGGGTGTAAAAGTTTGTGGATTAAGCTCCCAGTGTGACATCGCCCAGACAATCTGTGCTAGTGCTGTTAATCAGGGGAAAATATTGAAGAGATAATTTCTCTGTTCTTTTTCAAAATAGTTCCCTGGAATCTTTCACCTTCACCTAAAAAAGCAGAGGTGACCTTGGTTTGATGACGCATGTAGAATAGAGAATCTGTTACAGTGCGGAACTTCCTTAGTTATGCCAGGTTTGGTCAACTTGCTGATTTAAGATGTGAACCCACAGCCTTCTGCCTCAGGCATGATTAGGACCCAGAGCTAATGATTTATTATCCACAACTGGTCACATGGCCACTATCAGACCAAAGTTTGTGGGATCTTGCTGTGCACACAATGGCTACAGTGTTTCCCGGTTCTTCTGCTCCCATCAAGATTGTTCAATTTCAAGTTTATTGTCATAGGCACGAGGAAGGAGAGGATTTCATAACGAGAGGATTTGAGTACAGGAGCAAAGAAGTCCTTCTGCAGTTGTATAGGGCCCTGGTGAGACCACATCTGGAGTATTGTGTGCAGTTTTGGTCTCCTAATTTGAGGAAGGATGTCCTTGCTATTGAGGCAGTGCAGCGTAGGTTCGCGAGATTAATCCCTGGGATGGAGGGACTGTCATATGAGGAAAGATTGGAAAGACTAAGCTTGTATTCACTGGAGTTTAGAAGGATGAGAGGGGATCTTATAGAGACGTATAAAATTATAAAATTATACAAGCTAGATGCAGGAAAAGTGTTCCCAATGTTGGGGGAGTCCAGAACCAGGGGACACAGTCTAAGAATAAAGGGGAGGCCATTTAAAACTGAGGTGAGAAGAAACTTTTTCACCCAGAGAGTTGTGAATTTGTAGAATTCTCTGCCACAGAAGGCAGTGGAGGCCAATTCACTGGATGAATTTAAAAGAGTTAGATAGAGCTCTAGAGGCTAGTGGAATCAAGTGATATGGGGAGAATGCAGGCACAGGTTACTGATTGTGGATGATCAGCCATGATCACAATGAATGGCGGTGCTGGCTCAAAGGGCCAAATGGCCTCCTCCTGCACCTATTTTCTATGTTTCTATGAAGGTAAGGCACAGGTACAACAAAAAACTTGCCTGCAGCAGCATCGCAGGCAAATAGGCTCACAACACACATAAAAAACAAATGGAGACACAAGGAACTTCAAAAGCTGAAATTCTCAGCAAAACATAAAGTGCTGGAGGAACTCAACGGGTCAGACAATATGTGTAGAAGGAATGGACAAGTGATGTTTCATTGGTGGATATATGTGAGGGGGGCTTGTTTGGTGGTTGGGTGGTGTAAGCAACAAAGATGAGAGTTGAAAAGGAGGCAAAAGGGTGTCAGATAATGAAAGGAGAGGGGTGGCATGTAAAAAGCCAGTCAGAGGAAGATAAGTGAAAGAAGATGGGATTGGTGGGAAGGGGCAGGGTAGTGGGAGAAAGAAGTACCATGGGTGGAGGGGGGTGGGGGGGAGAGGAAGGGTTGAACATAACAAAGAGAGAGTGGGTCGGGGGTTCTACTTAAAATTGGAGAATTCCATGTTTATACCAGAGGGTTGTAAACTACCCATAAACAAATGATGCACAAATTTCACATTGATTCTAAAAGGAAAAGGGCTGTGCAATAGAACAATACTTTAGTGCAAAAAAGTAATTAGAAAGGAAAAGAAAGTTTTCAGTGGTGCAAGAGGTGGGCTGCAGTGTTCAGTTGTCGAGGGGCCTTTATGGTTGTGCAGGTCGGTGCAAGAACCTGTTAGCTTTTGGGATGTAGCTGTTCCAAAACCTGTTGAAGTGGGACTTCAGGCTTTTGTACCTCCTGCCTGATGGTAGCAGTGAGAAACGACGTGGCCTGGATGGGTTTGGGGGGGGGAAGGGGGGGGGGGGGGGGTGCGGGTGGTTCTTGATGGTAGCTGCCTCCTTCATGAGTCCCTTAGGTATAAGGATGACTCTCTGGGTTCTGAAGTCAATGTGGACGTGGGAAGAAACTGGAGCACCCAGGGGATCACAGGGACTCTAGTCGCCGCAGGAGGTCGAGTGTATTGTTGATAAACTTGACGATATTTTAATTTGATAAGTTTGTTTGTAAACTGCCAATATAGGCAGCCTTTGATCGTGTTACTCTGTATACAGATACTCTGTATTTTTGTTTGTTTTGAATAAAAGCATTTTGTATTGTAAAAAAAAAAAAATCACAGGGAGAATGTGCAAAGTCAACACACACTGTGACAGAGGTCAGGGGGGAACCTGGGATAATGGCATCGTGGGGTAGCGGTTTTACCAGCTGTGCCACTGTGTCACCCCTTCTTCTTGCCCATGTTGAGCAGTCATGGGGTTTTGATGGCACACTGTTTCCCACACTGCAACAACTGGACTTCAAACACACTGCATTGGCTGTAAAGCAGGTTGGACCATCCTGTGGTTGTGAAAGGTGCAATAGAAAAGCAAGATGTTTTTTTTCAGAATATTTTGCTCATGTCAATTAAATTTTGTGTGATTAAATAATCCGAGAGATGATTCCTATAGGCTTTTTATTGTTATAATGATTATGTGAGAATCAATTCCCGTGACAGAATAGTTTTGTTAAAGCAATTCGGAGTTTCATTATAAAGCTTGCAATCATCATTTGTGTTTGTTTTAACAAGACTGCAATTGCTTCCTTTGCATCACGAGCAGAAGAAAAATGATGTGGCAAAAAGTACCCTCACTGGGGAAACAATGCTCTAAACATACTTGACATTGGCACTGCTTTCTTTACAGGTCTGTTTGTGAAACAACACAAGGAGGTAACATTAAAGTATTTTATTGTCTTTCTATGAAAAGGCATTTCTTCGTGCAGTTAAGAGTGATAAACTGGAGCAGTTCGATTGGTAGGCATTCTATTGGGAAATGTCAGCAGTTTTGCACATAAACCTTAATCTGTTCCCTCGTAATTCAGGGATTTATGTAAGAATGTAGACGTTGTGAAGTTGTACTCATTTGGCCGACATTTTCTTCACAAAGCTGCTCCAGAGAGGGAGCACAAAGTTACAGCAGATGCAGCACTTATAGTGGCCAATCAATGCCAGTTTAGGACAGGTTTCCTATACATTACAATATACTGTAGGTGAAAGGCTGCAAAAAGACTAAAAACCTCTGTATTTTCAATATTCACAATTGTTTGAATTTACATAAACATCTTCGTGTACTTTTAATTATTTTTACTATTTTAATCATTTTTACTATTTAACTTTGAACAGCCTTTTAATAGATCTTCTTAAATTTTGAATTTTCTTTAATATCAGAAACATTCTTTGCTTGTGACCACCTTTGTCAATCAGCTAAGCTGGAGAGACAAGGGAAACTGCAGATGCTGGAATTCTGAGTAAAACACAAAGTGCTGGAGGAACTCAGCAGGTCAAGCAGCATCTGTGGTGGGAATGGACTGATGACATTTCGGCTTCATTGGAGATAATGGCTTTGCCATCTACCAAAGTCATTTGCAGCTGTTTTGAGATGAGCAATTTTTCTGCTGTCACCCAGGGTTGGCACAGTGACGCAGTGGTAGAGTTGCTGCCTTAGGGCGCCAGAGACCCGGGTTTGATCCTGACTATGGTGCTGTCTGTACAGAGTTTGTACACTATCCCTGTGATCGCGTGCATTATCAACGGGGGCCCTGGTTTCCTCTAACATTCCAAAGACGTGCAGGTTTGTAGGTTAATTGGCTTCTGTAAATGATCCCTAGTGTGTAGGATAGAACTAGTATAAAGTGTATTGTTGGTCAGAGTGGACTGAAGGGCCTGTTTCCACACTATATCTCTAAACCCACCCCATCCCACCCTATCTTATTACCTACAGTATCTTGGGCAGTGTGTGGGACCTCATCATGACCCTGGGGCTGACTTTGTCCAGATTCTTGCTGGGGGGAGGGGTGGGGGCTGAAAGAGACAAATCCAACCCTTCTTCGCTCTTCATTGACAAGCATGAGCAACAATCATGGGTGGTGATTGTAGGTGATCTACCACTGACCTGCAAATCCTCAATCACTAACAAAGCTGGAAATACTATATTTTGAAAAAAGAGATTTTAAATTAGTTTAGCTAATTTTTCACCTGCTAGTAGCTCCATTTGCACCTTTAAAAAATATTTATTGAACCACTTAATGGTTTAATTAGTATGTTTTTTTAAACAATTTAACTTTTTGTATGTAATACCTTTTAAAATATGGGAAATTAAGAAACTTATCTTCATTAACACCAATAGTGAATAACCCGGTATTTAAACCAGCTATTATGGATAAAACATATAGACAATGGGAAAGACAGGGAATTAAAAAGTTGGGTGACATGTATGAAACGGGAAATTTATTATCATTTCAACAATTAAAATCAAAATTTAATCTCAATAATAACCAATACTTTAAATATTTACAGATATGTGACTTTATAAAAAAATATATACCAAGATCACAGAATATAATGATAGACCCACTGGAAGAAGCAATGAATATTAAGGCGGACTCACAAAAATTAATATCATATCTATATAACAGTATTCTTAATAGAGAATTGCCTTCAACAGAGGCAATTAGAGAAGACTGGGAAAAAGAATTACTGATAAAAATTTCTAAAGAAACATGGGAGAGGTATTTGATATACATACATAAATGTTCGATTAACTCTAGACATAATTTAATCCAATTTAAAATATTACACAGACTATATTACTCAAAAGTTAGGTTGAATAAATTTTATTCAAATATCTCACCCATTTGTGATAAATGTCTTTCACAAAATGCCAATCTTACACACTCTTTCGTTTCGTGCATAAAACTTCAAAGTTTTTGGGGTGATATATTTGATATATTTACTAGTTTATTTAAGACAAAAATGGAACCTAGCATGGAAATGATTATCTTTGGAGATGTAAATAAATTAAATATATCCCAAATCTCATTTTTTAATTATGGTTTAATAATAGCGAAAAAACTCATACTTAAATTGTGGAAAAAGTCTATTCCACCAACACTTAAAATGTGGATTGGTAATATGTTGGAAACAGCACATTTGGAAGAAATGAGACTCCTCCTAATAGAAAAAAAAGACCAATTCTTATCGAGTTGGTCTCCATTTATTGACCTTGTGGAATCATGCGGTGTAATATCAGCATAAAATTAAAATTCGGGGTTTGACTGAAAATTGATTAAGAAAACATCGATTGGTTGCGTGGGAGAATCTCCTCTCTGCTTTACTTTCGCACATTTTTTATTTATTTATTTATTTATTTATTTATTTTTTTCACTCGATACTCACTAATTTATTCTTTACTCTTCACTACTTCTTTCTTTCTCATTTCTTTTTAAAAAGGAAGTTGTACAAATAATGTTTTAATAATTCTTGGCACCTGTAAAAAGGAACCATTAAAATGTAATGTGCTTACTTCCAAAAAAACAAAATTAAATTTAAAAAAAAATAAATAAAAATAAAATAAAAATAAATAAATAAAAAAATAAAAAATATGGGACTTAAAAGTTTATGCATTTGTAAGAAAATTCTCTTGATTCGAAGGGCTTTTCCAATCTGTCACCTTCAGTGGAATCTCACCAGAGTGGTGTTTGGGATGGAACTGCAGATGCTGCTTTATACCAAAGATAGACACAAAATGCTGGAGTAACTCAATGGGCCAAGTAGCATCTCTGGAGAAAATGAATAGGTGACGCTATGGGTCGGAACCTTTCTTCAGACTGCAGTTTGAAGAAGAGCTCAGACTCGAAAAGTCACCTTTTCCGTTTCTCCAGAGATGCTACTTGGCCAATTTAAAACGGAGATGAGGAAAAACTTTTTCAGTCAGAGAGTTGTGAATCTGTGAAATTCTCTGCCTCAGAAGGCAGTGGAGGCCAATTCTCTGAATGCATTCAAGAGAGAGCTAGATAGAGCTCTTAAGGATAGCGGAGTCAGGGGGTATGGGGAGAAGGCAGGAACGGGGTACTGATTGAGAATGATCAGCCATGATCACATTGAATGGCGGTGCTGGCTCGAAGGGCCGAATGGCCTCCTTCTGCACCTATTGTCTATTGTCTATTGACCTGCTGAGTTACTCTGGCATTTTGTGTCTATCTCATTAAGCTGATTGTGGGCAGGGTCATTGTAGGGGTTTGGCCTGATCGGTGTAAATTAATCCTGTGTCAGCAGAAACGGTGGCAGCAAACCTAATGTTTGGGCTCTTTTCAAGAATTCTATTGGGTTTGAGTGGGGATTCTAGTTTGCAATGTTCAATCTGCTGCTGACTTCATAGAAAATCATTTGTAACGTCGTAAGGACTGAGATTCAACAGCTTGGCTCAGCTGCTCCACCTTGTGGTAAGTCCAGTACAACATAGCAGTTACAGAGCAGCTTCCAGTCATTCACTTTCAGTATAGTTCCCTCTGACAGCTTCCACAGATGCAAGGCTTCACCAGACACCTTATCTCAAAGAGCTTCCATCCTGTATGCTGATTCCTACTCATTTATCACTCCAGTATTTGCTGCTCTACACTGGTTCACTTACAATACCTCAACTTTAAAATATTCACTTCTACTTTTAAAACCCTAGCTGTGGGTGTCATCTCTGTCTGACTCACACCTCCGCCCATCATCACTTCAGGCTTCAGTCACATCCATGTTCTGTTTTATCAACCACTCCACTGCTGTGGCTCCATCCTTCAATTGTACGGGCTTTGGGATATGGATTTCTCTAAATCTCTCCACACCTCCCTCTTTTCCTTTAAAGTATTTTGGAACAAACCTTTGGTCATCTGTCTCACAGAACTCAATGTCAAATCTGGTTCAATAATTCGCCTGTGAAAAGCCTCGGAATACTTTGCTGTATTAAAAGGGCAATATAAACCCTGGCCAGCGACTTTATAATGTTAATGATAATTCATCTCTGAGTGAAAACAAAGGTAAAGAGTGCAAATGGACATGCTTGGTTAATTGTCAGTCCTGATTTGTAAGAATTTCTTTCTTCCAAAAGATTATTAGTGAAGATTAGAGTAAAAACTGTTCCTTAAAATCCACCTCTTTAACTCAGGGTATCATTAAGTTTCCTGGTAATAGTTTTGTTGGGTTCGGTGCCTGTTCCCATGTCATTGTATATCTGGAAAGCTTCTTTGAAGGGTTTCATTCCTTCACGATAAACATATGGCAAATGCTGTATGAAATGTAGGCCTGGATTTTGAGTTGTTTAAAGTATTTTTAAATGTCTTACACATTATCAAATATTGCTGGGAACATTAAGGTTAAAGCTGAACCATTAAAGGTAGGCCTGGATTTTGTGGTTGCAATGAAGGTGAAGCTGTCAGCACTTGCTCTCATTACATTCTCAAGCTAACAGCGACTTCTGGAGTCTTCACTTGTGTATTGGAATCTGGAGATCCAGAGGCCGCTGTAATTCCATGCTCCCCAGAGAGTAGCAGGCAGCTTCTTGAGTATAATTGTTAGAAATCAGCGCTGTGATGAAAATGCCTCTGTAAAATGCTCATAAAAAGGAGTAGATCAATTAGCTGTAACTTTATTCAGCTATTGAAGCAAGCCATTTGACCCATTAGGGCGGCACGGTGGCACAGCGCCAGAGTTGCTGCCTCACAGCAGATCAGCTATAAGGAGAGACTGGAGAGGCTGGGTCTAATTTTCCTGGAGTGAAGGAGGTTAAGAGAATGTAAGAAGGAACTGCAGATGCTGGTTTAAACCTCAGATAGACTCAAAATGCTGGAGTAACTCAGAGGGTCAGTCAGCATCTCTGGAGAAAAGGAATACGTGACGTTTCTGGGTTGAGACCCTTCTTCAGACTCGAAGTCTCAAAACGTCAGCTATTCCTTTTCTCCAGAGATGCTGTCTGACCCGCTGAGTTATTCCAGCTTTTTGCATCTATCTGAGGTTAAGAGGACCCATGCTTGAGGTATATAACATTTTGAGGGGTATAAATAGGGCAGACTATCCCCCATCTCAGCATTTTATTGTGTAGTTGGCATTGCCATTGGTTTATTATTGTCACATGTACCAAGATACAGTGAAAAGCTTTGCTTGCGTGCTACCCAGCCAAACCATACTGAACACTAAGTACAACCAAGCCTTCGGTACAATGGATGGAGCAAAGAATGGAATGCCAAGTCTTGACTCGAAAGCTAATTAGTAGTTTTATATGTGGATTGCAGATCTGCCCGCATGTGATAAATGTTTTAAAATCCAAAGGACTTTGCAATATATATATTTTTTAATTATTGAGCTTTTGTCATCAAGAAAAGAATCATGGAAACAGACCTTCCAGCCCTTCAGCCCCGCTCTGATCTTTAATCAATCATTAACATTTATCCCATTTTGTTCTGCCCGCATTTTCATCAACTCCCCCCAAGATTCCTCCACTCGAGGCTCAGTTTACAGTGGCCGAGTATCTTAGCAAAGTATCTTAGTGGGAGGAAACCACAGCATCCGAAGGAATCCAACGCAGGTACAGGGAGAATGTGCAAACTCCATACAGACAGCATCTGAGGTCAGGATTGAACCTAGGTCACTGGGGCTGTGAAGCAGCAGCTCTACCAGCTGTGCAAGGATGCTCAAATGGCCATTATTTCTCCCATGAGTCTTTTAGACTATTCTTTGTGATTTATAGCGGTCAATTAACCTGCTCAAACGGATAGAATCATAACATCATAGAATCATCTGTCACAGACAGGGATCCTTCTGTCCTGCTCGCCTATCTGCACCTGTCTACACAAATCCCATTTGTCCACATTAAGCCTATGGATATCCCTCTTTTTATGAGCATTGGATAAAGAGAACTTGTCACCAATTCACTGATTTCTGACAAAATGAAACAAACCAAACTGCTGGAGGACTCAATGGGTCAAGCAGCGCCTGCGGAGAGAAATGGGCAGTCGACATTTCAGGTCAGGGCTCTTCTTCAGATTGATAATCAATGTTGCCCGTCCATTTGCCTCCACGGATGCTGCCTGGTCCTCTGAGTTCCTCCAGCAGTTTTTTTTGTTGCACAAGATACCAGCATCTGCAGTTCCTTGTGTCTCCAGAGGTTGCTGTTGGTTTGCAAGTGTTGACAGTTTCATCTTCATTTAACAATTTAACAATTCAGCTTTAAACATAATCATATCTGTTCCGATTATTATTTCATTATGTACAAAATGTTAAAAAAGATTTATGAAACAAATCTCGCTGTCTCGCTGCCTGTGGGAACTCTCCAATGAGACTGGCAGACTAGCTGGCTTGATGGAAAGGCACATCATGGAAACAGGCCCTTCGGCCCATCGAGTCCACCGACTATCGATTGCCTGTTCACACTATCCCACTTTTCATCCACTACACACTTGGGACAATTTACGAAGGCCAATTAACCTACAAACCCACACGTCTTTGGGATGTGGGAGGAAACCGGAGCAGCCAGAAGAAACTCATGCGGCCGTGGGGAGAATGTGCGAACTCCACACAGACCGAACCCGGGTCTCAGGCGCTGTGAGGCAGCAGCTCTACCGGTCGCACCACTGTGCTGCCCTGATATTGCTGTTGCCAGCTCCAGGAATAAATGACTGAGAAGAGATGTTGGCAATAGGGAGTTGCACACCACAGAGGTGACTGGATTTATGTGGAGAACCCTCCTTCATGTTGACTGACCATAAGATAGATGCCGGAGCAAGGACCCGCTGGTGTTAATTGACTTACCTGTGGTTCTTTGTTGTTTCTGCTTGGGTCCCTCTCATAACTCTCCACATAAAACCTTATTATGGATCCCATACTCCCCGTCCCGCTCAACCTGAAAATGATCCTGGAGCCGTCCGTGAATGTCAGTCTCAGTCCCTGTGGAGAAAAATTAAACAAAAGTGTTTGCGTAGCACCTTTTCCAATCTCTCAAAGCACTTTACAGTCAGTGAGTGGAGCCACAGAGAGCTTCCTTTGAGGCCGGCACCCAGTTCTGTACAAATTGCAAAAGCAACGTGATACTGATAAGGATATTTGCATATCTGTTTGAGTGATGTTCACTGAGGGCTATGTGTGGACTCCAGATATAACTTCTGTTTCCACAGTGTGCTTGTGATCTCATACATCTACCGGAGAGAGCAGACAGGGCCTTGTTTAACATCTCACCTGAACGCTGCTGCCTCTGACAGTGTGGCAATCCCTCAGCACTGGAGTGCAGCATCAAACTGGATCTTGTGTTCAAGTCCCTGGAGTGCTCCTTGAACCCAAATGGTCAGAGAATCAGGGCGGCACAGTGGCGCAGAGGTAGAGCTGTTGCCTTACAGCACCAAAGACTCGGGTTCGATCCTGACTACGGGTGCTGTCTGTGCAGAGTTTGCTCGTTCTCACTGTGGTTTTCCCCAGGTGCTTTGGTTTCCACCCACATTCCAAAGGTTAATTGTCTTCAGTGAAATTGTAGATTATCCCTCGTGTGTAGGACAGTGTTGGTGTATGAGGTGATCGCTGGTCGGCACGGGCTTGGTGGGCCAAAGGGCCTGTTTTGACGCTGTATCTCTAATGTCTAAAGACTAAAGGGGTGCACTGAGACGCGACTAACAATCTGTCAGAAAATAATAGAAAACTTCTGTCCCCACAAAGCATTTTCCATTCTACTGATCATGACAGGCCTAGTAGTCGCCTTGACACATTGTGGAGCCAAATCTGTCTGAGAGCCTGGATCTGATGTTTCAAAAGGAGGAGGTGACCCAGTCAATGACTTATGGCATTGCCGGAATTCCTGAAGAGCCGTGTGACAGCTGGGAATAGACCCAGGCACAGCAGCCGGGAATGGTTTGAGACAATACCATTCTCAAAGCACAGGCTATCAACTCCAGCAAAGAATGTAAATCGTAATCACCATCCACCAGTGGTTCAGTTAAGTAAATCGCCTAGATTAGGTGGTAATACCTATGAGGAGAGGTTGTACGGACTTGGATTGTTTTCCCTGGAGCACCAGAGGTTTAGAGGATTCCTGATAGAAGGTTGTAAAGTTATCAGAGGCATAGACAGTTTACCCTTGGTGGAAATATCAAAGCCCAGAGAGCATAGTTTTAAGGTGAGAGGGGCAGTGTTAAAAGGAGATGCAGGGCAAGTATCTTAAGCAGAGGGTGGTGGGTGCCTGGAACACGTTGCCAGGGATGGTGGAGGAGGCAGATAGGATGTGGCGTTTAAGAGGCATCTAGATGGATATGCAGGGAATGGAGGGAAACCAGCCCAAGGTAAGATGTTCACGTTAAGTAAGATGTTGAGTCACCAATTCTTTAGTATTGATCCACAAGTTTCAGAGTTATATCCAGGATTACAGTGAGCAATAAAATAGAAGAAAACATAATGAAAGGAACTTAAACAAAATATTTATTCCACTTGCTTCAAAGACTGTTGTTCACGTTTTTTCCAAAATATATATTTTAAAGTCTGTTTTTCATGTATGTTTTGATTAGTGCAATAGCTAACATAAACAGTTGGAAAGAGGTATGGCGTGTGCTAGTTACTGGCATATGATGGAGATTTTTCTAATGAGTCATGGAGAGATTATTTGATGAGCAGCCCAGAATATCCACTCAGATAATGGAGCATCAACATGAATTTCCAATGGTAGTGAGAGGAGGTAATGACAGCCTTCCCTATTATAAGGACAATAGCTGGCCTCGTAGCATCCTAAAGCGCCCTTCACTATCCTTCTCCTCCCCACCTGACCCATCTATCTTTTAAACTTTAGATTTTTGAGATACAGCGCAGCAATAGAGGATCGACGCACCGAGACAACAAGCGACCACTGCTTGCACTTGCACTGCCATCCTACAACTAAGGGCCAGTTTACAATTTTACCCAAGCCTATTATCCTACAAACCTGTACATCTTTGGAGTGTGGGAGGAAACAGGAGCCCCCGGAGAAAACCCACGTGGTCTGTATAACTCCGTGGTCTGTAAAACCCACGTGGAATGTATAAACTCCATACAGACTGCACCCGCAGTCAGGATCGAATCCGGATCTCTGGCGGTGTAAGGCAGCAACTCTACCGCTGCGCCACTGTGCCGCCACCTCAATTAATGTCTCCATTAGGCTCCGTCTATCACTAGATCTTGCCCCACCCCTTCTTCTCACCTCTTTCTACCAGTTTTCTCCCATCCATTGCATCAGTCTAAAGAAGGGTCCTGAACTGAAATGTCATCACTCCATTTCCTTCCTTGGATATTGCCTGACCCACTGAGTTCCTCCTCAGTAATTATTGCTCAAGATTCCAGCATCTGAAGTCACTTGCATCTCCATTCTAAAGCATTCCTATCCAATGCCAATTTTCTTACAAGTCAAGCCGTTGTTGTGATATAGTCATAGAGTCAAACACCATGGAAACAGGCCCTTTGGCCCAGCTTTCCCATGTCGAGTAGGGAGCCCCATCTACACCAGTCCCACCTGCCCATGTTTGGTCCAATAGACAATAAGTGCAGGAGTAGGCCATTCGGCCCCTCGAGCCAGCACCAGTCCAAATGTTTTTTAAATGTTGTTTTAATTTCAACTACCTCCTCTGGCAACTCATTCCGTGTACCCACCACCTTCTGTCTGCGGAGGAAAAAGATGGCAGCAAATTTAGGCCTTGCAAGCACCATGTATACGATATGATACGATAGAACTTTATTTATCCCAGGAAGGAAATTGATCTGCTAACAGTTATAAAAACACAAAGTGCATGAAAGTAAAGTGACGAGGGGAAAGGATTGGGGATCTGCAAAGATTGGGGAAGGAGGGGGGGGGGGAGGGGAGTCAGTCTCAGTCTACCCCACGGCAGAAGGGGGAGGAGTTGGACAGTTTATCACACCATCAACTAACAGCTTCGCACTCGCCCAGTCTGGGATTAATACAGCATGAAAATAGGTCATTCAGCTGACCAGTGGGCTCCCATCCGTATTATCCCATCTTTCTACGCTTGGCCTGCAAGTGTTCATTGGGATACTTTAGACTTTAGAGATACAGAGCAGCAACAGGCCGTTCAGCCCACCAAGTCCGTGCCGACCAGTGATCACCCAGTACACTAGCACTATCCTACACACTGGGGACAATGTACAATTTTACCAAAGCCAATTAACCTACAAAGCTTCATGACCTTGGAGTGTGGGAGTAAACCGGAGCACCCGGAGAAAACCCACGCTGTCACGAGGAGAACATGCAAACTCTATATATCAGACGTTAGTCAGGGTCGAATCTGGCACTGTGAGGCAGCAACTCTACCGCTGCACTACTGTGCCACCACTCTATACTTCTTAATTGCTGTCAGCAACTCAGCTTTCACCACTGTCTCAGATGAAAAAAGTTTCCCCCAGATCCCCTCTAAATCTCTTACCCTCTACCCTGCAGTCCTCGAGTTTTATTTTCCTGTGAGAAGAGAACATGAGAAGTATACCCTAACTATAACCCTCATAATTTTATACACCTCTACCACATCACCTCTGAACATCCTCTGCTCCAGGGAAAGTCGACCTAACTTCTCCAGACTCTCCTCATTACTGAGGTGTTCCATCCCAGGGAATGTCCTGCCCCTGTTACTTTCTCCCCATCAGAGAGGTAGCAGCTGCAACTGTGCACCATTCCCTCAGCACGAGAGCGTTAGATTGCATTCTTGTGCTCGTGTCTACAGATCAGGACTTGAACCCGCACCCACCAGACTTAGAGTTGACCTTGTGACCCTATGAGCCAAGGCTGCCACACAAAATTACCTAGAACAGAAAAGAATGCCTGAGAGCTGTAATTAGCGAATGCCAGAATAAGTATTTCCCTGATGGAAAACCAATGATTCTTGACCATTACACTGTTTGTAGAAACACTTCAAATTTGGTGCAAACTTTTGAGCTGGAATGCTTTCAATTTGTTCTTTGAAGAGTAGTCAAAATAACACTGAGAAAAATGTAATAGCACCTAAATACTGGTGAGAATTATAAACAAAATCAAGTAATATTTATAACTGGGATGCTCTTTTTCAAAACCATATTTCCACTCGGCACGGTTAGATTTCTATCACGTGACTTCTTGGATTTGTTTTGATCACTGTGGTGACTGAGGAAATTTACTTTTAAAGAATTTACTTCCTTTAAAACACATGCATTTCTTTACATCCCTCAGCCATTGGAAGACGTTTCTTTTTATTTGCTCTATATGTCCTGTCAAAGTTGGGAACTTGTCTGCAAAGTCTCTTTGTTCTTCTCTGCACACTGGAGGATTTCGCAGCAAGGAATTCAGACAAACATTTTGCACCCCGAGATGTGTGGGAATATAGAACTCATTCCCACAGGGAGTACGTGAAATATAGAACATGGAGCAGTACAGCACAAGAACAGGCCATTCACCCCACAATGTCTGTGCCAATCACGATGCTAAGACCAACTCTTATCTGCCTGCATGTGATCCATATCCCAGCATTCCCTGCACATCCATGTAAATCCGTAAGTTTCTTCAATGCCACTATCGTATTTGCCTCAGTGCGTTATGTGCGTTGGGATAAATAGCAGAGAAGCACTTATCATATCATCATATATATACAGCCGGAAACAGGCCTTTTCGGCCCTCCAAGTCTGTGCCGCCCAGTGATCCCCGCACATTAACACTATCCTACACCCACTAGGGACAATTTTTTTTAAACATTTACCCAGCCAATTAACCTACATACCTGTACGTACTTATGAGGAAGTTGGACAAACCCAACAGGGAAAAAGGAGATGGACTTACCACCTCTGTATAAAAACTCTTGACCTAAACATCTCTTTTAAACTTTGCCCCTCTCATCTTAAAGCTACGTAGTATTCCATCCTGGGGAAAAGATTCTGACTGTTTGCCCTATAAATGCCTCTCCGCAACTTCTGCCATTCCAGAGAAAACTATTTAAGTCTGTCCAACCTCTCCCTGTAGATAATACCTCCTCATCCAGGCATCCAGTAGTTGGGATAAATAGCAGAGAAGCACTTATGGGGAAGTTGGACAAACCCAACAGGGAAATAGGAGATGGATTTGGGTGAGAAATGGTGGGAAGTAGTGTGACCGTCATGGACTATTTGGGCCATGCGGCCGGTAGCTGCATTGTGTATGCTCCTTAATCATATGTGAGCTCCTCCTGTCTACCTGTGACATCCCTCATCCCTGACACAGTTCTGGCTCTCTGACTGTGGCTTTGCCAAGTGTGGCTGAGCAGAGAGCCCCTTCACTTGTGAGGCAAGAGTGTCAGTTTGACTCCAGTGGCTTGAGCACAAAACCTAGTTTGTCTATTCTTTCCAACAATCATCAAAGATCCCATTGCTTAATAAGGAGGGAATGTAGCATTCTGCCTGTCATTCATCTTTCAAACAGTATCAATGAAAACAAATGATCCATCCATATCCAGGTATCATTTGTGGGACCTTTCTGTGTATAATGACCACACTTGAAATGCCACTTCCCCAACCACAGTTTACTTTGAGGCTTCTTGAGGTCCTGAGATGCAAAGCTTCCCCCAAAAAATATATACATCATTCCAAGCACCGTCTTTTACATGACATTTTTTGAAATTAAATATAAATACTTGGCAACAAAACACAAAATATAGATTACAAAATAGGGTAATCGGAACAAAATCCATGAGCCCCAATCAGGGAAGTTGCAATTAACTCATTTCCTGAGTCTTTTCCTGTACAATTTCATTTCAATCTATTTTATAATATAATAAACATGGGCCTGACAGTGCAATTACCGTCAAAACTGAAGCAGTTTACAATGTTTAACTTTCTTTTGTGGCTCCTTAAACAATGTTACACCATGATCTTGATTAACATACATCCCGACATAGTCATTTGTGACCACAAAAGTTTGAATGAGACATGAAGGAGCCCGTGGTAATAAGATTGCAAAAATATTCTCAATGTAGACTATCAGGGAATATATAAAAGGAAAGACTTTTATTTAAATGCAGCCATTCATAGAGTCTGGATAAAGGGCCATCCATGTAGGTGAGATGGGATTTCACCACCTAAGAGGGCTGTGAATGTACAATAACATTTATCCACGGGTGAGATCAATCAAAAGGATTAATTGAAGGTCTACACAATGGCACAGCTGGAAGAGCTGCTGCCTCACACTGCCAGAGGCCCAGGTTCAATCCCAATCTTGGGTGTTGTCCGTGTCGAGTGGTGGAGTTTGCACGTTCTCCCTGTGACTCGTGGTTCCTCCGGGTGCTTTGGTTTCTGCCCACCTCCCAAAGACAAGGGGGTTTGAGGGTTAATTGACCTCTGTAAATGTCCCCTAGTGTGCAGGGACTGGATTCAGAAGTGGGATAACATAAAACTAGTATGAATGAGCGATCGATGGTTGGCTGGGCTGGGTGGGCCAAAGGGCCTGTTTCTATGCTGTAACGTTTCATTCAATTAATGGGGATCAGGCAGCAAAGTGAACGACCTAAGGCTGACACATTCACTGAGGTGATGATCCATGAGAGAAGATGAATTTAGTTTAGTGTATTATTGTTACATGTACTGAGGTCCAGTGAAGAGTATTTTGTTGCATGCTGTCCAGTCAGTGAACAGACTATACATGGTTACAATCAAGCAGTCCACAGCGGACAGAGACAGGATAAAGGGAATAATGTTTAGTGCAAGAAATAATCCAGTAAAGTCTGTTTAAAGGTAGTCCGAGGGTCTCCAATGAATTAGATGGTAAGTCAGGACCACTCTCTAGTTGGTGATAGGATGGTTCAGTTGCAGAATAACAGCTGAGAAGAAACAGTCCCTGAATCTGGATGTTTGCATTTTCAAACATCTGTACTTCTTGTCTGATGGGAGAGGGGAGAAGAGGGGAATGACAGGGGTGAGACTCGTCCTTGATTATGCTGGTCGCCTTGTTCAGGCAGAGTGTGGTGCAGCTGGAATCAATGGAAGGGAGTTTGGTGTGTGTGATGGTTTGGGCTACCTCCACAACTCTTTGCAACCTTAACCTGTACCTTTGGCTGGAGTTTAAAAAAGGAGTAAGAGATCTCCATGGTGGCCTGACTGGTGTCATCACTCAAATAATGGGACAAAAATTAATTACAAGTTTATGAATGAGCTGCTGTTTGTGGGAAGTCAGTGTGTGTGAGTTGCTTGCTACACTTCAGAAATGACAACAGTGGCCACACTTTAGGCAAGTACATCCTTCGATGTACAGTGCTTTGGTACATTCTCTGTGGTGAACGATGCTGTGGAAATGTAAGGTACATTTCTCAGGAAACACAAATTCATAACATTTTCAACCGCAGACTAATCTCGAATTGAGTGCATTTGGAATTGATTGACGTCTGACCTGGTTTCTGGTTACAATGCCATCAACAGGATCTGTGTACTCAAAGTTTTCTGTTTTCTCCACCGTGTAATTGTGATTTCCCACAGCAAATTGTTGGTTTGCGAAGGATCGTTCTGTGATCAGAGCTTCAAGGTCCCTCATCAAGTAGAAGGACACTCGGGGATCCACTTCCTCGTAATCAAACCTGCTCGTGAACAGAGAAAGAGATTACAGGCACAAGGCTTGTGACCATTGTACAAGTCAGAGGTCTGGAGGCACAGAGGATTATTACATGTCTGCAGGATGTGGGGATAAGCTGCAGATTGTACACTTTAGACTTTGGAGATACAGTGTGGAAGCAGGCAGGCCCTTTGGCCCTCCGAGTCCGCGCTGACCAGCGATCATCCCCGTATACTAGCACTAATCTGCACAAGAGGGACATTTTACAATTTTTACCAAAGCCAATTAACCTACAAACCTGTGCATCATTTGCGTGTGGGAGGAAACCAGAGCACCCAGAGGAAACCAACAGAGCCATAGGGAGAACGTACAAATTTGGTACAGACAGCCCTCGTAATCAGGATCAAGCCCGGGTCTCTGGTGCTGTGAGGCAACAACTCTACCGCTGCACCACTGTGCAGTCACTACAGCAGGATACGCATCACTCCACAGAGATATACAGAGAAATAAGGGGAGGGGAAATGGGACGGATGAGATTGCTTCCCCCGGAGCTGTAATGCAGCCAACAAGATGGATGGCCTCTTACTGCATCATTACATGTAGAAGGGCTTAAGACTAGGCCATCGTTCACTGTCCATCTCCAACTGTCCCTGACAAGGTAATGATGAGTCACCTGTTTGAACCGCTGTAACCTGCCTGGGTGAAGATGCTCCCACATTGTTGGTGGGTTAGGAGTTTCAGGATGTAGAGTCACCACCAATGAAGGAAGAGCCACCATCAATGAAGGAAGAGCCACCATCAATGAAGGAAGAGTCACCATCAATAAAGGAAGACCCACCATCAATGAAGGAAGACCCACCATCAATGAAGGAAGAGCCACCATCAATGAAGGAAGAGCCGCCACTTGTCCCAAATTGGGATGGTGTTGCGATTGAGGTGATGAGCTCCAACAGGTTGTGCATGTTGGAGAGAGTTAGATAAGGTGGAGTCAAGTTAGAGACAAATATAGATTGAGTAGATGCACAGAGTCTCTTGCCCATGGTAGGTGAATCGAGGACCAGAGGACATAGGTTTAAGGTGAAAGGGAAAAGATTTAATAGGAATCTGAGGGGTAATATTTTCACACAAAGGGTGGTGGATGTGTGGAATAAGCTGCCAGAGGAGCTAGTTGAGACTGGGACTATCCCAACGTTTAAGGAGCAGTTAGACAGGTACATGGATAGGACAGGTTTGGAGGGGTATGGACCAAACGCAGGCAGGTGGGACTAATGTTGCTGGGACATGTTGGCCGGTGTGGGCAAGTTGGGCCAAAAGGTCTGTTTCCACACTATCACTCTATGGCTCTGTGACCAGGCACATTTCCGGCTACATTATGAAAAGGACAAATAAATATTAGAGATGATACCAAACACTTTATCAGGATTATATTCGAACTGTAAAATTCCTCTCATTTAAGATTGGGCGGGATGGGTCACCTTTCCCGGGAAAAGAGCTTGAGGTGGTAGAGGATTGAATATTAGGGTGGCGTTTGAAGGGGTTGATGCACAGGACATAAGTCAATGATGAAAAGAGCAAAACAAGAGTCCCATCAGTGTGAGGAAATCACTAATAAATTGAATAGAGAATTTCTTAACTCCAAGAGTGGCGGGAATGTGGAACTTGCTCCAACAGGGAATGGTTGAGATGATTAGCAGAAATAGATTTAAGGGGATGATGAGAAAACACATGAAGGAGAAAGGAACAGGAAGGTCTGATGAACAGGTAGAAGAACATGCAGCCACTGATGAAGAAAAGCAAGGACTTTCTTCCAGTTGCCCTGGGGCTGAAGTCATCTCTTAACTAATATCACCACCAGACAATATAATTATTGTTGTAATCCTGCTACAGAAGATTACTGTGCAGAATTTGGTTGCTGCATTTTACTTGTGTGTGGATCAAAGTATGGAATTTATGAGTTTATGATACAGGAAAATGCAGGATTTCTGCAGAAGGAGTCAATGGAATATGGTTCTGTACGGTAGACTGCTCTGGAAGGTTATATTGCATGGGTTCAGGGAAGTTAACCAATTGGATAGAGAATTTGTTTCATGAAAGGAAGCAGAGGTTGATGGTAGAAGGCAGGTTTTTTTTGGACTGGAGGCCTGTCTGATCTCTGGTTTACCTCAGAGATTGGTGTTGGGCCCATTGCTGTTTGTGATAAATATCAACAATTTGGATGAGATTGCACATGGCATGATGAGCAGGTTTGCAGATTAGATTAAAGTGGGCGGTATCGTAGACAGTGAAGATGATTATTAAAAATCACAGCAGGATCTTGAGGGGTGTCTGAGGGATGATCTTACAGATGAGTGTAAACCATGATAGGAATAGACATGTTCATGCACTGAGTCTTTTACCCTGAGTAGGGGAATCAAGAACCAGAGGACATACGTTTAAGATGAGATGGGAATGATTTGATAGGAACCTGAGAGGCAACTTTTGCACACAGAGGGTGATGTATATATGGAATGAGCAGCCAGAAGAGGTAGTTGAGGTCATTACTATAACTACATTTAAAAGACATTTGGACAGGTACATGGATAGGAAAGGTTTAGAGGAATATGGGCAAATGCCGGCAGGTGGGACAAGCGTAGATGGGGCATCTTGGTCTGCATGGACAAGTTGGTGTGAAGGGCCTGTTTCCATGCTGTGCGACTCTATGGATCTATGGAGTCTGAGGAAGAGGGGAAAGCACCGGAAGAAGAGTTTCCAGGAGCTGTGGAAGAGTAAATGGAGGCCCCACTGTTGATGTTCGGAAAGGTTGGCCTAAAATTCAGCATTGCTGATGTTCCCATGTGAACTGAAGGTCATGAATCAGAGCATAATTGTGAGAGTACTGGGGGTGCCACATTTCAGGTTGGACTTTAAACCAAGGTCCCGTCGACCCACTCAGGGTGACGCAAGAGAACAGATGGCGCTGTTTTGAATGCATTGGAGCTATCCTGGGACCGACATTTATCTCTGAACCAATGTCAACCTACCACATTATTGTTATGGGCAGCCACACTTCAAACACCTGATGGACTACTTAGAGATTTGGAATATCTAGAGAAAAATAATTTATGTCCAATAAATGTCCAAGTGCTTATCATTCTTTAATACTGTGATCACAAAGATAGTAGCCAATGTAATAAATAACCGGAGCATGGGAGAGCTGGACTGTAGGGTAAGTTACAGCACAGCCTTGCTGTAATGATTCAACACTCTGGGATATGAAATAAGGAGAATCAGCGGTGAGTCCAATGAATATTTATGGGCCCTGCCTTCACAACTGCAATGTCCCACCATGGCTGGCTATCCCTCTCACCTGCAGTAGTAATTCCGACCGAACCTTGCCCAATGATCCTTCAGTATGTCCTCCACACTCTGTTTACGAGCTGCAATGATGGACAGCCATGCTAGGACAGCCCAGAGACCGTCTTTCTCTCGAATGTGGTCAGAGCCTGCAGCAGACATAATAAAACACCACGTGACTTCCTGAGCAGGGCTACTGCAGATGGTGCAGAGAAACACACAATCAGAAGCCAATGAAAGTGGGCCATTTGGATTTCATGTCCGTTGTCTCCGGTTATTCTCGCTCCTTCTGCTCTTTTCCATCACCTGGATGATTTATCCTTTCCAATTAATTTCCCAATTCCCTTTTGAAAGGCAACATTGGGTCAGAGTCCCATGGATGTGCAGGTCAACCTAAGGAGAGGAACACTCAAAGGGGTTGGACTGGGGATACTCAAGGGAAGGGGTACAGTCAGCGCGGGCATACTGGGTGTTGAGATGCACGGGAAGGGGGACCTCTGTTATATAGTCATAATCACTTTGATCAGTTTGCTTTAAATCTTCCATATCTAATGAATTACTTGGACTTGTATTCAACATTTTGTCCTCGGGTACCATTATCTGAAACTGTGCTGATTCCCACCAATCCCTTCAGTCCCCATGAAGGGTCCTGGACCTGAAATATTAGCTCTTCCTTTTTCCACAGATGATGCTTGACCTACTGAGTTTTCCAGCATCTTCTGTCTTTATTTCAGAAATTAGGCAAATGCACTTTTTTGGAATTTTAGTTTAGTTTAGAGATATAGCGTGGAAACAGGCCCTCCGGCCCACTGTCTGCACCGACCAGTGATCCCCGCACACACATTAACTCTATCAAGCGCACACTAGAGACAATTATTACATTTATACTAAGCCAATTAACCTACAGACCTGTACGTCTTTGGAGTGTGGGAGGAAACTGAAGATCTCGGAGAAAACCTACGCAGGTCACGGGGAGAATGTACAAACTCCGTACAGACAGCGCCCGTAGTTAGGATCGAACCCGTGTCTCTGGCGCTGTAAGCACTGTCATTCACCAACTCTACCGCTGTGCCACAGTGCCGACCTTGCCACAATGGTCTTCCCACCAACCCCTCTCCCCTTAAGGGTGCTGCATATCCTCTGGGGGGGGGGGATCAAACTCAAACCACAACACGAGTTCCATTACTTTGTTTGCCTTCAACCGTAAAAAGAAATGCCAACTTCCATCAATCTGTTTAACTATTATTTTTATGTTCGAAAGTTGTGGGGGAGGGAAGGTTGAGTCAGTGGAGGAAAGGATTCATCACGTTTAAAATATTCACCTGAAGAGTAATAACCAGTGGGTTGAACTACAGACTGAGAGCACAAATCAGGAATAATATAAAAGCTCAATTTTGGTTGGCATGGAAACAATGGGCCAATTGTTTATCTAATCCGTCTTCATTGTAAAGTTTTTTGATTCTGACTAACAGTGGACAGAAAAGATCATCCTGAGCCTCTCAATCAGAGCACAAATTGTTTCCCCTTGACATCCTTGTATTCTGTGCTCACGTTATTGTTGGATCGCTGTTCGGCTGCACATTTTGAATAAAAATATAGCTTTTCATTCTAGTAGAAGCCACATGATTCAGTGCTGAGCTGTGTGGCCACAATCAGACCACTGTGTGAATCCGCAAACAGACTATGCTCCCAGTTCTCTGTGAAAAGACTCAAAGTTCAGAACCCTCTGCTATAAAGTTGCCCACAACCAACCACATCCCTTACGTTATCCCTTTGATTAACACAAGAACAAGAGCGTTAACATGGTGATGCATCACGCGATCATTATCAGAAGAAATACTGTTATCCTGCCAACGCCGAGAAAACATTCAAGCAGGCAAGGCTTGGTCAGAGGTGTAGGTCAACAGATCATCGTAAAGATAGAAAGGGAGGGTGGTGCGAAGAGGGGAAGAGTTTCGGGGGAGTATTTCAGACGTTTGAGTCTTGGCTGCTGAGTGCTGGTGGTAGAGAGAAAAGAAAAGCAGAGAATTGGAGGAGCACAAAATATGTCCAAGGGTCGGAGAGCTGAGGAGATTGCACACAAACAGAGGGGCAGAACCATGGAAGGATCTGAAAGCAAGCACGAGAATTCTAATTTCTCGGCATTGCCAGGCTTGGAGTCAATGTGTGTGGGGGAACAGGAGTTAGCAGCAGTGATGAACTTGTTTACTTATGGGAGTTATTTACTGCTTTTAGTGTTGTTCGTCGAAGGACAGACATTTTCTATCCACATGAGAGAGCAGAAGGCTTGGGTTGAACTGTATCTGAAGGATAACACCATTGTCAGCAAACCACTCCATTACTCTTAGACACTCTTAGAGTGTCAGCTGAAGATCACATACTATTCTCAGAGGTAAAAGCAGATTACTGGAAATCAAAGTTATTTGGAATTTCACCTTTCTGTATACAATGAGAAAGGAAAATTGTGGACAGAGCTGTTGGAAAATAAAAGGTAGTATTGGCACATATAGCTCACAATTTTGCAATGAGGCAAGGCGTTGGAGACCTCTTCTACTCTGCCTATGTAAGTCCTGCCCTGATTTCACCCACCAAAATGCAATGCCTCACAGTTGTCTGAGTTAAATTCAAGTTGCCATTCCTTGGCCAACCTTCCCCCAATGTTTTATCGTTAATGTAGATAATAAACAACAGATGACCCAGCACACAACTGGTCACAGGCCTCCAAACAGAAAAACAACCATCTACAGTAATCCTTTAACTCCTTCTGCAGCGCCTATTTTAAATCCATTTGGCTAGCTCACCTTGGATTCATTCTTCCCTTCCACACTAGCCCACCATGCGGGGCCTTGTCAAAGACCTTACTAAGGTTTGTGCAGACAACACCCACTGCCCTGCTCTCATTAATTCTCTTGATGACCTCTTCAAAAACCTCATCAGATTTGTGAGATATGATCTCCAACGTATAAAGCTATGCTGACTGTCCCTACCTCAGAGGCATGAATGCAATCCAATGGGCCATGGCCAATACAAATACACACAAAAGAAAAGGTCAAAATCAAGAGCACCCATTGCCACTGAATCCAATTACCTTTCACTCCAATTTACAACAGGGGAAAGGAGAAAGAGCAATCACAGGCAAGGGAACAGAAACATCCAGTGCTATGAACGGTGAGCAAACACGTTTGACATACTCTGGATTTATGGGTGAAGGGAGATGGGAGATCTTTTATTGAGAACATCTTGAGTTTAAATGAGGCAGGGTCATTCCTTGCCGCAGCCGGATTGTATTCAGATAAGCTCCCTTTAATGGAAGACAGCTTTGTGCATTATCAGGTCTGCTTCGTAACAACATACTGGACTTAATCAGTGTCGGAGAAATGCGCAATTCAAAGCACATGTAAGTGCAGACTGCACCTGCAGTTGATGGCTGCTTAATTGTGGTGTCTTAGAGAAAATCCTTTCCTGCTTCTCGTTTGGGGCAATGGTATCAATTACCTGCTTAACTTGAGGTAAACAGGGAAATTAAGAAATCCACGGGATTCCTTGTGAGTCAATTGCAGGATGGCAATTAAATAAAAACACATGCACTCATGTGTGTTGATAACACTTTGGTCTCCGGTTACTAAAAAAACGCCTTGCTCTCTCCAAAGCCCTCACCAGTCAGGTTGGTCCTATCATCAAGCCAGCCAGATTGTCAATGGATATATGGCCACGGTCCGTGCAAGGGCAGCAAGTATGCAAATGACAATTTTTGGCGGTGAGCTTTTCTAAAAAGAATCCAAACCAATATATCCAGCAACATGTGTCGCTGCTTCCAACTGAATCCTCAGCATGGGATCAGCAGACTGAGAACAGCTCGGCGGAGTTTCTCTTTTGTGACTAATGGTGCAGACAACAAAGGTGTTGCACATTGGGAGGTCAAATGCAAGGGCAAGGTATACGGTATACCCTTAGAGGTGTAGGTGAGCAGAGGGATCTTGGGGTCCGGGTCCATAGCCTCCTGAAAGTGGCAACACAAGTAGGGAGAGCGGAAAAGAAGGCCTGTGGTATGCTCACCTTCTTTGGGTATAAGAGACTGGAAATCATGATGCAGCTCTATGAGACTTTGGTTAGGTTGCATTTGGAGTATTGTGTGCAGTTCTGGTCGTCCATTATTGGCAGGATGTGGAGACTTTGGAGAGGGTGCAGAAAAGGCTAACCAGAATGATGCTCGGATTAAGTGGTATTAACTACCAGGAAGTGTTGGGCAGATTTTGAATGTTTTCTCTGTGATGCCAGAGATTGAGGGGAGACCTGATGGACTTATATAAAATCCTGACAGATCTAGCCGGAGTAGACAGTCAGGTAGAACCTTTGTCTCCAGGTGGAAATGTCAAAGAATAGAGGCTATGGCTTTAAGGTGAGAGGGGTAAAGTTTAAAGGAGATGTGCAGGGCAAGTTTTTTTGCACAGAGTGGTGGGTGCCCAGAACACACTGCTGGGGTGGTGGCAGAAGCAGACGCAACAGCAGCATTTAAGAAGCTTATAGATAAGCACATGGATATGCGGGATATCCTGGAAATGTAGGGAATGGAAGGGTATTGCAGGCAGGTGAGATCTTGGCATCTTTGGACGAGGATGGACCACGTGGAAGTGAGGATGCCGCTGCCGAGGGAAGGAACAAAGGAACAGGGGGGTGGGAGTGGGGACTGGGGGAGAACAATGGGGGACCTGGCACGGATACGGTGTAACTTTGTCAGCGCCCTTTGGGTATGCAAGCGAAGAATTTCACTGCGACTTGTCACATGTGACAATAAAGTATTCATTCATTCATCCATTCATTCATTCAGACATTGTTGGTAATAGGGCCTGTTCGTGTGTTGCTCTTTTCTATTTTCTATGTCCTATATCCCATGGCATTATTTTGAAGAAGAAAAGGGGGAGAGGGTTATTTCCAGTATCTTGACCCAATATATATCACTCGACCAATGCCGCTAAAAGAACAGATCATTTGGTCATTATCACAATGCTGCCTTTTACGATGTGCTCTAACTGGTCACTGTGTTTCAGAGCAAAGATTTACCAGGAAATTAAAATTTGTTTCTCAAAATAGTATCCTTCCCAGTGAGACTGGAAGTTTGCTGACACTTTGTTTTCTTTCAAAAGGAACATTCACAAGCAAAATTCCCAGAACAATGTATTAGAGGCTGAGGCAAGTAATTCCTTTTAAACAAGTTTTTTCACCAGATATAATTGTTTTGGGCAGGATATAATGCAGAAAGGAAACTCCATGAAAGGAGAAGATCGTCGGCTGGATTCAACATGTGGAAAAAAGTTCTATAATCTGGCCTTGAAAAGACTATTTTGAACATGCAAACTTGGGATAGATATTGCATTGAAAATATAGCCCAGAATCAGATCAGTTGGCCTGAATATTCTTTGCTAGTTCTCTGCCCCATGTGAACCTCCTCCCTTCACTCTTGACCTTCCACTATCTCCTTCTATACCTGGCTCCCCTTGTATGTTCATCTAGCTTAGGAGCATTGGAAGCAATGCAAAGCAGATTCACCAGGCTAATTTCTGTGAGGAGAAGGGCTGCCCCCACAAGAAAGACTCAAAAGTTTGGGTCTACATTCTTTGGAGTTTAGAAGGATGAGGGGTGACCATATTCAAATATATATAAGATTCTAAGGGGTCTCGGCAGGGTAGACGTTGACGTATTCACATAGTAGGAGAGTGACAAGCAAGGGAACATAGTTACAAGACATGCGGGTTTGTAGGTTAATTGTACTCTGTAAATTGCCCATCGTGTGTAAGGAGTGGATCGTAAGTGGGATAACGTGGGACTGGTGTGGGTGGGTGGTCAATGGTCGTCATGGAGTCAATGGGCCAAATGGCCTTTTTTCCATTCGGTAGCTGTAAATTAAACAAAACTAAAAGTTGCCACTTTAGTTTCTGGCACCATCTTGTATTCATCAACTTTCAGAATTCTTAAAAATGTAGACTCTTAACTTGGCCTTAAAGGCCTGTTGTAGTCTCAATTAGTGAAACATCTCCTCCTCCTTCTAATGACGTTCATTCTCAGCACTGACTGTTGCAGCTCTGTTTCATGACTCTTCAGTTCATGCCCATTAATTGCCACTGCTCGGGTATTAAGCATTACCTCATAGCCTCAGGAAATTGATATTTGCAAAGCCAGCGGTCTGTGGAGTGTTCCGAACTAAAATGGAAGAGTTTTTCAACAGTTCCACCAAACAGCTGGCTGGCTGCCTGCAACCTTCACTGGGAAACTGTGCCTCGTTAAGAGGCAGCTTTCATCCTTTTATAGGCGAAGAATGACTTTCATGAGGCATTCCAGCATTCATTTCAAGCTGCCAGAGAGGCGTCAAGATCTGCAAAAGTAATTCCGCCAAATAAGCACCAACTCCCAAATATTTATATGAACATTTTTCAGGCATGCGTGGGGTAGTGATTATAACACTTGCTCTGCTGGTTAAAGGAAACAAGAACATCCTGTTAAGTACTGGTAAATGGATATTTTAATTGAATTCAGAACACCCAAAATGTTTCATTCTGCTGACTGGCCATCCTTGATTTTAACTACTTCACTAAATTTTGGAAACACCTCACTAAATCTCTCCACTCCATGTGTTATCCTTTCTTAAAGATATTCCTTAAAACCGTCAGAAAGCAAATATTTGGTTACCTCCCCTAACATCTCCTCATGTCTCATGATTTACCTATGATATACCCTGGCATACTTTACAATGCTAAAGGCACAGTGTCAATGAATATTCAACCGTTAGACCTTAGCTTAATGAGATTAATGTGCATACATACGCTGTTGTGGAACAATTCTCCCACCCCATCCTCTCCCTTGACATCCATTGCCTCCACGTTGTCAGACTGCTGACCTGCCATCCAACTTTCTTGCTGTTCATTCATGGAATGTGGACAGTTCTGGCAGGAGCAGCATTTATCATTCCTCACTAACTAACAGGGAGTCACCTTCTTGAACCTCTGCAGTCTGCCTTGCTCCACAGTGCTGTTGGGTAGGGAGTCCCAGGACTCAGACGCAGTGACAAGGGACAATGTATCCCCAGGTCAGAATTGTGGTGTGATCCACAGAGGAACCTCCGGGTTATTAACAACAAAATATCTTCTTTATGTTTGTGCTGCAGGAACAGTGGCAGATGAAAATGCTTCAACTTTCTAAGCTTCCAACTTGCAAGGGGATTTGATCTATGTTTATTTCATATTGCACCCATCTTCAGCAGGCATTATCCTGTTCACATTGGCATGCATCACCAACACGATGAAGAGGGTAGAAATCAGACATGGACCTTGTAACGAGACACCTGAGTGGGTTACAGGCACCCAGTCAGCTGATTAACCGAACAGTTGAAAAGCTCTTCCATTTCAGTTGGAACAGGTGCAGCTTGCCAGCTTTGCAGGTTACAAATTCCTGAAGTCACAAGGCAATCGGTAGCACCCCAATCAGTGGCAATTAATGGAAATTATGAAGATAGTCCCCATTCAGAACGGTAAGCACCTAACACTGCATTGAACATGATCAGAAAGAAGGAGAAATGTTCTACGACAACATCTGCATGCCCTAAAGGAGATGTCCAAAACATAAGAAAAAGGAACCCTTCTGTTCCTTTGAATCTGCCCTGCCATTCATTAAGTTCAAGGCTAATTTTCCATCACTATCCCCGTATACCTTGATTCATTTAATGTCCAAAAACCCATCAGTCATCTGATTTGAATGAATGACTGACTAAGTCTCCACAGCATTCTGGGGTGGTGAATTCTGATGGTTCTCGACCGTCAGAGTGAAAGAATGTCTGCATCTCAGTTCTAAATATCCACCTCTTATTCTGAAACAGTGCCCCTTGATCCTAGACTCCTGAGCCAGGAGAAAAAAAACACCTCCCCTGTATCAGACCTGTCGAGCTCTTAGAATTTTGTGCATCTTGATACGATCAGCTCTCCTTCTTCTAGACTTGACAGAATTTAAGTCCCAGCCTTTCTAGTGATTTCTCAAATGGTGAACTCACCATTGCTGGGACCTCTCTTATGAATCACTCCCTCTGTGGCAGGTACACCCATGCTTAGCTACAGAGAACCAAACGCACAAGGCTCTGCTTATAATCTCAGCAATCCCCTCTAAAACTGCAGAAATATTTCTTGGTTCCTGTAATCAAAACCTATTGGAAAAGTAGTTATGATATCCAATTGTAAGATTTGAGAAGTTTTCCCTCATTCTGCAATCAACAGCAAACCAAAGAGCTGCAGTTTGGACATTTTAAACGGGAGACTGGGGCTGATAGCGGAGAAAGGCTGCGGTCAGTTTACCAAGAAATGTCACAATCTGTGGGTCCTAAGATGGCTGCAGGACCTCGTGACCAGCCACAAAAGTAAAAACCTTACAGCCCAGTCTCTAGGTTTCTGCAAAGCCACGGCCAGAACAATGGATGGGTATTGGCCATGCAGAAACCTGCGAAACCAGGTCAAAGTCCAGACACTGGGGCGCTGACATCAGCATACTCACAATGCCCCAAGCCGACCTACACAGTTAATCTCGTTAAGGGGGCACAATAGCCCATAGAAAACTACCTGGTAGGTGATGGGAAACCAGTTAAACCCATCACCTCGCAACGAAATACCAATTAACACCGTCAGGCCATCCCCGGTACCCCCGGACATAAGCGCAGATCAGAGAGAAAACTCAATACATATCTTTTAAACAAAGAGATCCCAAGATCTGGCGGGAGATAGGACGGGTCAGAATAGTATAACTGGCCACGACTTTTGGGTTTTAAACTCAAGTCAAACGGATGCAGGAGGAAAAAAAGACAGGCAAGAAGAAGCGAAATGCAAGGCAGAAGTCGGAAAAAAGAAGAAATACTGCAAGAAAACCTGCAAGGAACGCAAGCCAGGAGGAAGACGAAAAGACAGGCAAGAAAGACACGCTCGCAGCAGGGACAGCAACGCTCGCAACGGCTGGCCAGGAACGCTCGCAGCAGGGACAGCAACGCTCGCAACGACTGGCCAGGAACGCAAGAAACGGAAGGAAGAAACTCAGGGGACAAGCATGACCCTCACGGAAAGCAGCAGAGAAGCAGCACGAACAGCCAATAACCCCAGTAATAGCCCCATGGTGAGCATGTACCCCGATCCTGTACATCCTGGACATAGTTTTAGTGTAGAGGGGAGGGTGTTTTGAATAAACGTGGGTGTGTAAATGAATATGTGTTGGTCAAGTTTGCGATGTGTCGTACGTTCCCCATCTTACAGCCAAGAAATGTCTAGTAGAACTGTGTCTAAGTATTCGTGTAGTGATGCATATGTCGTTTAGAACTGTGTATAAGTATTCATGGACAACAGTCCCAAGCGCTCAATAAAAGCCTTTTCCATTTAAACCCTGGTCTTCAAATCTGGTCTGGTTGAATTTTTCTGCACTATAAACGCTCCTGCATCTAAGTCCAGTGTCTAGAACCGTAGGGGGTGAGTGGGTCGAACCACTCACGGGGAACCAGTGTGCACGGCCTGGTCAAGGGATCAGAGCAAGGCACGGGGACCTTAGGTCGGGCGAAAGCTCGGCGCAGAAACCCCTTACAAATGCAACACTGCCTGCCTTTCCAGTACCAATTTGCAGTGTATTTAATCTACTTTAAAAACTTCCCAATAAGTTTATTTGAATGTTAGCAATGAAAAAATTGACACCTAATCACAAATGGTAAGAATGAGACACTTGACTAAAAGGTTGGTCAAAGAGATATATTAAAGGTGGAGATAGCCGAGGAAAGATTTAGGAACGTGGATTCCAAAGGTTAGGGACTGGTCAACTAAAGGCACAACTATCAATTGGAGGGAGTATAAAATCAGAGGGAGTAGGACATGGGAATTAGAGGAGGACAAACATTTTGGAGTATCAAAGGAGATGGCAGTGGTTGTGGACATGAAGGGATTTAAAAACAGAAATGGTTTAGAATTGGTGGTGGTGCATCAGATAGCTCACTTTCAGATTCAACAATGGGAATGATCCATGGCGTATCCTATCTCATATCTCAATACCAACCACAACTCATATATGAATAACAGCTGAGGGATAAAGAAGACAGAAACAATGAAAATTTCTTTTTTTTTGTGCTGAAGTTTCTGTAATGACCTCAGAATGATGGATGCTGAAAAACATCTTGAGGCAACCTTAAGATTTATGGGGTTCACGAGAGGGAAATCGGAGGCTGATTTTACAGAATTATTGGCATGCTTCCAATGGTTTCTTAGAAGACTGCATTAGTTATTGGCAACTCGCTCGTACCAGTTTATAACCTAAACGTACAGTCAAAGCTAATGTGCTATTTTATCAGGGGAGCAGGATTTGGGAATTACTGATATGCTTTCAGACTGTGAGTTTTATAACAGATCTGACTACCTTAGTGCAATGTTTAATCTCTTTCTTTTCCTCTGTTGGTATGAGAGAATTGCAAGGAGCTATTGGTAATTGTCTGGAAATGTAACACAGCCTTCAGAATGGTCACTGGGACAACCATGGGGTAGTTTTGAGAATTCTTCTTTAATTTCAGCAGAGAAATAAACCAGTGATTTACTGCTGGACTTGTAAACATGATTGAATGGAACTGGAGTTGCAGGTTTGTCCCAGAAGGTGAGTTTATATTCAGCTGACATATCCATGATTAAAAGATATTGTACAACACGTTGGTGAGGCCACATTTGGAGTATTGTGTTCAGTTTTGGTCACCCTGCGATGGGATGTCTTTAAGATGGAATGGGTGCAGAGAAGATTTAAGAGGATGTTGCCAGGACTCAAAGGCCTGAACTATAGGGAAACGTTGGGCAGGCTAGGACTTTATTCCTTTGAGCATAGGAGACTGAGGGGTGATCTTATAGAGTTGTATAAAATCATAAGGGGTATAGACAGGGTGAATGCATAGAGCCTTTTTACCCAGAGAAGGGAAACAAAAGCCAGAGGACACAAGTTTAAAACGAGAGGGTAAAGAATTAATCAGAACCTGAGGGGTAACTTTTTCATACAGAGGCTGGTGGGTATACGGAATGAGATGATAGAGGAGGGAGTTGAGGCAGGTACTATATCAACCTTTAAAAGACATTTGGACAGGTACATAGATAGGAAAGGTTTAGAGAGATATGGGTCAAACTTGGGCAGCTGCGACTAGCATAGATGAGGAATCTTGGTTGCCATGGGCATGTTGGGCCGAAGAGCCTGTTTCCGTGCTGTATGAATTCTATATTGATGTAACTCTGGGATGGTAATACAAAGCCAATCAGTTTACTACCCTTCTCCCTTGTTTTGGCCTGATTGCCCTACAATATTGAGTATTGTCCCTCGACAGCCCTTTTAAATACATGAGGATAACGTCTGTATTCTAGGATGGGCTAGAGATCCAGACCACATATCAGCACTATAGCCGCGACAGAAAATCCTCGCGATGGCTTGGCTAATGCTGTAACTTCCTGCAGGCTTTGGGACTCCTGCACAAACCCAGAATGCTGAACTCTGTCAGCGATTTCCAGGTTGCAGAGCACAAGAACTCTCAGTTATACACCAATTATACACTCACTGCAATGGCTCCTACACAACCGCAAAGAAAATAGATAGGAGTACATTCAGTTAATATTTCTAATTATTTGAATTTACTTCAACGTCTGTGATTATTTTGTGCTTTGAAGTGTTTTTTAAAAATGTGTACATTATATTTCTAAATTATTTAATTTTTAAATAAGAACCATTGAGAAACCTTGGCAGCTTTAACAAATGGCAAAGTTCGGTGGGGGGGGTTAAAAATAGTATGAGTTTTTTGTAGCTAAGCATATATACTAGATGACTTTGTAGGTTAATTGACTTCTGTAAAACTGCCCTGAGTGTTTAAGGAAAGGATAATAAAGTAGGATAACACACAACTAATGTGAATGGGGGATCAATGGTCAGTGTGGACATGGTGGACTGAAGGGCCGGTTTCCACGTTGTATCTCTAATCTAAACTAAACATGGTCATTGTCGTCGGGTAAAAGAAAAGTTTGGCGATCTGCTACGACTTTGACAGTCCCCGGCAGTCGCCAAAAAGATCGCCTAAGTGGGACTGGTCCTTTAGTATTCACGTCAGTCTAGATAACTTGCAAAAATTGACATACCCTCGAGAGAACTAACACCAGTAGAGCAATTCTGAATACAGATCTACTCTCCTGACACAAGTTTGGCATAATTCTGCAGTTACAGAGTTCAGCATAACTCCACACACTCCATCATTGCTTGGGCTCTGTGGTAACACACCCCTCTGAGTCCGCATGTTTGTGGTTTGAATCCCAGTCCACAGACTCCAGCACTTAATCCAAACTGACAAGGCGATCTTCTACTGAGGGACTGCAGCACTGTTGGGGTGCCTTCCATCAGATACAAGGCCTGAGCTGCCATTTTAATTTAAGGATGCAACTTCCCTGCCCATTACTAATTTCTCAACCAAATCACTAAAATGCAACACATTGATCATCATCACTCCCTTTATGTGGAGTGATAAATTAATAGGTTATAACACTTCCATTGGCTATGAAGCACTTTTGGATATCCTGATGTAATGAAAGAATGTGAGAGAAAAATAAACTTGTCAAGCAGCCTATTTCTTAATTAACATATAAATAGTAAAGTCATGGATTTTTATTTTATATATATAAATATATATATATATATTAGGATTCACCTCCCCATCAACATTTTGATTCATGAGAACATTTTGTATCCGATGTGGTGCAAAGTAATTATTTTTTATTAAGTAAACCACTGCACTCTGTAGTGCAGCAATGCAGGCAGCCCTGTAGGTCCACTGACAGGATATTGCCAAATAAAGCCAGTCAATGAAACATTGCCTCTCACAGAATTAAAAGCAGCTGCTGTGTGAACAAACTTGCTTCCCCACTGACGCATCTTTTCCCCTCCCCTTCCTCACGTGCTCACAGTGATTTACACAGTCATTGTGCCTCAAGCCACAAAGAATGTTTTGCCCTTACAAAAGTCTTTGCAAGAGAACTTCCATCTGCAACTTTCTCCGTGGAGAGACCGCAATTCATTTCTGACATTCGGAAAAACGTTTTAGAATTAAATAAATCAAACTGCCTCTCAAGTTTGGGCACCAAAGTAGGAAATAGTAAGTTCCAATTGACTGCAGCCCATCCAACTTCAATGCAACTCGCTAAGTGATTGCATTGACTAACACTGACAATGGCTGGGGATGGAACGGGAGAGGGCGGGCGGTGGTAAATTAATTTCTGACCATTTGGGTTCTATCCTTCACATTGGTGTTTTAACTCAATGCACTGATATCTCACCAGTTGTAGCAGGTGGCACCAGTTAACTCTGAAGGGAGCTGATATATTTTCTAAACAACAAGATGCTGCATGTGGTTGAAAAGGAAAGAGCTCAGTGGTTAAACAGACTGGCAGTTGGCGTGAGTTCACGGAGACGATGGGCCGAATGGCCACCTCCTGTACTCCTCCTCCTGACCCTACATCATCACTCTGGACATCCATGAATAAGGCATCAACAAACAGGCGCACAGCAAATGGGACTCTGAGGGCTGCAGCATTTTTCATAAATAAAATCAAAACCACAGATATTCTTTGAAATCATGTATTCGCTTGTTTTTAAGAAAACTATGCATAGATGCATCAGTGTGATGGGCTGTTTCGAATTCAGTATCATTGTAGTTGTTTACAGTGATAACTCCTTAACGACGGGACAGAAGTAAATGGAATTGACAGCACTGAACCAGGTTTGGAGTATGGAGGTCCATCCTGTTCCATTTACCATCCAAAGTTGCACTTCCAGATCAGTACTGAGGAGGTGTTGCACTCTTAGAAGTGCCAGCTTCCAGCTCCATAAGCTATCTGGTCTGGTTCTTTCTTAATTCATTCCGTGTTGTTTTACACCCTGTGGTCATGGGTTTATTACGATGGTTGCGAAGGTGTGCATTACCTGTACCAAAGCTCTCCTCCCCACAGAGAGAGCATTTTCCAGCATCCATTAAATTCCCAAAGAACTTCCAACCTGTTGGAGTTTCATATACTGGTATCTTCATGGCTTCTCCCACCCTGCAAAAGCAAAACAAGGGGATTGCAGCTTTAGTGAAAGGAATGGTTAATATAAACCAGGGGATCAGAAGCTGACAAGTTTCAGCTCAGCCACAAAGACAAAGCGAACATTCCCAGCACTACATTGGTAGAGATGCTGTCTTTGGAAGTGGCATTAAATGGGAGAAAATCCTCTTGTCAGTGCTTTGAAGCACAGGCAATTATTTTTAGACTTTAGACTTTAGTGAAACAGCCCCTTTGGCCCACCAGTCACACACAGCAATCACCCATACACCAGCACCATCCTACACACTCGGGACAACTTTACAATTTACAGAAGCCAATTAACCTATAAACCTGTTTATCTGATGTGTGGGAGGAAACTGGAGCACCCAGAGAAAACCCTCACGGTCACGGGGAGAAGGAACAAACTCCGTACGGACAAGCACCTGTAGTTAGGATCGAACCCAGGTCTCTGGCACTGTAAGGCAGCAACTCTGTCACTGTGCCAATATGCTGCCCATTTGTTGTGTCTCAAACGACATTAATTTCCCAACCAACCTAAAGTATAGATTATCTCCTTGTTATTATTCATTGCTATACTCAAGTTATTTGCTAGGCATTTTATTTTACAACAGTGACTATAATAAAAAGATTTGTGAACTTTTACAATCTCAGGACATCCCAACTCTCTTCACAGCCAATGAAGTACTTTTGAAGAAGTCAGTCACCATGTAGAAAATACAGCAGCCATTTGGCCAAAACCAAGCCTTGGCAAAAAATAATTATTGATGTTGATTTACAAATAAATATTGGCCACTAAGGTATCTGTTCTGCACTCTCTGTAAACAGCTAGACCCTCCTCCATGGACAGTCTACATGTGCTCCTGCCATTGTTTACAAACTGCAGTTCAGAACTCAGTCACTGGAGGGACATGGCGTGTGTTCTACAACTGGGATGACATAAAATAGCTTTTATGGGTATAGTATGAATGGATTTATATATCACAAAAAAGGGAAGATAAAGGGTAGACACAAAAAGCTGGAGTAACTCAGCGGGTCAGGCAGCATCTCGGGAGAGAAGGAATAGGTGACGTCACTTGTGCTACCTGCTGCCTGTCCCACTGTTATTCCAGCTTTTTGTGTCTACCTTCGATTTTAACCAGCATCTGTAGTTTTTTTCCTAAAGATAAAGGGTAATTATTTTGAGGTGTTTCATGATTAAAGGAGTTTAGTTTAATTTAATTTAGGTATACAGTTCAGAAACAGGCCCTACGGCCCATCGAGACCAGCAATCCCTGCTGGAGGGACAGTATACTATTTTTACCAAAGGCACATTAACACACAAACCTGTACATTTTTGGAGTATGGGAGGAACCAGGAGAGCCTGGAGAAAACCCACACAGTTATAGGGTAAGCGTACAAACTCCGTATGGACAGCACCCATAGACAGGATCAAACCCGCGCTTCTGGCGTTGTAAGGCGGCAACTCTACCGCTGCACCACCATGCCACCACAAAATTATTTTGCATGTAATAGCTGATGGAGAGGAAAGTGAGAAAGCAATTCCACAAGTAAAGGGGACATCGTATTATAATTCGACGCAGGCTGTTGATCGGCTGTGCCAGGAAGCACGTCCTCACACAAAGAGCAATACAAATCTACAATCCCTCAAACAAAATGCTGTTGAGCTGGAGGTCAGTAGAACATTTCGAATGGAGAAGGGCATTTTCAATGGACAAAGAGTGTTGAGGTTTACATAATCAAGGTAAAGTACATGGATTTTAGATGTGCATGGGGCATTATCTAATTAAATGTTGAAACAAGCTCAAGGGACTGTAGAGCCTCCTGCTGTTTGGATGTGCTTTCCCCTCTGAGTACACAGAATTAATTGCTCCCTCACCTCACCACAGGAGGTGATCCATGTATTCTTTCCATCTGTTCCAAATCTCATTGAGATGCGAAATCATTCTGATTAAATGAACACTGCAACAAAAGGGAGAATTTTCCATTGCTATGGTGGAAATGTTGCCCGTTCAGAGTGGCCATTCAAAGTGCAGTCATCAGGCCATCAGGACTGTCAACTTTGATAACCCCAGAGACTAAATTTTTGTCGACACTTTTTGTGCTATGTTTAGTAACTTATTAACTTTATTTATATGCTGTAACTGTAATTATTTTTGTGCACAACCCGCAGGCATTGCCACTTTCATTTCACTGCACATCGAGTATGTGTATGTGACAAATAAATTTGACTTGACTTGACTTGACTTGTATCCACATGCCCTTTGTTCTTGCCATTGCCGTAGGAAGTTAAGTGCTGAGTTGAAATCAGAGATCGGACAAGTGACCCAAATTCTAACACTACAGAGATGAAACATTTCTCCTCAGAGTGGACACTCAGCAGCTCCTGCATCGTTGCCATGCTTGCATACATCATATCACACTGTCTGCCAGCACAGTGATGCAGCTGGTAGAGTTGCTGCTTCATAGCACCAGAAACCCAGGTTCGATCCTGACCTCGGGTGCTACCCTGGTGGAGTTTGCATGTTCTCCCTGTGGTCGCGTGGGTTTCCTCCGGGCGCTCCGGTTTCCTCCCGCTTCTCAAAGACGTGCGGGTTTGTGGGTTAATTGCCCTCTGTAAATTGACCCTAGTGTGTGGGGAGTGGATGAGAAAGTGGGATAAGATAGAAGCAATGTGAGCGGGTGATCGACAGTCGGTGTGGACCTGGTGGGGGACCAGTTTGCTTGCTGTATCCTTCGCTCAATCAACCACTTAGGGGGCTAAATAAAATAGCCCTCGGAGGAGCCAGAATGTGCAACAACCCCACTGTAAGCAGCAGTCCAGTTACAAGGTGTCTGATCATCAGAATAACCCCTGGGTACAGCCAGCACTAATGGTACAGTTGGTTGGCTGGATGAATCAGTGGAGATCTTCGATACTGCTCTACACTCACTGTCTGGATGAGTGGCGCATGGTGGAAGAGCAGGTCTCGATATTCCTCTCCACCTCACGTTCCTCTTTTAATAAGCTTCGTAAAATCTATCTCTGTCACCAACCCTTTGATCATCTGTTGGTCAGGTTCAGTGTCAAATTTTATTTGATAACATTACCACAAAACTCCTTTGGAATGTTTTCCTATATTAAGGACATTATATAAAAAAACAAGTTGTAACTGCTGAGTGCAAGGAGATGAAACCCTTGAGAAATCTCTCTCTGACCTCGGAGGTGAAATTGGCCAATGTCTGCTCATCCCATTGTTCCTCATAACACACAAATAAACACCACAAACACCACCCCTTCACTCTGTTCAACAATCTAGCAACATTCCTGGAAGGTCCAGTGTTGTTTGATCATATTTGATTTAGAGAAAGCAACCCACATATTGGCAGTGCAAAACCTTAATGCACTGCATGTTGGGTTAAATCATTGCGGGAGGAAATTACAATATGTGGCCCTTTCTGACCTGACTTGGGATAAAAGAAATGTTTTGATTTTTATTATTTCCACATAACTCAAAAGTGAACTTAGTCCACTCTTGGCAAGTGGAACCAAAATCTGCTTCTCTTTGTTTTGTTAAAACCTCCATTCAAACTTTTGTGAAGTGTCACCTCTCAGTTTAATTTTAGCAGAAAACAGTCAGGTTTGACAATATCAACCGATAATTTGGACGCTATTCATTAATAGAGCCACAATCACGCTTTTGTTTAGACCAAAAACATTTCTGGACATTTTGATGTTTTTTTTTGAAGGACGCATTTGGTCAATCACCAACTGTTGCAGCTCCACATCACAGAGAATCAGTCAGGTCAAGAGATCTTGCTTGCAGCATATGGACGAGATTAATCCTGGGCAATTCTAGGAAATAGAAGTGGGAGTGGTGGTGGTGCAGAGGGCAGGGGAGGTGGAAGGAGTGTCTCACATGTGTGAGACTGTGAGTGTCTGTCAGTGGGTGTCTGTGGATTAGGGTGAGTGTGTGGCGTGAGCGAGCGGGCAGCTCTGAAGGCAAAGGTGAGGCGAGATCCCCATTAGGCTGATGATAGAATGAAACAAGAACGTGAGGCCAAAATAAAGAGGAGACAAGGCCCAGTGTCTGATTTGTCCTTGTGCCCTTAGTTCAACGTCCCCAGGATATTGACGGTTGGGGTCCTGTGATAGTAATAGTCAGAGAGGGGTGATCTGTTGCTCTCTTGTTGAATATTCCTTGCCAGTTTGCAGGGACATATGCCAAGACAAACATCAAGTGTTGCTGGAAGATCATCAACTCTGTGAAAGATGCACTTTGGTCTGCTTGAAGCCTGTTGCTCTAATGAGCAAGTGTAATGAGAATTCCATAAGGGATTGCTGGCATCTGGCACATTGCAGCCTGCAGGAGTACATGCTGAAGGATGCACTGAAGCTTGGCACAGCCAATGCAAATGCTATGTGAGAGGAGGAACTACAATCTAAGGTCCTGTGGCCACTTGGCACTGAGAGGCAGGGCCTAGTGTAACAGCCCCGCGAACACAGCCCAACAACGGCGGCACAGTGGCGCAACGGTAGAGTTGTGACCTTACAGTACCAGAGATCTGGGTTCGATCCTGACTACTGGTGCTGTCTGTATGGAGTTTGTACGTTCTCCCCGTGACCGCATGCGTTCACTCTAGGTTCCCGTTTCCTCCCACATTCCAAAGACATACAGATTTGTAGGTTAATTAGTTTCAGTAAAAATTGTCCCTAGTATGTAGGATGGTGCAAGTGTACGGGGATTGCTGGTCAGCCATAGGGCCCGTTTCCACGCTGTTTCTCTAAACTAAACACAGAGGGTATATTGTTTAAAATGCTGCGGAAATGGCTTTGGGACTTTGTAAATGGAATGGATGACACTATGAATATATCGACTTGATACCATGTAACTAAAGAATGTATCGATTGTCTTACATTTCCGGCATACTGTTTAGTTGAATGACATTTATTTTAAAAATGAAAGATTACCTGCTACTTATCAGCCCATTCCTAAATGTTGTCCAAATGTTTTACCTGCAGGTTGATTCAATATCTAGGAAACTGTGAATGGAACTGAACACTGCACAACCATCAGTGAACATCCCCAGGTCTGGCTGTATGGTGGAGCTACAGCAGCTGAGGATGATTAAGCCTTAATTTAAAAGCTCCATTCTTCAACAGTGATATATTGGCTCAATGCATTGGTTCTACTTGAGAGCCTTGTCCACGGAATGATAGGATTTGTGTCCCAGCACTTACTGTAGCATGAATTTGAGCTCATCTAAATCCCGCTGCCCAGTCTCGTAACTCATGTGAACCCTCCATGTCTGTGGACAGTGACCTACAGTGGCTATAGGTCTGGCAAGGTCTTGACTTTCAAAATGGCATTCAAATCCCTCCATGACATAGTCCCTCCCTATCTCTGTGGTCTTCTCCAACCCTCCAGGATCGGTATTCATCTAATTCTCATTTATTTGTCTCCCCATTTTCATTTGGTGGCTACCTCTAAACTCTGGGACTAAACCTTACTGCCTCTCCCTTCTCTGTTTAGACATTTGTTAGCTCTACCACCTCCATCGAGCCTTTGGTCATCAGTCCCAATGTCTGCTGAAGTACCTCAAAGTCACATTTACTTTGGCAGCATTCTTGCAAAAAACTGGTGTATGAATTTTATTTTTAAATTGAAAGAATGGAAAGCTGTTTTCACTTTTATTTCCTACCTAAAAAGCTGTAGACCAAATGCAGGTCACTAGGACTAGTATAGATGGCCGGCATGGAAACAGCAGGCTGCAAGAAGACCTGTATCTGGCCTGTATGATGCTCTGACATTCAATGTTTCTATTTTATTTTATTTTAGTTTCTGATGGATTTCTTATGTCAGATAATCGCAATGTAAACACAAAGTTAGTGCCCTGTAAATGTGCCACTGAACATTAACCTCATGCAAAAGATGAATTAAATGAAAAAATGCCTCTCACAGCTTGACATCATATTGTATGCCTTTCATGGATGAGAGGGAGCACTGGTTGAAATTTACGAGTCGTCCTTAAATACAGGAGAGGTGCCAGAAGACTGGAGGGTGGCAAATATTGTACATCTTTTCGCAAGGAAAATGCTGGGAACTATAGGCCAGTGAGCTTAACATCTTTAGTTGGTAAGTTACTGGAGAGTATTTTGAGGGATAGGATATATAAGCATTTGGATGGGCAAGGGCTGATTAGGGATAGTCAGCATGGTTTTGTACGTGGGAGGTTGTATCTCACAAATCTGATTGATTTTTTTGAAGACGTGACCAAAAAGGTTGATGAGGGTAGAGCTGTAGATGTTGTGTACATGGACTTCAGTAAGGCATTCAACAAGGTTCCGCATGGTAGGCTGCTCTGGAAGGTTAGATCGCATGGGATCCAAGGAGAGATAGCTGAATGGATAGCAAATTGGCTGCATGGAGGGAAGCAGAGGGTAATGGTGGAAGGTTGCTTTGGATTGGACAGGATAGATGCAGGAAAAATGTTCCCGATGTTGGGAGAGTCCAGAACCAGGGGCCACAGTTTAAGAATAAGGAGTTGGCCATTTAGGACTGAGATGAGGAAAAGTTTTTTCATGCAGAGAATTGTGAAACTGTGGAATTCTCAGCCACAAAAGGCAGTGGAGGCCAATTCACTGGATGTTTTCAAGAGAGAGTTAGATTTAGCTCTTCGGGCTAATGGAATCAAGGGATATGGGGAAAAAGCTAGAACAGGGTACTGATTTTGGATGATCAGCCATGATCATATTGAATGTGTACAGGGATCACGTGTACAGGGATCAATGATCGGTGCAGACTTGGTGGGCCGAAGGGCCTGTTTCTGCGCTGTATCTCTAAATTAAACTAAACTAAAATTTCACTGTATCTCAGTATACGTGACAATAATAAACTAATACCAATTCCAATGCTTCATACGCTCTATAGTGAGAGATGCATTGGGGAAACTGCCGTTATTCTCCTTAAGACAGAACTGGTTAAGGGGAGATTTAGTTGAGGTGTTTAAAGCCATGAGGCATTTTGATTAAAGTAAATAAGTAAATGATTGCAGTGACAGAAAAGTCATAGCACTTTGATCTGTACCGCACTGTAAAAGACCCTTTGGCCCAACTTGTTCATGTCGACCAAGTTGCCTAACTAAGCTGGTCACTGACCTGCGTTTGGCCCATATCCCTCCAAACTTTTCCTACCCATGTACCTCTCAGAGCGTCTTTTAGATGTTGTAATTATACCCTCCTCTGCCACGTTCTCTGGCAGTTCATTCCAGATAGGTACTACCCCTTGCGTGAAAAAGTTGCCCCTCAGATCACTTTGACATCTTTCCCCTCTCAACTTAAACCTATGCTCTCTAGTTTTAAACTCCCTTACCCTGGGGAAAAGGCTGTAGCTATTCACCTTATCTATGTCCCTGGTGATTTCATAAACCTCTATAAAATCACCCCTCAGCCTCCTATGCTCCAGGGAAAAGAGTTCCAGCCCAACAGGCCTCTCTTTATAACTTAAACCCTCTAGACGCAGCAACATCCTTGTAAATCTTTTTTGCATTCTTTAGGATACAGATTTAAGGTGATTGTAAAAAGAACGAGACAGGAGATGAGAAATTGTTGAGGAGAATACAGTGCTCTCGCGAAAATTACCCAGGCTGATGTTATTTATGGATTATGTGCTATATTATTTCTGAAATGGAATCTGAAACTTGTTTTTTAATTATAATTGTTAAGAAAGACGACTTGAACGATGGCTGATGCCATTTTAACGTTGGGAGAGTTTTCGGTAGAATTTTATTAATGCCAGTAGCAGAAAACTGACCAATCTGGATTTGGTTTATGATGCCCAATTTCTGCCTCTGCAGAGGTATGCAACTAGTCGAATAATGCCCAAGGCTGTTACCGTGGCTCTGGGGACTGAAGCCAGAGCAAATTGAATAGAATAATAAATGAGCAAAATCTGTTTCTATTTAAACAATTTTAGCATCTCTAATAAACATAGGAACAAGAGCAATTCTCTTGGACTGAGCCAGATTCAGTATTCAATAGGATCACAGCTGATATATATCCTAACTCCGTTGCTCACATAAGTTCCAAAGCCCTTGATAATACCACTATTTTACAGATAACTCTCAATCTCCAGTGTCTTTCTAACACTGGCACACCGTCTCACATGAAGATGATAGAGCAACTACCTCTCCCATTGTCCTGGGAAGTATGCAGCAGTAACGTTTCCTGAACCATATACAGCTCTATTAAAGGCAGAATTCATTATTATTAGTCATTCTGAGGATTTGGGATTCGTAGGCCAAGCCTGTATTTAATTGTTGTTCCCTAATTACCCATTTAGAAGCTGTGGGTGAGCTGCCTTCTTGAACTGCTGTGATCCTTTAAGGTGTGGATATACGTACAATGCCATCTTCTGTTTCTTCTCTCTTTATTATCGATTGAAACCTTGCAACTCCATCCCTTATCCTCTGTAACTGCTCCTGCCTTCAACACTTTGCCAGACCCTTTATTCCATCATTCCCTCCGCCTCTGTGCATCAGCATTTAAACCTTAGCTCTTACTACCCTGTCCTGCCAAAAGATCATTGACCTGAATGCTAACTGTTTTTCTCTCCATGGATGGTGCCTGCGTATTTTCCACCACCTCTTTTTGTTCTAAATTTGTGTGTTTAATTTTTTAATATTAAAAATATTAAGAATATGGCATTTCTGACTATGGGTTTCTAACGAGGAGTTCATCACTGGATTGCTTCTTAACTCTTGCTGCACCTAATTAAAGAAAAAAATGTTTTGTGTCTACAGGAAAAGAAACCTTAATTTTCCAATAGACCTTGTAACATATTAATCAGCTTCCATGTGCTCATCTTCAAAAACAAATTTGGTAAAGAAAAATGTATTTTTAATTCACCTTTGAGAACCTCAAAGGATCAATAGTATTTTATAGAATATAATTTGTATTGTATGTGTTTCTGTGTACATGTGTATGTGTGTGTCTTTCTTCTGGTGTTATGCCTTCTCATTGTGTCCTCTAATTATCCCCTAGATCTCTGCTTTTGTTCCTGGCAGGTTCAAACACATTGCATTGGACTGAGGAAGAGAGCCCACACATTTTGGGGAGTGAGGCACAGGGTTTAGTTTAGTTTAGAGATACAGCGAGGAAACAGACCCTTTGGCCCACCGGGTCCAGCACGACCAGCAATCCTTACACATTAACACTATCCTACACACACTAGGAACAATTTACACATACACCAAGCCAATTTACCTACATTACTGTACGAATTTAGAGTGTGAGAGGAAACCGGAGATCTCGGAGAAAACCCACGCAGGTCACGGGGAGAACATATAAACTCCATACAGACAGTACCCGTAGTCGGGATCGAACCCGGTTCTCCAGTGCTGCAAGCGCTGTAAGGCAGCAACTCTACCGCTGCGCCACCGTGCCGCCCACTGTAACCGCATGTTACCACAGTAATTTCATGAGAACAAAGGTAAGGAAACTGTCTGCTGACATGCATGCTGGCCTTCAGAAGTCAATGACTCCAATGACTGTTGGTGATAAAAGCTGAAAGGTTGTTACTGGGATGAAGACAAAGGTGCTCAACATCAAGACAAAGACCAACATTGGTTATTGAACGTTGAAACAATGTATGAAACAGGAAATGTACAGCAGGGATCAGATTCTACAACTTGAGTCTACATCCAGGGTGTCAGTGAGAGGAGAAGGGAAGGATCAAAGAGGTTAACAACAGCACCAGGATAATTTTGAAACAGAGAAAGACACAAAGTTCTGGAGTAACTCAGCTGGTCAGGCAGCATCTCTGGAGAACATGGATTGGTGACTTTTTGGGTCGGGACCCTTCCTCAGACTGATTGGATAATCATTCCAATAATGTTGGATAATGCTGCTATACTCTGGATGGATCATCGACAATACTTTGTTACTATTTTCATGAAGAAAGTGAAGTGATTCCAGATTGAGTTGAAGCCCATCAGCCATGGGCTTATGAGAGCCCGGTTCAAAGGCAAAGCAACATCACCTGATTCAGTATGACACTCTGCCAAATAACAGCGAGGAAGAAGCAAAGCGCAAGTTCTACCTCACACCATAGGTAGAGTTGGACAATGCGTCCCATCATCACCTAACTCACCGTGGCAGAAACGTATGCCAAGATGAACAACACTAATAGAGCAATGGGAAGTTGCAGACGTGACATTGTGTTTTAAAACTGAAGTAGACTTGTTGACCTCGGCAAAATGAATGTTATTTCAGCATGTTGAACTGACCTGTTAACAGAGATAAGAACTAGACTGATGATCAATAGCAAATGGGCACCTTCACTAAGAGATGTGAAAGTGAGAAGGCAAGCAGGGACCATGCCTCTTGGCAACCTCCATCAAATTAAGTCTGAGAAGTGTGTATCCACCAAACATCGTCATAACATGACAATGATGAACTAGCGCACTCTGAAATACAGAAAGTCTTCACTTTGTAGTTTAAGAACAAACCAGAGGAGGGAAACATAGCTGACAAACAAGTAAGACAAGAGCAATTTATAAACAAAATTGTGAAACTTGTTTTGATGATGTGAAACAAGAAAGGAAGAGATGGATTGCATCTAGTGCATAGAATGCTTTAGAAACTAGACAAGCCCTGAAGAAAAGGTAGCTAAGCACACATTCTAAGGGCTTAAAGGATAAACGGCACATGCAGTAGAGCAGGGCACATGGGATTATAGGAATGGCCAAATGACCCTATGCCACACAAACAGCAATGCAACTGGCAAACAGGGAGCGATCAACAAGGTGACCCAGATTACTGGCGTAAATGGTGGCTGTTAAAAAATATACTCATCAGGGACAAACAAGGCCACCCTCAGAAAACAGTCCACTGCACTGAGGATTTCAAAGAGCTGCTGAACAAGAAGCCATGTCCAGAGGAAGCAGTCATTCCAGAGCTTGAAGATGCTGATATCAACGCATACAGCCCAACAGATGAAAGCATCTAGGTGAATGGATCCGTTAAGAATAAGGGGTAGGTCATTTAGAACGGAGATGAGAAAAACAAATGTCAGTCAGAGAGTTGTAAATCTGTGGAATTCTCTGCCTCAGAAGGCGGTGGAGGCCAATTCTCTGGATGCTTTCAAGAGAGAGCTAGATAGAGCTCTTAAGGATAGCGGCGTCAGGGGGTATGGGGAGAAGGCAGGAACGGGGCACTGATTGAGAATGATCAGCCATGATCACATTGAATGGCGGTGCTGGCTCGATGGGCCGAATGGCCTACTCCTGCACCTATTGTCTATTGTCTATTGTTAAAATGGGCAAGGACAATATCAGTGCAAAATTTATGGTGAGAGCTGATTTAATAGAATTTATCCTAGCCCTCTATTCACATACGTTTTAGAAAAGGAACAAATCCCAGGTGAGAGGTCCAATAAAGTTTGTAGCAAAGATACCCAAGAAAGGAGCACTCAGTGATTGTAATAATGTGCACTTTTTATGGCTGTACGTGCCGGTACATTTTATTTTGTTTCCCATATGATATATAGGTTTATTAAACCTGTGTACCGACACCTTTTTGTCCACAAAAAAAGCACTGGCGATACCTTTCCTCCTATTACACTCTTATCTGCAGCATGACAAACATTATGTAAGACTCTGGCCAGTTTAAATCAAAGATGGTGCTGTTCTGAGAAAAAAAAAAAAAGCCAGGTTTCAGAAACAGCTCAAGGGAACGGATCAGCTCTTTCATCAATTAAACATAATGAACTACGTTGAGAATGGCGATGACACCTCTACCTAAACCTCATGAACTTCAACAAGGCTTTTGCTGCATTTACAGGACAGGTCCTGTGGAATCCCTCTTCACACAATCAATCTCCACAAAGGCTTCTGCTCCACTTTACATGCAGCGTTGATGACAGTGAGGTCTGGTTTGAAATGAAAATGGGAGCCGGTCAAGAACATGCCCCGTCTGCAATTCTATTTAAAATTGTCATGGTTTGTATATCGTGGAGTACAACAGAAGACATTCCAAGGAGCATCTGAAGGAAGCCCATCTCATCCCTTACAGGCCATGGTTATGAAGATGGACCACTCCCCCATCACATCTTCAACAGCACGTACGTGTACTAAACAACTCAAATTGTTACATAGAACATAGAACAGTACAGCACAGGAATCGGCCCTTCGACCCACAATGTCCATAATGCCAGGTTAAACTAGTCTCCTCTGCCCGCATGTGTTCCCTATCCCTCCATTCCGCCTCTGAAAAAATCCATGATCACTTTTGACCCAGGATCAAGGATGTACTGCCACAGAGCAGCCGAGAGGATACTAGTGGCAGTAGATCCTCTACCAGGAGATGGTTGTCCATGAGCTTTGGATGGAAGTCTATTCCACCATGAGAACAGCGATGAGACAGACACCTGAAGGCAGCCACACCGGGCCATCTGAAAACAACATGATGAAGAACTGTGGAAGCCGAGTTGAACAACCGAGGCCAGAACAACCGAAGCCAGGGTGGGGGCTATTGAAATATTGCTGCAAACATACCATAATGGTAGAGCTCTGGAACACTATGTGCAATGTTCGTGCATGCAGGGGTGTGTGTGTGTGTGTGCGCTTGTATGTATTGGTGTGTCCATTTATGTCTGCATGTGGAGTTAAGAATGGATGAGACTTACCTATCTGCACCCTGCAATTGAATAACCTTTTAGCGGCCACTGTCTAAACTATCTCAGTGGGATACTGGATTGATTCAGCCTTCCATGAACTATGAAAAGACATGAATCGTACAACACATACTTAGGCCAGTTGGCTCTTCGCGCCTGTGACAGGTTTATGCTCCACATGGCACTCCTCCCACTTCTCTTCATCTCCCCATATCCTACCATTCCTTTCCCCTTTAATCCATCTTTGTTACTCACCTTAACCCCTCCCTGCGGCAGTGAGTTCCACATTTTCACCCTCTCTAGGTGAGTTCTGGGCCTAATTCTGCGTGCATTGTTCACAAGCCCCATGAATGTTACAGCAACGTTACAGTGCCCCATGTCAATGTTAATTTAGTTTGATTAATGAGTTGAGAGAACCAAGAATGCTCTGCCTCGCTAATTGTTGAGAATGGAGGAAAGAACTGTAATTGTGACTGAAATGTGCCAAGAATAACATACAGTCATCACTTTCATCAATATGATCATCTTCTATAGATTGCCTTTATTTAGAGACTCCCATTTTAGACTTTAAAGTGTAGAAATACAGCACGGAAACAGGCCCTTCGGCCCACATCGACCAGTACACCAACACTATCCTACACACTAGGGACAATATACAATTTTACTGAAGCCAATTAATCTACAAACTTGTCGGTCTTTGAAGTGCGGGAGGAAACCAGAGCACCTAGATAAAGCCCACACTGTCTCTGGGAGAACATACAAACTCTGTACAGACAGCACCGGTACCATGATCGAACCCAGGTCTCTGGCACTGTAAGGCAGCAACTCTACTGCTACGCCACTGTGCCGCCCTAACGTTGACATCCCATTGTACTTTACAATTAAGAACTTTCAATCACTATTGTAATATAGGAAACACAGTGACAAATTAGTACACAGCAGATTCTCACAACTGCAATGCAATGATGATGTGGGATGAATATTTGCTCCAATACGGCCAATTAGGATGGAGATGAGGGGAATGTCTCCACTGAAGTGTCGGCCTGTATTTTGTGTTCAGGGTTCATGAACCCACAACCCCGTGCTGCCCACAGCCAGAGCTGACACTTGGTTTAAATCAGCCTTTGAAATGTCCTGCATTACAACAGTGCACTGCAAAAGTACTTCACTGGCTGTAAAGTGCTTTGAGGCACTCTGAGGTCATGCAAGTCACTGCAGAAAAGCACGTTCTTTATTTCCTTCTCTATTACGGCACCCTAAAACAAACTAAAACTTTCAATAATGACATTATCCCTTTAAGATAATCTGTTGTGCTTTGACGTGATTTTCCATGCATTCTTCATGAGGCCCTGATTAGCAATGAAACTAACTAGAAATTATTTATTGCACACAAACTCCCTGCAATTCCCCAAAAGGATATGGTGGAGACAGTCCTCGTTGTACTTTGTATCTCTAGGACGAAGACATATAATCCCCTGTAGGTGAAACTTTGTTTAGACAAAACGCTTGAGTTCAATTTGTTTTCTCAGAAGGGGAGGATGCAGTGTTTTCCTGAAGGGCTGTGATGGACATAGGCAGTGTCAGTCTCCAATTACTAGCATTCCCTTGCTGTGTGGAATTATTGCAGCAGTGGGCTTGGCTTCACACTGCTCTGCCAAATATTCAGAAACTCCCATCGGACCAAAACATGTTTCTTGTTTCCATCCAGCTAATAATCTCGCTGGTGTTCTGCAGCTGGGGCGGGGTGGTGGAAATGAATGGGGGCAGGGAAAGCTGCACAAAGTTTAACTGCAATCTGTTCCTGTTTATTCGCATGCTGTCCTCTGTCTGTGTTGCCTTTCTTGCCAGGAATTCATTCGTTGCCATGAAGCAGCTCAGCACAGAAGTAATTTAGTACCGTGTGGCAAGCTACAAACTAAAATTTTGCAGTTCTTAACGTAATTCTCAGAACACTATATACGATAGGTTCAGGAGTGATCTGCATGTTCATTCACACCATGAATGACCCCTGCTCTCTCTTGCTGTCCCATCCCTTGATTCCCCAACCAATTGACCCCTGTCTTAAATTCACTCAGCGACCAAGCATCACCATCCTTATGGGAGAGAAAAGATTTGCAGCACTTTGAGGGAAGAAACTTCTCCTCTGCCTGTGTTTCTTTTTAGGCGGAGTCTCCAAATACACTAATGGACCCTACTTTCCCCACTGCCCTGCATATCTTGTGAAGAAGGTTCCCGACCTGAAATATTGCCTATCCATGTTCTCCAGAGATGCTGCATGACCCGCTGAGTTACTGCAGCACTTTGTATTCTACTCAAGATTTCAGCATCTGCAATTCCTAGTGTCTGCATATCATTCCTTATTCAAGTATTTATCCAATTGTTTTTTTGAATATATAGTTGAATCTGCTTTCGTCCAGGTCACAAAAAATCATTGTCCAAGTTTTTTTTTTCTTCTCCCTGTGTCTTTCACCGTTTATTTAAATTCGACATTTTGTCGTTCATGGTTGCAGCTCAAAGGTCAGAATCCAAAAATCAGCACCAAATCATCATCATTCTGGAGAAAGCAGTCCTACCTTGTGCTATTAGTGCAGCAGTACAGCAGTACAGCAGTAGTGTTATTGGATAACCATGCAAAGTACCTGAACCGTTGAGCAAGAGGCACGAGTTTAAATTCCAGCCCAGTAAAGTTGGAGAACTTTACACATCATTGAAATAAAATCTGAAATAAAAAGTTGGTAATGGTAACCTTGAGCATCAAAGTACGGGATTGTCAAATAGACCTGCTTGAATTACTGATGTCCTTCAGGAAAAATAAAGCTGCCATTCTTCGCTGCCAATGTCTGAGTCCAAACCACCCAATGTAGTTGAGTTCACATGGCCTTGGGGAAATTAAGAATGAACAGTAAATGCTGACCTCGTCAGCGACATCCGTATTCTGTGATGAGTTAAAAAAAAGATTCACTCTGTATCCTCTTTCCCCAGTATTATTCTAAGTAAACCTCCACCACGCACACTCCAAGCCCTTGATGTCTTTCCAGAAGTGCGGTGCCTGTGACTGGACATATCGTACATGTGTTTTTCCTCTGTACAGCACCATAAATGTGCCAGTCACTGTTATTTATGTGAGAAACTGTACAGCTTCTCCAGACATATATAAGCCGCAGCAATTCTCTATTCCTCCAGTGTTGGCTTCCTATCTCCAGGTTTTAATCAATCCAGCCTTGGCAGCTGTACAATATGCTGCCAGGACCCCAAACTCTTGAATTTCCTCCCTTAAAATTCTGCCTCTATACTTCTCCTTCTCCCCCTTCAATGTCTACTTTACACCATACCTTTGACTATGATTTGGGTATCTGTCGTAATATTCCACCTGGTTCAGTGACAAATGTCCTTCAGTGGTCATTTGGTCATCGAGGATCCTCACCATCCAGGTGATGCCTGGTTCTCCCTACCACTGTCAGGCAGGAGCCACAGAAGCCCCGAAGTCCCGCACCAGCAGGTTTAGAAACAGCTACTTTCCTACAACAGGTTCTTGAATCCAGCTGCACAACCCTAATCCTACCTCGCTATTGGAACAATATGAACCTCCACTTGCACTACCATGGACCTTTTTTTCTAATTGCATATTTTTGCATCAGTGTCTTGTTATTTTGTAGTCTTGTTCTATTCTTTTAGAATTCACGTGTAATTGATGTATCATTTATATTTTTGTATGTTGTCTATGCCTGTGATGCTGCTGCAAGCAGGATTTCCATTTCAGACAAAGAGTGGTGGGTGTATGGAACAAGCTGCCAGAGAAGGTAGTTGAGGGTGGGACTATCCTAATGTTTAAGAAACAGTTAGACAGGTACATGGATAGGACACGTTTGATGCGATACGGACCAAGTGCAGGCAGGTGGGACTAGTGTAGCTGGGACATGTTGGCCAGTGTGGGTAAGTTGGGCTGAAGGGCCTGCTTCCACACTGTATCATTCTAGGACTCTATTGTATGTGCACTTCACCGCTGCTATGCATATGGCAATAAACTCACCTTGACTTGTGTGGCACATAGGATGTTTTTACTCTGTTCAGTATAAATGTAAGAGCATTCTTAGCCTGCGGGCAGATCCCATAGAAAATAATGTATCCAGTTCCAGTTCCCAGATAGGTAAGCGAGAAGCCGAGAAATGCCACCAGAATCATTTCTAGCTTAAAGAACCGCAAAAGACTCAAGAGACATTGCATTAGAACATTCAGAGGTGAAACCAACATGATCACAACGAGGTGCTGGAAGAAGTTCCATTATTGGTCTTGGCTAACAAACAGGACATCGCGACCTGCCTCTCGGTTGGAGATATAAAATAGGGAAGCAAGACTGCTTGGTCCGGTCATGTTTTGCCCTTATTGGGCAAGGTGTAAATGATGGCATTGAATGGATGGTCAAATGTGCAATCAGGAACATTCACAGACCATCAAGGCAAAAGGATATCACATAAAGAATGTCATATAAAAAGCACTCAATATTAGACTGGGTATGAAATCTCGTTTCATCAGAGATGTCAAGTAAAGGTTCTATGGAACTCCAACTTTTACAAGTAACACCACACCTGAAGATAATTACTGTTTGATATATATATATATTTTTTTAACTTCAAACACCTCTTACTTTGTGGATTTCTGTACAGTTTGCATGTGTTATTTTGCATGCATTCAGAACATCATTGGAATCTGTCCAAATGCATCATAACGGCTGTCACCAGTTTAGAAATAAGTTTTTCCTCCCACGCACTGGTTTTTTTGTTCCTACGTGCAAAGGAAGCTTTGTGATGACTGTTTCAAAACTCTGGATGGAAACGATTTGTATTTGATGTTATATTTGCTCTGTTAATCATCACTGAAATATTGATAGGAGAACAATAATCACAACACCTCAAGGGCAGCACAGTGGCGCAGCAGTAGATTTGCTGCCTTATTGTGCTAGAGACCCGGGTTCAACCCTGACTATGGGTGCTGACTGTACAGAGTTTGTACGATCTCCCCGTGACCTGCGTGGGTTTTCTCCGGGTGCTCTAATTTCCTCTCACACTCCAAAGACGTACAGGTTTGTAGGTTAATTGACTTTGGTAAAATTGTAAATTGTCTCTAGAGCGTGTAGGATAATGTTAGCGTGTGGGGATCACTGGTCGGTGCGGACTCAATGGGCCAAAGGGCCTGGTTCTGCATTGTATCTCTAAACTAAACTAAACTAAACTACACAGGGGCCGGGAAGAGTATTAGTGGTCTGCATAGTGAGACATAGTGATGGATTCTAATGGACTAACAGACATGGGATGATGAGAGATCATTAGTGAAAACCAGGTGAGAGGGAACAGACCAGTGGTTATTCTGTTCCTACAGAGTAGCTGACTTTACAGAATACATTGCCTGCATGTCTAGTGTTTACGGGTTCCTGCCTTTAAGAGGGAGCTGGGATGGTTTTTGTCTGAATCGGATATCTTTTTAGACACCCTTTGATGTGCAGGATCCACTGGGCTGGATTCCTGGTGGTCATATGGAAATGACACAGAATAATTACTTTCCATTCCTGGCCCTGGAGCATTGGTGGGAGCAGATGGGAGTGGGGGGTCATGCAGTGGTTTCCCCTCGCGCCAGGTTATGAGGCAGCGGTGAGGTTCATAAATTCATGTTCATAAGTGATAGGAGCAGTATTAGGCCATTCGGCCCATCAAGTCTACTCCGCCATTCAATCATGGCTGATCTATCTCTCCCTCCTCACCCCATTCTCCTGCCTTCTCCCCATAATCCCCGACACCTGTGCTAATCAAGAATCCATCTATCTCTGCCTTAGAAATATCCATTGATATGTTTGTGGGGAATGGTTTGGAAAGATTGTAGATGTGGGGCAAGGGAGACATCTTTAATCATGATGAAAAGGCCATCATGTTTGAACAAGATTTTAGGATCCCAATCTTTTTCTGCCTTTAATGTCTGTCATTGCAAAGATTGCTGCATCAATCTGAACTTGCTTTCTGGTCTCGAGGCACATCCCAAAAGGGGGAAGGACAGCAAGAAAATGGGGATTTTGAGCTGGGGTTACCCATCCTTGCCCATGGTTGCTGCAACAATTCCAAGAGAGCACTTGTCAAGTTTATTTTACCCAGGAAAGGTGTAGCATCTGATCCCTATAGCCCGACATGACCTATTGCACCACAGGGAGGCTTGCTTAATGCTAATAAATTCCAAACTCAAAAGCTCACTGCTCCAACAGTCTGTAAATGGGACAGATAAAAGCAACAGTATGTAGCCTGCATGGATCAAAAGTGGGCCATCTGTTCCACTGGAACAAAAATAACTTGGTATTAAGTTGCAGGTCAATGCCATAATATAAAGCATAATTTTAAAATGCAGAGACATGCAACCCAACAAACCAAGCCCTAGATAGCAAGGCAGCGTTTGACTGAGTGGAACAGCAAAAAGCTTGAGTAAATCTGTAATCAAGATCATCAAGAGAAAAACTCTTCTCTGGTTGGAGTTAAACTTTACACAAAGGAAAAGGAGGGTGGTTGTGGTTGTTGAAGGTCAAACATCTCAGTCCCAGCATAGCCGGTAAAAGGTGAACACAGGCGAGGGGATTATTTGATACTAGACCAAGTGGACCCGTTGGGCCAAGTCTCTCCTGCATTGGTGGAGCACCCTCTCCTCCCACCTCCACTCCCCTCTTCCCCCCCTCCCCCGCCCCATCCCCACCCCCTCCTCTCCCCCTCCCTCCCTCCACCCCCTCCCTCTCTCCCCATCCCCCTTCCCCTCCCACTCCCCCCACTCCATCCTCCTCAACCCCCCTCAACCTCCCTCCTCCATCCACCACCCTCCCTCCCACCTCCCTCCCTAGGAGATAGATTTAAACTTTAAAATGTGAATAACTTCAAAAAATATAACACCAATTTCAATGAAACCTTCCACTAGCACCAAAGGGAAGACGGTGAGTAAGGTGGGCCTAAAATTGTTGCGCTATCGTGTACTGTTTTGGCTGTAGTTCAGGAACAAACAAACAAGAGTTTTAGCATATAAATGTCGGAAAGAACTGCAGATGCTGGTTCAAATCGAAGATAGACACAAAATGCTGGAGTAACTCAGTGGGACAGGCAGCATCTCTGGAGAGAAGGAATGGGTGATGTTTCGGGTCGAGGCCCTTCTTCAGACTTCAGAAAAATTTGGGGTTATTTGATAGGCAGATTGTTGGACCAAGTGATGTAACACCACATACAACTAGTGGTGTGACACCACATGGAACTAAAGGTATAAAACCACTTAGTACTGGACCCCATGTGATCTAACCTTGTAGAGGTGCCTACTATTTAGCCTGACATGCATCCGATGAGGCTCCACATGATAGGCTGCTCTGGAAGATTAGATCACCTGGGATCCAGGGAGAGCTAGCCAACTGGATAGAGAATTGGCTTCATGGAAGAAAGAGGATGATGATGGAAGGTTATTTTTTGGACTGGAGACCTGTGACTAGTAGTGTGCCTCAGGAATTGGTGCTGGGCCCATTGCTGTTTGTGGTTTATATCAATAACGGATAAGAATGTACAAGGCATGAAGAATACATTTGCAGATGACACTAAAGAAGGTGGTATCAGAGTTGGTAAGGATGGTTATCAACAAATACAGCAAGATCTTGATCAATTGGGCAAGTGGGCTGAGGAATGGCTGAGGAGTTTCATGCAGATAAGTGTGAGGTGTTGCATTTTGGAAGTCAAACCCTAGCAGGACCTTCACCATGTTAGTGGTGTAACACCACATGAAAATAGTTGTGTTATACTGCATGAAAATAGTGGTGTGACACTGCATGGAATGAGTAGTATAAGACTGCATGGACCTGGAGCTGTAATACTGCATGAAAATTGGTGTGTTTCACTGCATGAAAATAATGGTACAACTATTGCATAGTAGCAATGGTGTAACACATTATGGAACTAAAAGTATAACACTGCATGATACCAGTGGTGATACATCAAGTGAAACTCATGATGTGACAAAGAAATGAAACTATGGTAAAAGTACACAAGCAACTCACAGTATAATTGCACGTAGAACTCAGTTTAATTGCACCTGAAACTCTGAGTCTAATTCTACATGTAACTATTCCTGGAACCCAAAGTGTAGCTGACCTGAAATTTGCAGTGTAACTGTAAGCAACGGATGGTTGCTTTCTCTTTGCTTTCTGATCAACAGAACAAAAAATCACTAGCCCTGGGACACCTGCAAATCATTGCGGCTGTGTCCTAAAGATCATGTTGATTCTAGATCAGGCAAAAACAGATGTTTCCTTTCAGTGCAGCTAGTGCCCTCCAGGGTATCCATTTCATCCATTTTGATAATTAAGAGGCCTTCACATTGTGACATGTTTTGTATCATTGTGTCAATATTGCTGAGTAATTATAATTCTTGTTATTATCTTAAAGTGTTATTATATTGTACCAAAGAACACTCTGGGTAAAACCTATGTATACTACAGAAATATCCTCACAATCGCCCATCATACTTCAACAATATGCTCATTAAACTCTTGGAATATGCTAGCAATATCGCCAGAATAAGCTAGGAATACTCCTGGTTCTGCTTCACAATGTCTTTGAAATACTCTAGATATACCTCAAACCACACTGTGAAAATAACCTAGATATGCTCCAGATGTACTATACCCTATTAATGGACTAAAAATACCCTCCTGCTATCCGAGGAATAACTTAGAAATACGTTAGTTATACACTGTCTTTAAAATCAAGGGATATCCTTCCTATGCCAAGAGGCACATCAGCATTATTTGAGATCTATCCTAACCATTTACTAGTAATTCCCACCCTCTGCTCTAAGAAGATTCTTATTGTACCCTGAATACCCTGGCTAAATTCTAAAAATACCACAGGCATACTCTAATAATAACCTAACATCAGGAATACCCTAACTATAGTCTAGGAATAAACGACAACTTCCGTGACAATATCCTTACAAAGATCCTGCAATATTCCAATTGTGCCCTGCCAACACCTTTGGAATCTCATGGAAATATTCTACTGACACCAAAGTTATACCCTTGTAATGCTACCTATATCTTGCCACCAGTCTATTTGCCTGAGATGCTGTACCTCATTGTATCTGTATCTCACTGTGTGTGTGCATGTGACAATAAACTTGACTTGACCTAATTTACTACAAATGTTTCCATCTTTTGTTGTCCTTTAGGGCAACCGATCCCACTGTTTATGGGATGATCATCCGGTGTACATGTTTCTATTTAATTGTTCCTCATCAACCAAATTCATTCAGAAGATGATTAACGATAACTGTCAGTGCAGGGACTTCCTAATGCAACCGGTCCTCTGTTGCATTACATTAAATGTGCGGCACATGGACTACCTGACCTTTCTATGGAAACATATGATAGAACTGAAATCTAACAATTTTACATTAACCCTAGGCTTCAAATCTACCATCAGCCATAACATTACATACCCCAAATCGCTGCCTTCAAGTCCACAAACACAAGAGCTGGATTTTGTGGTTGTGATCAGCAGTGAAGGGTTAACTCTCCCCATTCACCTCACTGACAAATGCTTCTCTCGGAGTGCTGGAGGTCTTTGAGTATCAAACTGTCATCATATATAACCTGGCCTGTCCTAGCGCCCACCACAGGGATCAGTTACAGATGAAATGCAAAGAAATTGGCTCTTCAACCAGAGATTGGAGAATCCTCACTGATGCCAGTACAGGTAGTTCTGCTACACCTTGTGTTTCCATAACTCTAATTGGATATAATGCAATTGATAAATTAAGGAACACCATTTGTATTACATGGGATGAATTGGTTACAACACAATTAGGATTGGTGGCTAGAGAACGTCATAAAAGTAACTTTGGAAATTGACAAGCATAAAAAAACACTGTCTTGGGAAAAACAGTTGAGGGAAAAGACATTTGATTCCATATATTCCCCCGCCACACATTTTTTATTCTACAAATGTCAAATAAATGAGAAAAGATATTTGCCCTCTCCTATGCAGGGCATTTTTTAAATGTAGTCGTTTAGAAAGCCGAGTCCGCAGCACCATGGATAGCACTCTCATGCCCAGAGACAGGAAGGGTGGGAAGTCCCACACCAGAGAGTTGAACACAAAGATCTAGACTGAGTCTCCAATGAAGTACTGAGTAAGTGCTGCACTGCCAGAGGTGATGCCATTCTGATGAAATAGCAGTCCAAGAACTCTCTGCCCCAACAGGTAAAGTTAACATTTCCATGGCATAACCACGAAGACGTGCAGTGGTAGAACACAAAGTGCTGAAGTAATCAATGGATCAGAAGCATCACTGGAGGACATGGATAGGTGACGTTTCGGGTTGGGACCCTTCTTCTGAAGAAAGGTCCCGACGTGAAATGTTGCCTCTCCATGTCCTCCAGAAATGCTGCCAGTTTGAAGAAGAGTCGCAACCCAAAACGTTACCCATTCCTTCTTTCCAGAGATGCTGCCTGTCCCTTTGAGTTACTCCAGCTGTTTTGTGTCTATCTTCGGTTTAAATCAACATCTGCAGTTCCTTCTTACACATTTCTGCTGCCAGACCCACTGAGTATACTCCAGCACGTTGTGGCCCTATGCAAGATTCCAGCATCTGCAGTTTCTTGTGCCTCCAGATGAGCAGTGGTGTTTTGGTCAGTAAATATCCTTCAGTGAACATCACTAAAACAATATCGGTCTTGTCATTGTTACACCCCTATTGCGGATCGAGCTGAGTGTGCATTGGTTGTCATGTTCCTACATTACTTCATTGGCTGTGAAACAAACTAGGATGTCCTCAGATCACGAGCACCATCGAAGTACAAGTCTTTCTTTCACTGATGCATAAAATCACGTTACACTTTAATTATTCATCAGGGCTTTAAGTGAGCCACCCGTTCTTACCTGTCCAGTGCTGTACTGGTGGGCATGCTCCTCGCAAATCCTCGAATTCCTGTTTTCTGGAAGTACGGAATGCAGGAGATATTTGCTGCAATCACAGCAATGGAGTCCGAGGGATTGACAAAGAACCCATTTCGCCCGAGGATCAAGTTGCGATCCTGTCATGAACAAAGTCATCTCGTTTAATATCTGTACCTTATCCCCAATTGAAATTTGACTAGTTTATCTTCTAATGATCTCCAGCAGTCATGTGGAATGTTTCAAAGTGAATGCAGGCTCTGTAATCTGTTCATTACTTTACCTGGATTCTGGGGAAAGAGCCAGAATGTAAAGGAGGAGGAAGAGGCTGTAATTTGAAGACGGGTTCTGAAGCCTTGTGCTGTAAATGCAAGAACTATAACCATTGATAGATCGTCTGAGAATTAGTCCTTCAATTGAAATGACTGGTATGGCTTTGAATTTAATGAAGTTGACCCTAAAGAGCAGAAACATTCACACACACTTACTTACTTATTGAATTCTTCAAGGAAATTTGTTTTGATTAGAACAGAGGCCATTCATTTCCTCAAATCCATTTGAGATTCAGCCTGATCAGCAGGATGGAGATACATTTTGTTATGACCATTCAAAGTTAGGACCCAGGAGGAAACCAAATTTATAATCCAGCAAGGTAACTCATATATTATGTTCATTATTTTGTATTTCTCCAAGAGGTTGCACCAAATATATTGTCCATCTGGAATTATTGCTTTGTATTATAAATGTATTAAATAATGCAACTCAAATGTTGACATTTGACATTGTATCTTCTTAATCGGTTTTTAGAAGATCAGAGCAATATATACCTAAAGACATGGAAAGTCCATGAATATCTTGCTGTGATGCACAGGGCTAATAATGATACCTCCTGGTCACATTAAGACAGCAATGGAGATTGGGTAGTACGCCATCAAAGCATATAAATGCTCAAATGACAGCCTTGAGACTGAAGAAATATCTCAAGCACCATTGATGAAACAATGAATTGTCATAAACAAGAGTTACAATGATAGACAATAGACAATAGGTGCAGGAGTAGGCCATTCAGCCCTTCAAGCCAGCACCACCATTCAATGTGATCATGGCTGATCATTCTCAATCAGTACCCCATACCCCCTGGCTCCGCTATCATTAAGAGCTCTATCTAGCTCTCTCTTGAATGCATTCATAGTATTGGCCTCTATTGCCTTCTGAGGCAGTGAATTTCACAGATTTACAACTCTCTGACTCAAAAAGTTTTTCCTCATCTCCGTTCTAAATGGCCTACCCCTTATTCTTAAACTGTGGCCCCTGGTTCTGGACTCCCCCAACATTGGGAACATGTTTCCTGCCTCTAACGTGTCCAACCCCTTAATAATCTTATATGTTTCGGTAAGATGCCCTCTCATCCTTCTAAATTCCAGTGTATACATGCCTAGCCGCTCCAGTCTTTCAACGTACCCCATCTCCATCAAAGGCTGCGCCAAATCCATACTCTCCTCCTTTCATAGCCTCCAGGAGAGAGGTGGCATATGTAAGGTTTGGGTCCGGGTGTTGTCCACCAAAATCTTCCAACGGAACGCAATTGACCGCTGAGTTTGCAGGAGCTCCGAGCTCATCACAGAGTATTCGCCTCACATAAGGACCCATGACTGCAAAAGAGCCAAAGATGACCATGAGGAATTGTCAGCGCACAGCAGCTTCATTCAGTAACACTTCAAAATGGACCAGGCGTCAGTCAGCTTGAGGTCCCCTTGGCCCTGTACTCCATTCAGTAAGGTGATGGCTGATCTTTTCTTCGGTCTCGATTCTACTTTCACACCGGATCCCCATAAACCCTCACTGTTTAAACAACTGTTAGTCTCAGCTTGTAGCACTGAGCTGAACTCTGGAGTAGAAATTCTAGAAACATACATTCTCCCGAATAGAAAAAAAGACACACAGTGCTGGAGTAACTCAGCGGGACAGGCAACATCTCTGGAGAACATGTATAGGTGATGTTCCAGTTTAATCATCCAGAATCTAGGTAAATTCTCTGAAGGAGCATCCAAGGTCTGAATGTCACCTATCCATGTTCTCCAGAGATGCTGCCTGACTCGCTGAGTTACTCCAGCACATTGTGTCTTTTTTAGTAAACCAGCATCTGCAGTTCCTTGTATCTCCTGAATAGAGTTTGGTTTACCCACTTAATCACCTGTCTTCCCACCTTTCTGTGAAAAATCACCCTGGAGCAATATCCATCCACGGATTGTGTGTGCAGCATCATGTAAAGCACCCCATCTCTTTCTACTCTTCAAATGTTTCGAAGAAACCAGAGCCATTAGCTCCCACAGATATTCTGCGAAAGATGGTTACATGTCTAAGCTGTGTTCTTATTGTTTCATTCTTTAGCCTTCATACTCTCCAGTACTCTCCACCATTCTCTCTGCTCCATTGATACTATTTCGGACCCGGTTCGATCCTGACTATGGGTGCTGTCTGCACGGAGTTTGTACATTCTCCCCGTGACCCCATGGGTTTTCTCTGAGTGCTCCGGTTTCCTCCCGCACTCCAAAGACGTACGGATTTGTAAGTGAATTGGCTTTGGTAAATAGTCCTTCGTGTGCAGGATAGTACTTGGAAAAGGGGATCGCTTGGCCTGTTTCTGCGCTGCATCTGTAAATTAAACTAAGCTAAACTAGAAGAGCCAGTAACAAAAGAAACATCAAGAACATCTGGGGTGATGGTTCAACTTGCCTCCATGCATGGCATCTATCCTTATTTTCAGCTGGTTGGGTCCAGTGAGCAGTGCTTTGATGGCACTGAAGTCAAAGATGCTCCTCAGCATGTTGAGGTAAACTTCCACCGTGTCCACAATTTCAACTGGAAAGGTAGAAGGAGACAATCAAAGTATTATTAAAATAAGTAGGAATGAAAGTCACTCCTTGAGTGCAGTTTGGTAAGTAGGCATTGACATTGTTAAGCTATTTTATGCAATAGCATTAATCTATTCTTCCTTCGGCTACCCGTTAAAATGATGCTCCCACCCCGATAAAACTCCTGCTTTGCCAATAAGTCGCCTGTAAAATAGCTGAGGTACATGCAAATGTTCATCTCATTCACCATCAGTGACTGAGGACTGAGGGTGATGCCAGAATTGCAAGCTCAAGCACTTGCACTGATTCTCCAGAATGAGAAGGGGATGAAGGAAAGGCTTTGAAAGGTTGATACATGAGAATTATTGTGGGCTTTTCTTCCCATTATGTCCAAGGCAGGCGAGGATGAGAGATGCAGTCTGCTGTCACATCTCAGCTCTTGTTCCACAACCCTTAGTTTATGACACAATAAGTCTGTATTTCATGCACTTTTTTTGCCAACACCAACCCCTCGGGTAGCCTGATTCCCAGCAGGCTCTTGAATAAATAAAAAGCCTCCATAATTTACCTCTAACTTTCCACCTCCTACTTTAAATCCATGTCCCTGGATTTAGGTAATAAGTCCTTTGTATCCCAACTCTCTCTCTTGTGATTTTCTGCACCTGACTTAAATCTTCTTTCAGCTTTCCCAATTCCAAAGAAAACAGCCCCTCCCCAACCTATCTTTCTTATTACAATTTGCCAGTCTTGACAACATCCTTGTAAATCTTTCTCTTTGTCCTCTCTCGTGCAGTTCACATCTTTGCTCGAATGTTATGACCAGAAGTCTTGGTCATAATTCATGGGAATCAACCTGGGAATACAGTGTTTGTAGGCAACATGGTCAAGAAACAAAGAAAAACGCACAGGCTTATAAAAGTAACTTGTTACATATCTTTCAATCTTTCAGTTGGGTGGACTGCATTTTCCGTGCTGTTTTACATGTTAAACATGTTCAAATTGTCATGGGTAATACCCATGTTTTTGGAAACTGGTAAAATATTGCATCAAAGGCAGCAATATTTCCTCTCGTTTCAATTGTCATCACTGACAGACAGAAGTTTGGTGGCAGAGAAGGATGGAGCACAGCGAGTCTTTAATCTATGAGACTCACCAGACAAGGCAGGCAGACAGATGAACAGGCAGGCAGGCAGATGTGCAGAGAGACAAACTGCATATTCAACTGTGCAACACTATTTTATTACTCTCCCTGAAGCATAAGGCAAGATGATTGCTCTGAAATGAATGAATTTGAAAACTTGGATGAGAATTTTAAATCAGAGGCATTACTTAACTAGGCAGCCAGTAACAATCAGTGAACACAAGACTAATGGAAGAATGGGACTTTGGACCAAAGTGGGACATGGATAGTAGATTGTCAAATCACCTCATGTTTACAGAGGGTAGAATGAGGGAGCTTAACCAGATGAAACAAAGACCAAATGCGGCCTTCAGCAGCAGTGAACTACTTAGGTGGACTTAGCCAATATTACCAAATGGGCCATCTTAGGGTGACATGGATCCATAAAACTAAGAATCAAATATGACACAAAGACAGTGAACAGTCTGGATCGGTTTTGAATGGTTGCCAGGGAGATGGATGGAATTAGTGACTGTGGAACAGAACTCATGCCAGGAACTGAAGATGATAGTTTAGGTTGTTTCACTATTTAGTCAAAGGACATCTTAATTCTTCAGCTCTTCCAATCATGTTTCTTGGCCAAGCAATCTGTCAGTTTAAAGACAGGACAGGTGTCAAAGGAGGTGGCGATGAGATAGAATGGAAGTTATTGGTATCAGTCAGGAAGTGTTTTCTGATAATGTTGCCAAAGTGCAGTGTGTAGTTGAGAACCAGGAGAAAACCATAGATGATCCTAGTGAGATACAAAGGGTATTTGTGTAGGTGCTAGTTGATTGGCCATTATTAGGATTATTTTGCTCCCGCTGGACAATTTAGTGAGGTACATATGGTATCATCTACTGTACACCAGTCAAGAAGTATTGAAGGAAAATGATACAACCAACTGGGCGCAGAAGAGATATTTCAATCCCATAGGATGTTTGTATTGATTTTGATTGGGAATATAAACAGATTGAAGAAGTGTTGCTTACCCATTCCCTCCACGGAAGCTGCCTGACCCACTGAGTTACTCCAGCACTTTGTGTTTTGCTCAAGATTCCAGCACCTGCTGTTGCTTGTGTCTCCATAAACAGAGATCATTGGAAACATTCAGCAGGCCAGGCAGCATCTGTGGAAAGAGAAGTCGTTAACATTTCACGTTGAAGATCCTTTTCACTTTCTGATGAAGGATTTTCAAATTGAAAAGTTAACTCGGTTTCTGTTTCCTTGGATGCTGCCTGACCTCCTGTGTATTTCCAGAGTTTTTCGTACACATTTCCAGCACCTTGCTATGCTTTGATGTTCATTCCTGGTGATTTTGATAAGAGTTACCTTGACAATGTGGACAGAAACCTGATTGGTGGAATTCAAACAAGGGTTTTGAGAAAGTATGGAAATAATCATGGAAGCACACAAGGGAAAGGAATGGAAGTGACAGGGGCAAAGGACCATGTGAGGGGAAGTTGAGAATGTTGAACAAAAAGGACAGAACACTGGTGTTGAGTAGAAAAATGGGAATTGATAACCAGAGTCCATCAGGAAAGAACAGAGCGTTCAAACAGAATGCCTCCAATAACAGCCAGAGCAATGACAAATGGTCGAGCCAAAGGCAAAATTAAAGGCTTTTTATTAGAATGCATGTAGTATTCAAAACAAGATGAATGAATTAATGGCATGAACAGAGATAAATGATATGATCACATGGCCTCTACATCGATAAAGCTGTAAAGTGACCAAGATTGGGAGTAAATTAATCCAGGCACATTGGCCTTCATCAGTCAGAGTATTGAGTATTGAAGTTGAGAGGTCATGTTAGAGTTGTACCAAACATTGGTGAGGCCACATTTATGTTATTGTGTTCAGTTTTGGTCAATATGTTATAGGAAAGATGTCAAGCTGGAAAGGGTGCGGAGAAGATTTACGGGGATGTTGCCAGGAGTCGAGGGCCTGAGCTATAGGGAGAGGTTGAGCAGGATGGGACTCTATTCCGTGGAGCCCAGGAGGATGAGGGGTGATCTTATAGAGGTGTACAAATTCATGAGAGGAATAGATCCAGTAAATGCACAGTCTTTGACCCAGAGTAGAGGTATTAAGAACCAGAGGACATAGGTTCACGGCGAGGGGGGGAATATTTAATAGGAACCTGGGGAGTAACTTTTTTTACACGAAGGGCAGTGGGTATATGGAACGAACTGTCAGAGGAGGTAGTTAGGAAGGCACTATCATAACATTTAAGAGACATTTGGACAGGTGCATAGATAGAATAGATTTAGGGCACCAAGCGCGGGCAGGTGGGACTGCTGTAGATGGGGCATGTTGATCGGCATGGGCAAGTTGGGTTGAAGGGCCTGTTTCCATGCTGTTTATGACTATGACTAAAAGATGGCAAAGAGTCTGAGTAGATTTGGGTTCACTTGTGGAATATTGTGTCTGATCTATTGCGATAGCGAAGGTTAAACAAAGATTCACCAGACTGATTCTGGGATGGTGGGTTTAGCAGACAATATACTGTCTGATCTTAGAAGAATGAAAGTTAATCCTATTGAAAAATGCAGGGTTTGACAAGATAGATGTAAAGTTGATGCTTTCCTTGGCTGTGCTGCCTAGACCCAGGAACTACTATCTCTCGATCAAGACATGGTAAGTCAGAGAAGAGATGTATCATTGTATCCTGAGGGTGGTACACACTATCCTCAGTCGTTGGGCTCTAGAGAGTATGGGTAAAGTGTGTACATTTACATCAATCTTTTCTTTCTTCAATATTTCACCCTGTCACATTCCAACCTTTCCTCCCATCTTCCCCTGTTTCGTCATTTGTTTTAAATGCTGTAGACAATAGACAATAGACAATAGACAATAGGTGCAGGAGGAGGCCATTCGGCCCTTTGAGCCAGCACCGCCATTCAATGTGATCACGGCTGATCATTCTCAATCAGTACCCCGTTCCTGCCTTCTCCCCATACCCCCTGACTCCGCTATCCTTAAGAGCTCTATCTAGCTCTCTCTTGAAAGCATTCAGAGAATTGGCCTCCACTGCCCTCTGAGGCAGAGAATTCCACAGATTCACAACTCTCTGACTGAAAAGGTTTTTCCTCATCTCAGTTCTAAATGGCCTACCCCTTATTCTTAAACTGTGGCCCCTGGTTCTGGACTCCCCCAACATTGGGAACATGTTTCCTGCCTCTAACGTGTCCAACCCCTTAATAATTTTATATGTTTCGATAAGATCCCCTCTCATCCTTCTAAATTCCAGTACATACAAGCCTAGTCGCTCCAGTCTTTCAACATATGACAGTCCCGCCATTCCGGGAATTAACCTAGTAAACCTACGCTGCACGCCCTCAATAGCAAGAATATCCTTCCTCAAATTTGGAGACCAAAACTGCACATAGTACTCCAGGTGCAGTCTCACTAGGGCCCTGTACAACTGCAGAAGGACCTCTTTGCTCCTATTCTCAACTCCTCTTTTTATGAAGCCAACATTCCATTGGCTTTCTTCACTGCCTGCTGTACCTGCATGCTTCCTTTCAGTGACTGATGCACCAGGACACCGAGATCTCGTTGTACGTCCCCTTTTCCTAACTTGACACCATTCAGATATAGTAATCTGCCTTCCTGGATCACACTTATCCACATTAAACTGCATCTGCCATGCATCCGCCCACTCACACAACCTGTCCAAGTCACCCTGCAACCTCATATCATCTTCCTCTCAGCTCACACTACCACCCAGCTTTGTATCATCTGCAAATTTGCTAATGGTACTTTTAATCCCTTCATCCAAGTCATTAATGTATATTGTAAATAGCTGCGGTCCCAGCACCGAGCCTTGCGGTACCCCACTAGTCACTGCCTGCCATTCTGAAAGGGACCGATTTATCCCCACTCTTTGCTTTCTGTCTGTCAACCAATTTTCTATCCATGTTAGTACCCTACCTCCAATACCATGTGCTCTAATTTTGCCCACTAATCTCCTATGTGGGACCTTGTCAAAAATGTTGTTACCTCAAGACATTTTTCAGCTGCAATGAGGAGCTGCAGAGCTGAAAGGTTAACTTCATTTCTCTTGTCATAGGTTCTACCTGACCTTTTGAATGTTTTCAGCATATCATGTTTATATTAATGGATGCCGATGCCAATGCCATGACCTGGAGCACTTTTCCATTCAGTCAGCATCAAGCATTCCAGGTTAGGCCACAGTGCAGCCAAATGCAACTTGGCATTAATCCTTCCTTCAAAGAGTTTTCAGCCTCCTGTGTCTTTGTAACATTTTCCACACCAGCCATCTGAATAAAATTACTGCTTTGTTATCAAATATTCGGCAACTTTATGCCTCGAAAATACTCCCTATGGTAGATTAGGTTTAAACTTGTTAAATTATTTTCATGGGGCCATCAGACCAGAGAAGCCAGCATCAAATTGGTCTCCACGGTCCAATGATGGACGAACAATGTTGAAAACTTGTGAGAGTCAAATTACCACTTGTTTCCACTTGTTACACCGATGTATTTTGAGCAGAAACAGCAGAATCGCACAAATACTTAGGGTACTTTTAAACATGAAATCCAAACCCACTCAGACTTTCCTGCATGTTCTCTGGTTGTTGAGGATGTTGATTAGCCCTGATTGCTCTGATCACCCCTTCCCCCATCCACAACATTGGTTCCACCCCTGGTCAATGTTAAGTAACTCTACTGATTGCACAGGTTTGGGAATGCTCTGCAAAGTACACTCAGTTCCTCACAAGAACATGGACACAAGTCAATGCACCTTAAATATTATTCCATTTAAAAGAACTATTAATTTACAAGGAAACTAACTTGTGTACATTGGTTAAAATGTTAAACGATTCAATATTTTTTATGGTCGATTTCAGTGCTCTTTAAATGAGTCATTCATTGATTGCCCTGATTAAAATTCTTGTCTTTGGTGATCAGCACATTTTCAGCTTCCTTGATTAGATTAGCCTAGGTTACTGATGAGAAGTAGATCTTGAAATACTTTTTAATGGAAAGAAGAGATTATGTGACAAAAATGTTATTTGACTTATGTAACTTTTTACATCGGTGATTAAGGTGGTGAATATTGGAAGTGTAACTGTACCACTGCCAATTCTATGCTTATCTAACCAATTCCCTTTGTTCTCACCCTTGCCACAGTGCAGCAAGTAGTGTTGCTGCCTCAGCATTTCTCCTGATGACTACTTGGATTTCTCCTGGATGGGGTCCTAGCTTCCTCCCAAAGTCATGGTGGCTGGTATAAAATGTTACTGTAAACTGTAAACATTTTGTCCACAAAATGGAGAATGCTTTCAACCAATTGTAGATGCAGTATTCTTGCCTGAGATGCTGTTGGTGTTTGGAATGACTGGGTGAAACGCATGCTTTGGTAACAGCTGAATCCAATACCTAGGCAGCCTCTGTCACATCATGCCAAGTGGTTAACTATTCTTAATAGCGACTGGGTTTTTATTTTTGGCAAGTTTTCTGGTGTCCCTTTGGCTAGTGGCATCCTCTAAGCAGCTGTCCAGCACTTGAATAAGCTTGAAGGTTGCTAACGGCCTCCCCGCAGAAGTGTTGACAGATCAGATCCCCCTATGGAACTTTCTTCATAAACTTTCAGTAGCTATCTGGGAACTTGAGAAGTCTGTAGAATGAAAGTACCTTTAAAATATCATAGAGCCCGCTCATGTTTCTTGGACTGGACCCAACCCACTGGACGCCGATCACGGTTCAGAGTAGCTGCTTCGTCTCTGCCTCAAAAGATCATGGGTTCAAGTTCCACTCCTGAGAGTTGGACACACTTGTGCATTACTGAGGGATACCTTTGGATAAAACGTTCAACCAAAGTTCTGCTTGCCCTCTTGGGTGTACATAAATATCCTACAGTACTATTTTGAAGTAATGTATGTGAAAAAATATTTGACACCCAACCACACAGAGAGATGTTGAGACAGGTGGCTGAAGGTCTAGTCAAACAGAACAGGTTATAAGTTGTTTCTTAAAGAGGAGCAGGCAGCAGAGAGATTAAGAGAGTGAATTCCAGAGCTTGTGGCCAGAGGAATGGATGTGGTGGGCTCAGCCCAGTCCATCGTTGTCACTGCCCTCCCCCCTCCATCAAAGGCATTTACATGAGGCGCTGCCTCAAGAAGGTGGCATCCATCATCAAAGATCCCCACAATCTGGGCCATGCCCTCCCCTCACTGCTACCATCAGGCAGGAGGCACAGAGCCTGAACACACCAACAGGTTCCAGACAACTAATTTTCACAATTGTCAGGTTCTTGAATCATCTGGCAAAACCCTAATCCTAGCTTGGTCCACTTGAAAAATAAGAACATGTAAGTCAGGCTGCTGTTCATCGACTACAACAGCATCTTCCTCTCTAACCCTATCATCAAACTCAAGGAACCAGGTCCATCGTTACACAATTGGATCCTTGACTTCCTCATCAGCAGACCTCAATCAAGCAACAACTCTTCCTCCTCAATGACCATCAGCACAGGAACAACTTAAGGCTGTGTGCTCAGATCTCTGCTCTACACCTCTATACCCATGACTGTGTAGCCAGACGCAGGTCCAACGCCGTCTTTAAATTAAATAATATCACCATTGTCGGACGAATAACGGGTAAGGATGAGTCAAAGTATAGGAGGGAGATTGAAAATCTAATTGATTGGCACCAGAACAGCAATCATGCTCTCAAATTTAGCAAGACCAAGGAGCTGATTGTTGACTTCAGGAAGGGAAAGCCAAGGATCCGTGAACCTGTCTTCATCAATAGCACACCAGTGAAAAGAGTCAACAGTTTCACATTTATGTTTATGTTTAAAGATATAGCACGGAAACAGGCCCTTCGGCCCACTGGGTTCGTGCCGACCAGCGATCCCCGCATATTAACACTATCCTGCACACACTAGGGACAATTTTATCTTTACATTTACCAAGCCAATTTACCTACATCCCTGTACTTGGAGTGTGGGAGGAAACCGAAGATCTAGCAGAAAACCCATGCTGTCACGGGGAGAATGCTGCACCACCGTGCCGCCCTGTGGGCATGCTGGGCATTTCTGGGCATGCATACCTTTGAAATATCTGTCCTGGGCCCAGCACAGCGATGCAATCACAAAATGAAGCCCATCAATGCATCTACTTCTCGGAAGATCAAGGAAGTTTAGCATGTCACCAAATCATCTATGGAACTTGAACAGTGTGTGATAGAGAGCGTTCCAACTGGTTGCATCAATGCCTAGTCTGGTAACTTAAATGCCCAAGAACAAAGCAGGCTGTGGAAGGCGATGGATATTGCCCAGTCCATCACAGACATTGACCCCACCATCGAAGGGATCAACGGGAAGCACTGCCTCAAAAAGACAGCAAATATCATCAAAGACCCATGACATTGCCCTGATCGTGCTCCTATCTCGCTGCTACCATCGGGAAGAAAGTACAGGAGCCTGAGTAACGTGATCTCCAAGCTCAAGAGCACCTTCTTCCCATCAACTGTCAGGCTCTTGAAACTGCTGCACAACCCTAACCACAACTCTGCCTCAGCTAAGATCCATTATAGACTTTGTTTTAGGTTGCACAATGTACTTGAGTTTGCACTCTTTTATTGTACTATTGATTATCTGATATTTATTGGTTGCGTTGTTGAGTTAATGTGCCTGTCAAGGAACAGCAAGTAAGAATTTCATTATTCTGTTCCTGGTGCACATGACATTTATACATTCTTGAGAATTGACTCTTGCCCAGCCTGACCAGCCTGGCATGCCTTCCTGCTCTACATTTCGCAACATTGACATCCCTTTGCCTATGTTCTTACTTTCTAACTGCTCCACTCACTCATTCACCAGCTGATCATGTGTACAGCTTGTTCCCATGGTCACCCTCCTTTATCCTATCTGAGATAACCCCCTCCCCACTCTACCTGCAGCTTAACAAGCTTCTTCTGTCTCCTTTACAGTTTTGATGAAAGGTCTCAGACCTGAAACATTGATTCTGTTTCTCTTCCCACAGATGCTGCCTGACCTGTTGAGTAAGTTCAGCTATTTTTGTACCACCTTGATCTGGTCTGTCCTTTCATGAATCCAGTCCCAAAGTGTTTAACTCTTAATCATCCATTGAATTAGCCCAGCAGGCACTTCAGGGGCAACCAGGCTGGGAGATGAATGCTGGCCTTACCACCAACGCCCAAGTTTCATCAATGAATTAAAAATAATGCCTCATTGAGATCAGACATGTGGCAACTTTCAGTATGTGAGGCATGAGATGAAGAAATGAGCCTCTCTCCACCCCAGTACAAGGCTGGTATCCCAGTAATTGCCTATTACAACACAGGCTAATCCAGATGAATGCATTTTGCTTCATTCCCCATCTCTTACATACAGATTTCAATCGTCAGCTCCAGCCAGCAACTTTGATGAAGACCTGCTGGTGATGGGCATGTCACCAGTCATTTCAGTACAGCTGCCTCAACTTACAGTCACTCAGCACTGGCTTGAGAAAGCGCTTGCCAAGAGGGAGCCTGTGGTATGCAGCATTTCAACTCCTGAGAGGCAGCTACAAGCGTTGCCAGTGTGACAGCTGAAGCTCAGCATTGCTGCACTTACTCTGCACACTCTTGCCTTGCAAAACCTGGGTGCTTTCTAAAAGGACCTTGATTGTCACAAGATGAGGACTGTTCTCTGAGCAGCCTCGCAACTCAATAAAGTTATGATTGCTCTGTATCTTCAGTCCATCTACTCACCTTGGGTTCCATAATCTTTAATGATCTTTGCTTAAGAAAAGTCTGACGAAGGGTCTCGACCCGAAACGTCACCTATTCCCTATTCCTTCTCTCCAGAGATGCTGCCTATCCCGCTGAGTTACTCCAGCATTTTGTGTCTATCTTAAGAAAAGTCTATCACTCATGGTTTTGAAATTTTCCATCGACTCCCAACCTCCGAAGCTTTTTCGGAGGGAGTGAGCCCTGGGTTTCCACTTCCCCTTGTCTGAGGAATTGCTTCCTGATAATACTTTTGAAAGGCTTGGCTCCAGATTTTTCTATCCCTTTGTTCTGCCCCCTCCCCTTCAGGGAGCCTATTTGTCTCCATCAACACTGATCAATTAGGAAGAATACGGCTGTAGTTTACGTAGCCTGTTCTTATATTCAACCCTGAGCCCAATATGGTTAGTGATCATTAGAGAAGGTAAGTGATGGAACAAACAAAACTCTGGATAGTTACACCTGACTTGCAGCAATACACTGCCTCCCCATTACTCCACCACCCCTACAACACTCCTGCTGTCAACTCCAGTCCAGTGTCAGGCCAAGTGCCTGCTTCGAAAATTAATATTGGTTTATTAAATCTTTGTTTTGCATGCTACCCAGCCAGATCATACCATACGAGTGCTATCATGCCATACATGAATTCAACAGGTCATGCAAAAGAGAAAGAAAAAGAGTGAAGTGCACAATGTTACAGCTAAAGAGAAAATCCTTTGCTGTAGTTGATCCATGAATGAAACTGAGGGCTCAAGCCTCATGATCATGTGGATAGCAGGGACATGGGAGAGATGCATTGGCGGAGGTGGGGAGGGGAGTGTGGCAATGACTCGTCTCAGCTGGAAGTCAGAATCTGTCTTTTTGTGTTGAATGGTCGTGGTTACATATCAAAGAAAAATGTTGGATTTCTATCACATCTTTCAGCGCTTCTGGATATTCCAAAGTGTTCTGCAATCAATGAAGTGTAATCTTCATTGAAATGTAAGAAAATGGCAGTGAATATAAAACTGGTATCTCAAAAATTACCAGTCAGATACAGAGTGATGGATTCTTTTCCACCTCTTACGTACAGATATCAGCTAACTTCTCATTTGAGTTATGGTGCGTCCACCTGTGTAGGAACTTGGAACCAAACATAGGATTTGGTGCGCAAGACCCAAGAGTGTGAGATGAGCTCACCATGTTTTGCGTCAAAAAAGAATGTGTGGCCAATGCAGTTATGGCTGACACCGAAAGGTCCTCCCAGAATCCTTTGGGAAACTACCCTCATGCTCGAGATATTAGATTCTTCTTAAAGCTTGCATCCCCAATCAGTTCAAACACAATCCTTGGTATCAAAAACGTAGGCAATCTGGTTTCTTTATTCTGTACTTGCTACAAAGCATATCATTAGTCCCCATCAAGAACGACTGTGCTGGATTGCGGTACCTTTATTTTGAAAGTGTATGTTAAGAATATTTGCTGAGAAATAACCAAGTTGATAATTTCCTTGGAGCCAAACCAACTTAAATACCCTTTGAACTAAGGCAATATACATAAGGTGAGCTTCCTCGTGAAAGGCCTGGATAGAGTGGATGTGGAGAGGATGTTTCCACTAATGGGAGAGTCTAGGACCAGAGACCATAGCCTCCGAATAAAAGGATGTACCTTTAGGAAGGAGATGAGGAGGAATTATTTTAGTCAGAGGGTGGTGAATCTGTGGAATTCATTGCCACAGACGGTTGTGGATGCCAAATCATTGGGTATTTTTAAGGTGCAGATTGACAGTTCCTTAATTATTACGGGTGTCAAGGATTATGGGGAGAAGGCAGGAGAATGGGGTTGAGAGGGAAAGATAAATCAAGCATGATTGAATGGCGGAGTAGGCTTGATGGGTCAAATGGCCTAATTCTACTCCTACAACTTATGAACTTAACTTGCAAAAGGCAATAATTTGGAAATATTCAGAATGTGAGCAGACAATCTCACCATGTACCTCGGAATGGTTTAAACTTGTTCTCCAGATCAAACTCTTGCCTGCCCAGCCGAGAGAGGTCCACTCTTAAATCAGGACACGTGGCAAACTCTTCTATCGTTTTACTGATCTGGTAGATCTTTTCAGTCACCAACTCGGGAGCAGGACCTGGAAAAACAATGTAAAAATTGCAAAACATTTTTTTAAAAACAAACAAACCCTTTAGTTATTTCTACAATTACTTTGTAAAAGAAGAACTAAAAATCAACCTCAATCATGTAATAAATATTCCTGTGTCCAAAGTGACATAATCTTGGCTGCTTACTTTCAACCTGGAATTCTATGTTGTGAAAGACCCAATAACATTTTTCGCCTTTAAATCAGCTTTCTTGACGCTCCTCCGCACTCCTCCATTTCTCATCTCCCAGGTTTCATGGTCAACATGTAGAGATGCAATATATACATGCACAGATGGGAAGATGCTGTTGAAAATGGAGACTGACATAGAAAGGTGGAGCACGGGGACGGGGTCTTTGGCCCACAATGTCTGTGACATACATCTTACTCCAAACACACCCTGAATTGTCCACATTACATTCCAATCCTATCCAACTGCATCACTGCATCTCTCCCTATCTCTACAATTTTCTCCACCCTTCAAATAGTAGAGGGCAGCACGGTGACATAGCTAGTTGAGCTGCTGCCTCGTAGCTCCAAGGACACGAGTTCAATCCTGACCTTTGGTGCTGTCTGTATGCAATTAGCACTGTGACTGTGTGGGATTCTTCCCAGTGCTCCAGTGTCCTTCCACATCCCAAAGGGGTGCGGCTGGATGGGTTAATTAGTCAACGTGTGGGTGAGCAATAAAATTGGTGGAGAGTTCATGGGAATATGCGGAGAATATAATGGGTTAGTGTAAGAATGGGTGTTTGAAGGCTGGCACAGACCCATTAAAGACCCGGTGGGCTGAAGAGCTTATTTTCATGAGGTATCTCTCCCAATGACTGTCTTTGGCCAGAAACATGAACTTTGTACCTCTTTCTGCAGACGTTGCCTGACGCGCTAAGTATTTCCAGCAATTTTTATTTTTATTTCACTATTCTTTGATTTTTAATATCTCAGTTGTTGCACTTGCAACACATTTTGGCACAGATATATCTAACAGGTGTTCCTTCATGGAACTGAACCACTTTTACAGCAGGAGTACATTATGCTCAGCTGTTGCTTGGAATCTAACTCAGTCTCTGTCCTTACATGGCTTATCGTATCAGCTTCATGGACTTTTGATGTCAACTTTTGTGTATAGTGTATGGTCAGTAAAAATAACATTCTTCGGGGAACCCCACATGGTCACAGGGAGAACGTGCATACTCCACACGGACAGCATCTGAGGTCAGGATTGAACCCTAGTCTCTGGCGTGTGAGGCACCTGCTCTACCAGCTAATGCCAATGTATCTGTCCTTCTGTCACCATGTCACAGGAGCTTTTCTAATTCACTCACATAATTTAAACTAACAAACGTACCCTATCTATGACAGAACTTACATTGTGCAAGGCAGCATTTCTTACACTAACCTTCAGTATAGAGACAGACATTTTGATATTCCAACATTCTATACAAAAACTATGCATCCACAATAGACAAAACAGTTGGCCACAATTCTTAAAGTGGTGCCAACCAGTATTAGATGTTGCAGTTTAGCAACATAATTGGAAGGCTAGTCTTGGTCATCCATCACTCTCATGCTACATGTTTTAGTCTAGACTAGACTAGACTAAGAAGTGCAGCGTGAGAGTGATGGATGACCGAGACGAGGAATGAGTTAGAACAAGTGAACACTGCTGCTGTATTGTAATCTCTAGCTACTCTACTGTAAATCCTTACTTCTTCAGCTGAAATTTCCTTCATGCCTATAAGATTAGCACACCATGAAAATTGTTGGAATTACAGAAGGATTTGCCATACATGTACATATCTTAACATTGCTATCAATAATAATTCTGGAAAATAAACGAAAGGTAACAGTTTGAAATCCAGTTCACATCTGAGAGTGTGTTGACAGGAACTTTGCCGTGGCCTGGCAAATCCATTATTCAGCATTTGTTTCTTCCTTTAAGTAGAGGAAATCCTGTATCTGCCTGTGTAAGAGGACAGGATGATGCTCATTCCAAAGCAGCGAAGCTGTGCTTGAAGGCGAAAGATAAGTCAAGTTTAAGACTTTAAACTTTAGAACTAACTTCCCTGAGGCAATGTGGGACCATGAAATTACCCCACAGGGATTTACCTATTTATTGATTCATATGTGTTTTGTAGTCATCTTTGGAGCCTCTCTGCCACAGAAGGCAGTGGAGGCCCATCCACCGGATGTTTTCAAGACAGTTAGATTTAGCTCTTAGGGCTAAAGGAATCAAGGGATATGGGGGAAAAAAAGCAGGAACGGGGTCCTGATTTTAAATGATCAGCCATGATCATATTGAATGGGTGCTGGCTTGAAGGGCCGAATGGCCTACTCCTGCACCTATTTTTTGTCTATGTTTCTATGTTTCTTTCTCTCTTTAGAAGTCATGTTTTCTCATTGAGGACAAACTTTAGGACACTATTTTTTAAGCCAGATATAAAGAAATTCTTAGACACAAGGAATTACAAATGCTGGTTGAAAAAAAAAGAAATGTACAAAGGTTGGTTTATACAGTGCTGGAGTAACAAGTCTTTCTAGTTTTGCCACACTTTTGGATCACTGCACCACTCCACCCCTCCTCTACCACTCAGCAGTATGACCACCTATCTGTCACGCAAACCTAGAACTCATGCAAATACTTCTATGTGAAGACTGAAGCTGCTGGCTTTGAGCCTGGTCACAAACTGCTTGCCTGCATCACCGATACCATTCACCACCCAGTCCCTAACTCGGGCAAACCCTTCCCTTATTTAAGCTTTGCAATCCCTGCGCCGATGTTCCAATTTTCTTATCATCATGATTCCCCACTGATTTGCATCCTCATAAAATAATTCATCAACACCTCTGCCTGCTCCAAGACTTTGGCCTCTCATCTTCCACCCTTCAACATCCCTCTTGCATTCCCTGAGGTGCACCCTGACCAGGTTTGATGCTGTCTTCATGTTGAAACTCCCATCCTTATCCTCAACCTTGTGGTCCTGCCCTTTGCTATTTCTCTAATCTTCCAACCATTCTAACCAAGACTGACAACCATCCAAGGTCTCACTGCTCCTCCAACTTTGGCCTTAAACTTCCTTTATCCCACCATTGGTGACCATGCCAGTCAATCACTATTATTGCATCCATTTCATAAAACATGCCAATATTGATTGAAAGATACAGCACAGAAACAAGTCCTTCAGCCCACCAAGCCCACACTGGCCATCGATCAGCCGCTCACACTAGTTCTATGATATTCCATTTGCCCATTCACTCTCTACACACAAGGGGGAATTTACAGAGGCCAGTTAACCTACAAACCCGCATGTCTTTGGGATGTGGGAGGAAAACGAAGCACCCGGAGGAAATCCGCGCAGTCACAGCGTGAATGTGCAAATTCCTCACGGACAGCACCTGAGAGGAGGATCAAACCTGTGTCTCTGGATCCGTGAAGCAGCAGCTGTGCCAGCTGTTGACTAGGTTTGGGTCTCCTCTCTGAGGACTGTATTCGTTAGCCCGGCGACAGTTTTGTACCATTATACCCCCCTGTGGATATCAGGATAGGAACGTTTATATTCATTTTTAATAATAAGTTACACTTTTAGAAGATATCTTGAATAGTGAATAGTTTAGTTTATCATCACGTGTACGGAGGTACAGTGAAAAGCTATTGTTGCAAGCTAACCAGTCAGTGGAAAGACAATACATTTTGCCTGTTCCTTTTCCAGTCCATACCTGCAGCTATCTGACAGCGCCTTCTCATGAGTCAGTGATCGGAACATGAGACTCACCTCCATTAGCCACATTAAACTTCACACCAAAGTCCCCGCCAGGTCCTCCAGGATTGTGACTAGCAGTGAGAATGATTCCTCCAATGGCCTTTACCTTTCTGATAATGCAGGAGACAGCGGGCGTGGATAGGATCCCGTGCTGACCGATCACCAATCGCCCGATCTAAACAACAGAAAAATTCCGCTTAGAACAGTTCTGGAGGCTTTACCATGTAAGGAGGAACTGCAGGTGCTGGTTTACACCGAAGACAGACACAAAATGCTGGAGTAACTCAGCAGGACAGGCAGCATCTCTGGAGAGAAGGAATGGGTGCCGTTTCGGGTTGAGACCCTTCTTCAGACTGAGCATCTGGGGAGAGGGTTACAGAGGTAAGGAAGTGTAAGGGATCAAAAGAGATGCAGATCAAGGACCATTGTTAGCTAGGGGAAGGTTACAACAAAGCAGACAGAGATACAATGTAATCAGAGGGACAGTCAGACTACTCGGAGAACTAGGAAGGGGGATGGATGGAGAGAGAGGAAAAGCAAGGGTTACTTGAAGTTAGAGAAGTCAATTATCATACCGCTGGGGTGTTAGCTGCCCAAGCAAAATATGAGGTGCTGTTCCTCCAATTTGTGCAGGGCCTCACTCTGAGTTTACCCTCAACCTCCTGTTTTGCAGGGTGAAGCTAACAAATGCCAGGTTGGAACATATTAAGAAGATTGTGTTACGTAACAGGTCTATGACTGGTGTTAAACTCCACACATTGTCAAGCAACCTTTTCTATGGATTTGCAAGTCCAAGTGATATACAAGCACTTCAAGCTGCAGGGGCCCAATTTGTAGTTGCATTGATGTTGGGATAACAGATCACGGTATGCCACAGGATGGGGCCTGTCTAAGCCTTCAACAGCTGAGGCAACGAAGGAAGGGAGAATGCAGAGCCATTGCAGATCGTACTACAGCCACACCCATGTTCTGCAGCCATGTGATTCTGCTTGAACTGGAGGCCTCACAAGCACAGCTTTCCATTGATGTGCAGTGGTCCATGGGGGTGCAACCAGGCCACAGGCTGCTGCTGCTGGCAAAGGCCTTTGAACCGTTTCTTAAATGCCTCTGATAATCAAAGCAACTAAAACCTGTTCAAAGTATTTCAATAATTACAGAATCTGTTCTCTAAAATCCCTTTGCTAACGCAAAATTAATCAAAAACATTAAGCAAAATAAAGAAAAAACTGCACACTCAGCTGGTGTAATTCCATCAGTCATGGTCAGTAACCCCTGTGGGTGAAATGAGTGGGCAGCAATGCGAAGTACATTCAGCCCTCAGCTCAGTAGGTTTACTTCACCATTGGATTCAGTGCCTGGACCAGCAGAAAACAAGGAGATCACAGGCCCTGCTACCTGAACCTCCATTCTTCTCCTGACTACCGCATCATGATGAGTTGGTGTGAAAACTATGGAAATCAGACTCTGCTCCTCAGTTTGAGACTTGGTTAAGAGAATTAATGGGCATATTACACGCAGAGAGGTTGAGATATGAATTGTCTGGCAACCCTCAGAAGTTCTTCAACATATGGAACCCAGAGCTGCAGCATATTGAGGACAAGTAAAACTATCCCCTCAATGCCACATGCTTTTGTACCTTCTTTGAATCCAGCAGTGAAAATACTGAAATATTTGACTTGTGAAAATTACTTTGACTCATGTTTTTGTGCTTTTGTCTTTTTTGTCACATTGTAGTTATGTTTTTTTAAATTATTTATTTTTATTTATTTATTTGTTTTTGTTTCTTTGTTTTCATGATTATATAGGGAAGGGGAGGGATGGGGTTTACTGTTGTTGTTATATGCACTGTAATTAATTAATTTTTTTATTTTTATTTTTTTTTAATGTTTTTTAAACCAGGAAACATTTTACAGCAAACTGCAATGGGCCACTGCTTCTTCATTGAACCAACGACTGAACATCAGTAACTTCTGCTCCTTTTTTTTAGGTGCGCAACCTTTTATCAAAATATCCTTGGAGGTTCAACCATAACTTTCTTTCTCTCCATTTTTACTGCCTTACCCATTAAATTATCCCAGGATATTGTCTTTTTATTTCCCAATTCCCTTGTCATACAATACAAATTACTAGCCAGGTCTTAGCTTGATAGAATTTGAATTAGCAAGGTGGTCTTCTACACATCAAAGTCAGTTTTCCCAGATCTGTTCGATGAGAGCAGGCGTGAAGTAATCCACAAGGACAGAGCTTTTCTGGGCCTCCTCCACTGATAGAGTGAGGCCCAATGCAAATTGGAGGAACAGCACCTCATATTTCGCTTGAGCTGCTTACAACCCAAGGGTATGAATATTGATGTCTGAAGAAGGGCGTTGACCCGAAAAGTCACCCATTCCTTCTCTCCAGAGATGCTGCCTGTCCCGCTGAGTTACTCCAGCTTTTTGTGTCTATCTTTGATTTCTCTAACTTCAAGTAAGCCCTGGCGTCAAGGAAAGAGCGTTCACGTCGCGGCCCCGTTTCCACCAATCTTTCCACCACCACGCACAAGAAGCACAAGAAGAACAAGACACCATTGTGTGCAGATGCCGAGAAGTGTGTTCAGCTCTGGCTGAACAATTTCTAATCTTGTGATATGGACTCGATAAGACAAAGTAACCCCTGCTTTCCCTCTCTCCCCGTCCCACCCCCACCCTAATTCTCCGACCAGTTTCATGGGCCTGATTAATTTTACTGATTGTATGCCTCCTTGTCACCTACCCCTCAGCTAACAATGAACCATTCTACATTTCCTTATTATCGTCTGCTTTGATCTGTCATTTTCATACGTTACCCTTTCATATTTCAGAGAGGTAGACTCCCTCTCCCCTGACTCTCAGTCTGAAGAAAGGTCTTGATCCGAAACATCACCCATTCCTTCCCTCCAGAGATGCTGCCTGCCCCGCTGAGTTACTCTAGCATTTTGTGTCTAGCTTCGGTATAAACCAGCATCTGCATTTGTTGGTTTCTACAAGATGATACGTCAACTTCCACTGTAATTTGCCCCATGGGTGTTGTGACTGGTAGAAGCTGGGGTGAGGAGAGTGGTTGATCGGGAGAATTAAATGGGATTCGTGCAGAACCAATGAAAATGGATGTTAAATGATCATCGTGGACACGTAGGGGTGAATGGTCTTTTTTGTGCTCTCTGACTCGATGGGCTGAATGACCTAATTCTGCTCCTATGACTTATGAACTTATCTGCGAGTAAAAGAACAAAGAGAGTGGGACTACTGGATCACTCATTGAAAGATTCAGAATAGGTGTAATGTGTCAAATGGTTTCCTTTTGCCTGAATGTTTCCAATTCATGCTGAAACCAAACTGCGTGAACATTTACAAGCAATATCCTGCACTGTGTCCCCTGTCATCAAGAGATGCAAATTATTTTTTGTCCACTTGGTATTTTGTCAGGATCTTGCAGTCATTTGAAAGGCCGGCATTTATCGCCTATTCCGAGTTGTCCTTGGGAAGGTGGTGATAAACCTTTGCAGTCCTGCTGCGTTGCGGTGACGTGGTCAGCTACTGAGCTCCTGGTTTTAGACATAGTGACTATGGAGGAACAGTGACGTGTTTCCCAGGATGCTGTGCCAATTGGAAGTGAATTTGTTGAGCAGGTTATTGTCTTGTTTAAACTTGGTCACCACCCTTAACCTCAAAATAACCTGCTTATCTAATCCAATCAACCCTCCCCCATCCGAACCAAGCACAGTACAATTTCCTATGCTTGGATGTCACGGAACAAAAATACAAATGAATTTCTCTTTCCTCCCTGTGACATTGGAACAAATATAGAACAGTACAGCACAGGAACAGGCCCTTCAGCCTAGAATGTCATGTTGAACATGATGCCAAGATAAACTAATCTCCTGTACATGATCCATATCCATATCCCTGCAAATCCATGCGATATTCTAAAAACCTCATTAACATCTCTATCGAATCAGCTTCCATCTTCACCCCTGCAGTACATTCCAGGTACCCATCACTCATAGTGTAAAAAACTTGCCCCGAACATCTCTTTTAAACTTTCCCTCCATGTCCATAAAGCTATGCCCTCCAGTCTTTTCCACCCCAGGAAAAAGGTTCTGACTGTCGAACTTATCTATGCCTCTCATAATTTTATATATTTCTATTAGGTCTCCCCTCAACCTAATATATTTCTATTAGGTCTCCCCTCAACCAGGAAAAAACTCAAATTTGTCCATCCTCTCCTAATAACTAATTCCCACTGATCCAGGCAGCATTCTGGAAAACCTCATCTGCAGCCTCTCCAAAGCTTCCCATCTTTCCGATATTGGGGTGACCAGAACTGTACACAATACTCCAAATGCAGCCTAACTAAAGTTTTATAAAGGTGCAACATTGCTTTTTGACTCTTCTACTCAGTGTCCTGACCAATGAGGCCAAGATCACCATACACCTTCTATACTACTCTATCTACTTGTGTTGCCCACTCTCAAGAGGTATGAACGTGGACCTCAAGATCCATCTATTTATCGGTACTATTAAGAGTCTTTCCAAGACACAGTTTCTCCTGACATTCAACCTTTCAAAGTGCAACACATCCCACTCAGATACAACTTCATGAGTTCAACTAGTGTAGAATTAACCACAGGTATTAGATTTACCTTCAATTAAAGTTATGCTGAGGCATTCAGAATAACATTCCATCAGCTCTCCTCAGTGATAAGGGGAGAGGACTGTCATTTTCTTGACACCAGAATAGAATATCCCAAGAGCTCTTCTATCAAATAAATGCTATTTTAGTTTAGTGTATAGGAGATGTGACGGAAATTTGCACAGAGCAAACTCTCACAGACAGTGCTATTATACTTTCTAAAAGAAAGAAGGAGGCCATTTGGTCCACTCAATCTATGCCTGCTCTCAGAGCATTCCCATCAAACCCAAATCAAGTTGAGTTTGTTGTCATGTGCTCTCGTACGGTGAGGCACAGATATCATGAAATCCCTGCATGCAGCAGCGTCGCAGCCTCATAGATTCAGATAAATTATTGACATAAATTATATAAAAATTACACCTATGTTCTGCAAGATATAAAAGAAATAAACGACCGTGCCAAGAAAAATGAGCGTAAAACACAGTTGGAGTAAAAACAACTCCATGGTGGTGCAAGGTAGTCTGTAGCGTTCGGTTGCCAAGGAAGGATTAGGGTCGTGCGGGTTACGTTTCTCTCTCACGTGCCCACCTACACTCGGAGTCATTTACAGCCAACAATTAATCTCCCAACCCACATGCCTATGGAATGGGACAGGGAACTGATGGGAAAGCGGTGTGGTCACAGGGACAAAAGGCAAACCCCACACAGGGAGTAGGACAGAACCAAACCCAGGTAGCATCAACTGCTGTACTACTGTGCCACCCCTAACCATTAAACAATCTGTGTCACTGATGCAGCTCAAGGTATAAATCATGCCCCAGGCCATTGGGATTTTCCCATCTTCCCTTCAATAAGGCATCAGAGGCACAGCGGTGATACATCTGATACATCCATTGCCTCACAGCGCCAGATACCTGGGTTCGATCCCGACCCTAGATGCTGTATGTATGGGGTTTGCACATTCTCCATTTTATTCCCACATCCCAAAGATATGTTGGCCGAAAGGTTAACTGCCCATTGTAAATGATTTGTAGGTAAGTGCTAGAATTGGGGTGGAACAGGACGGGGAGATGCTGAGAAAGTGGGGAGAAGTTAAAATGAGATTAGTGTAAATAGTAAATGGGTTGTTGATGGTCAGCATCGATTCAGTGGGCTGAATGGGCAGAACGCAAAATGGCTCCTACAGGGTCTATTTCCATGCTGTATCGCTCAATGATTCTATTAGAATCATTTATATCCACCAGAGGAAGCAGATGCAGTGGTGGTGCTTAAGAGGCTTTTAGATAGGCATGTGAATATGCAGGGAATGGAGGGGTTTGGATCGCACGCAGGCAGAAGGGATTAATTTAACTTGGCATCATGTTCACGATAGACCGTGGGTCAAAAGGCCTTCATAAGTTCATAAATTGTAGGAGCAGAATTAGGCCATTCGGGCCTGTTCCTGTGTTGCACTGTTTGTTCAATGTTCCAAATGCAGAGGCTTGGGTTAAAATCTCATTACCTCCAACCACGCAGCATTCCCGAGGTGCTACATTTATTAGCCTTGTTTGCTATGCTCCAGTCTCTGCAGTGGGACTAGAACTCACAACCTCCTGGAACAGTCTGCAGCATCATAACTGACACTATATAAACCACAAGTCAAAACAGAGTGTGCCAGAAACACTAAGTGAACAAGGTCTGAGCAGCTGAATATTTCCAGCATTCTCTGGGTTTCTTTTTTCAGATTTTCAGCATCTGCAACTTTGGATTTTCATTCTATATAAACTACCACGCTTTTGTGCAGAACTCTGAACTGTCCTTTCAGAGTGCTCTGCATTATTTTAGTCTGCCCACTCCCATATTATAAACCATCAAAGATTTACTGCCTCCATCCAATTGATGTGATTGTAAGTCGAGAGTCAAGAATGTTTAATTGTCGTATGAACTAATAACAGAACAATGAAATTCTTACTTGCAGCAACATAACAGGCCGCTAAGCACAATACACATAGATAATGTGTAAGCAAAATTCAATAAATTAATAATCCCAATATCAGTGCAAAAAATTCCAAAGTTTTTAGTGCAATCAAAGAGAGTCCATTGTTCAGAGTTGATGTAAGTGTAGTGCAGTGTTCAGAGCCTGATGGTTGTAGGGAAGTTATCGTTTGGGCAGTAAATTAAATTTGTATAAGCCTTGTAAACCTATAAATTAAGATTCCTTTAGAGGTTCACCAGGTTACTTTGAATCCTCTTAGTGCACTCAGTCTCACTCCAGAGACTCAAGCATGCACATTTCAGGTTGACGGGTCCAACAACGTAACAGAGTCATCATAGTCATACAACACGGAAACAGGCTCTGTAGGAAGGAACTGCAGATGCTGGTTTAAACCGAAGATAAACACAAAATGCTGGAGCAACTCAGTGGGTCAGACTGCATCTCTTGGGCAGCTTACAACCCAGCGGTATGAATATTGATTTCTCTAACTTCAAGTAACCCATGCATCCCCTCTCTCTCCGTCCCTCCCCCACCCTGGTCGTGTACTAGTTTCACTGTCGTCGTGATGAGTTTCATTGTCTGTATAACTCATTTACACCTAGCCCACAGCTAACAAAGGCCCATTTCCTTTATCCGTTACATTTTTGCATATCTTTCATTTATTTGTTCTATATCTCTCTTTATCACCGTCTATATCTCTCGGTTACCTTTCACCTGACTCTCAGTCTGAAGAAGGGTCTCGACCTGAAACGTCACCTATTCCTTTTCTCCAGAGATGCTGTCTGATGCGCTAGGTTACTCCAGCATTTTGTGTCTCTCTTCAACAGAAACAGGCTTGTTGGCCCAACTCATCCATGCTGGCCAAGGTGCCCCATTGTAGCGAGACCCATTTACCTGCTTTTGGCCCCTACCCCTCTAAACCATTCATCTTGCACAGGCATGCTGTGAAATAACATAGGTGTTACATTTTGGATGAGTTGTACAGCAATGTTCTGGTGAAGAGCAGAGAAGTTATCCTGATGTCGCAAGAGACTGCAGATGCTGGAATCTGTAGCAAAAAAGGAGAGCTGCTGGAGGAACTCAGCAGGTCAGGCAACATATGTGAAGGGAAGTGGATGAGTCCTAGATGAAGGGTCTTGATCCGAAATGTTGACTTTCCATTTCCCCCCACAGATTCTACTGAGTTCCTCTGGAATCTCTCCTTTTATTTCGCCACAATTATCCTGGTGTCCTGGGCCAATATATAACTTGTAATGAACATCACTGAAAGCCGGATTCCCCACTTAAGCACGGCATTAGCTATGGCTCTGAATACCATGAGGTTAAGGTTCAATCCCTCACTCCTGAGATTTGTACAATCTGCTGTGGAAACTTCATCTTGTATTGTTCTAAACAGCTGAACCCTTGTCTGGGGTCAATAGTCATCCCCTAATCAATGTAAGTAAAAACAAATGATCTGGTCAGGACAAACATTGTTGTTGGCAGGAGCTTGCTGTGTAGAAGTTGGCAGTCTCCACCGTAGCAATGAGAACACTTCAAAGAGGACTTTATTAGCTAGAGCATCATACACTCCACCTTCAAGAGGGAGCTGGGGTGATTTCCGATTAAGGCAGTAATCGCAATGTTCAGGATAGGTTTTATTGGTATCAATAATAGAATGATGCAGTGTGGAAACAGGCCCTTCAGCCCAACTTCTCACACCAGCCAAAATATCCCAGCTACACTAGTCCACCTGCCTGCATTTGGTCCATATCCCTCCAAACCTGTCCTATCCATGTACTTGTCTAACTATTTCTTAGACATCGGGACAGTCCCAGCCTCAACTACCTCCTCTGGCAGCTTGTTCCACGCACCCACCATCCTTTGTGTGAAAAAGTTAGCCCTCAGATTCCTATTAAATCTTTCCCTTTCACCTTGAACCCATGTCTTCTGGTCCTTGATTCACCTACTATGGGAAAGAGACTCTGTGCATCTACCCGATCTATTCATCTCATGATTTTGTACACCTCTATAAGATCACCCCTCGTCCTCCTGTGCTCCAAGGAATAGAGTCCCAGCCTACTCAACCTCTCCCATAGCTCAGACCCTTTAGTCCTGGCAACATCCTTGTAAAACTCTGTACCCTTTGGAACATGACAGCATCTTTCCAATAACATGGTTATAGTTATAAATAAATAGAACAATTTGCAATGTGAAGTAGCCTCAGGGCAGCATATACTGACTAATGAAGCTCAGGCAGAAAAGGGTGAGGTCACATGTAAACAACCACAAATAGAGGTACTCTAACTTCTAAAAGTTTTTGCTTAAAAAATAAGATCTGGCTGTTCCCTGTGGGAGGAGAGAGGCACAAACATAAACCAGAGCCTGCAGTTTAAAAATGATTTGTAAAAGAACAAGAAAGGGCGAAAAATAGAAACTTTTTTCAAACATCCAGCTGGCTGTTGTGATCTAGATTGCACTGTTTAAAAGAAGTAGATTCAATAAGAACTTTCCATAGGAATTGGGTAAATATTAAGAAAATATATATATTTGCAGGTAATGCAGGAAGGGCAGGGAGAAAGCACTTTCAAAGAGATAGCACAGGCACAATGGGCCAAATGGCCTTTGTGCTTCATGAAATGGAGTAACGAGCTGGTGTGCTGCATCTGAGATGATCCAAGAGTTTTGTTGTCTTTTATTGGCCGTGTGCTTTTTCTACCCTCAGAGGGCAGAGAGAAGGTTAGGTAAGGAGAGATAGGGATGGCAGGGTAAGTTGTAAGAAGGTCTGGGAAATGAATACCCCAACATCAAGGCACATGTGGTCAACTTGACAGTCTGCTTTATCAATTGATGCCCGTTAACTTGTTGGTCGAAAGAAAATGTGTAGCATGTGTTATATCCAATACCAGGGTTAAATAATTCTGCTGAGGGCAAGCGAATTCCAGGCAAATCAACTTCACAGATGCAAACAGGCAGCTGCAGTCCAAGAGCCCTTGGATCCAATGATTCCCTTGACACTCTGAACTGGATATTCAGGGTCAGATCCACACAAAGAAAAAACATGCAGCATTAAATACAAAACCAGATGTGTTGAAGCAGATTTCCCAATTGCCTCTGATTTATGGTGTCTTTCTGATCTTGCAGTGTTCTCACTACCTCAGTGGAAATGTCTTTGCTGCCGATCTTGTTGGGACAGTGATGGACTGCTCACAGTGCATGGATTATTAATCCACCAATCACTCAACCAGTCCAGAGATTAGCGAGAGGAGCCATGAGTTTGATGCTGCACATCTTACTGCTCAAGTTATGTCATTCCATTATCTTCTACATTCCACTAGTCTCTTACCCTCTCTATCCCTACTATTTTCAACTATTTGCCCATCAATTGCTCGTTAAAATTGCCACACAAAGTTAGAGCTGGCAATTAAGAGCATCTGTACCATTTCAGTCACATAATAATTAATAATAAAGCATAGTGTTGCAGCAAGTGAAAATTGCATCGTTTTGGTTCATATCCAGAGGAGATGACAAATAAACACTTGTGATTCACAACGCTTGACTAATGGCAGTTAATGATGCATACGTGGCAAGATTGGTTCCCAGTTCAGAATTCAGAATCAGAATTACCTTTATTTGTCATCCAAAAAACAAGTCTTTTTGACTTGTTGATGACCATTGTGCTGAAGAATAAGCACATGATAGGGCAATGAAAGGCTCCAAGCACTTTAGAACTATCCAACATTGGGGCGAAAAAAAACCATACTTTTCTGCTGCACATTAATGGTCTTAATCCATTTTGGAGCCTATGCCCTACTTTTTAAAAATGTGGCCACTGTGAAATGTAGGGGGAAAAAAGCAGCCAATTTACAAGATCACTCAAAACAAGATTTAATAAGAACCTGAGGGGCAACTTTTTCACACAGGTGGTGGGTTTATGGAACGAGCTGCCAGATGAGGAAGGTTCGGCAGATACTATAGCAAAATTGAAAATACATTTGGACAAGTACATGGACAGGTAAGGTTTGGAGGGCTATGTGTCAAATTTGGGCAGATGGGAATGGTGTAGATGTGGATTCTTGTTTGGCATGGGAAATTTGGGCCAAAGGGCCTGTTTCCATGCTGTATGACTCTACGACTCTAATAGGATTGTGAAAATGACCAGTTCATTTGTTTTCAGTGATGTTGATTGAGGAAAATGACTGTCAATAACAACAGCAGAAGCACCATCACATGACCTCACTCGAACAGGGAGAGTAATATATTTCAAATGGATTATTAACAATTACATTAAAATATCCGAGCGATGAGTCCATTGCTCAAATACTCGGATCCCAACTAGGGCGGCACGGTGGCGCAGCAGTAGAGTTGCTGTCTTACAGCGCTTGCAACGGCGGAGACCCGGGATCGATCCCGACCACGGGTGCTGTCTTTATGGAGTTTGTACGTTCTCCCCATGACCGCGTGGGGTTTCTCCGAGATCTTCGGTTTCCTCTCACACTCCAAAGACATACAGGTATGTAGGTTAATTGGCTTGGTAAATGTAAACATTGTTCCTAGTGTGTGTTGGATAGTGTTAATGTGCGGGGATCGCTGGTCGGCGCAGACCCGGTGGGCCGAAGGATCTGTTTCCGCGCTGTATCTCTAAAAAAAAACTAACAGCAACAGCAACAACTCTCAACCCATTATGATTTTGCTTACGCAAAACATTCAGCAGGTTTTCTGAGGGACTCATTCTGAAACCCAAAAGCACAAATTAAAGAGTCATATAAAAAAAAAGAATTGTTGTTGATGTAAAATGAGTTTGGATTAATTCCCAAACAGCCAGAAAAGAAATCTGACAAAAGTTTACATCTCCACGAAGCCAATAAAGACGTGTTACTGAGCCCGTGCCAAATGAAAAAAATAAATCAGGGCAGGGTGTAGGTTCAGATCAGCGAAAGGCAGTCTCAAGCTGGAGGCCTGGAAATACTTCTGGGCAACACACATGTTGATTAATACCGACAAGAGGTTTCTGGCTAGTGGGGCTGGGGGAGACAGGAGGGAAAATACCTTGAGATAATAATAAAACCAGATGGATGTTATAACATGGGGATTTACTCTTTCAAGATGGGATAGATTGGCCCATATATCACACTTCGCTGGGAATCGGTAACAAGAACCCACATGGATGGAGGGGTGTCCACACCTAAGGAAAATACCCAAATTGGTTTCTACAACAAATACACACAATATTAGCAATAACTCATTAGGTGGTTTAGATTTGTAACTGTGGGGAATGATATCTAGGTCTTACACAGAAAGGCTGCCTGGAACCATCTTGTGGCAGGGATGCGTCAAAGCACCTGTTTACAATAGATCACACATCCGTCAATCGTTTTGTGTGTGGTTTATTTCTCCGTTTCAACAATGAAGTTGCTCCTGTGTCCATGGGGGTGGGGGTGGGATTTGGTTCATGCGTCACAGATGAAAGTGGTCGAGGTCACTTCTAACCTGGAATGCGTTGCTTGAAAGAGGAGCCAAAGCAGATTCATAAAAGGGATGGAAAGGACGTGCCCAGCAAGAACAGATGCTCCCTTCATCTGCAGTGGTGAAATAATAATCCATTAAAAAAATAACAGCTACTTGGAGAAGCCCAAGTTAATAAAGGAGAGCCAGAGTGAACTTTTTAAAGGCAAATCATGTTTGACCAATTTTGTTGTACTTTTTGATAGACAACAGAAATGACAGATGCAGGAACAGAGAAGGGAATGCAGTAGGGGTCATCGGTATGGATTTTCTGGAGGCATTTGACAGTTTCACATATAAGGCTGATAGCCAAAACTGGGTCCCCTGGACTGAAAGAGCAAGTGGTGCATGGATAAATATTGGCTCACGTACAGAAAGCAAAGAATTATAGATACACACAAAAAACTGGAGTAACTCAATGGGACAAGCAGCATCTCTGGAGAGAAGGAATGGGTGACGTTTCGGGTCGAGACTGTTCTTTAGACTGGTTAGGGATAAGGGAAACAAGAGGCACAGATGGTGATGTGGAGAGATAAAGAACAATGAATGAAAGATATGCAAAAAAAAAGAATTATGGTGGGTGACTGTTTTCCATGTCAGAGAATTATAGGGAGAGATTGCTAAGATTCAGGGATCAATGGAAACACCACGACAATACTTGATAATACTTGATCAATATTAGTGAATTTGATCTAAATGTGTAGGAATTGCTTCAAAAATTTGCAGATGACAGAAAACAAGGTGTGGTAAGTAGTGAGAAGTAAGAGGTATTAAGTGATAGGAGTAGAATTAGGTTATTTGACCTATCAATTCTACTCCACCATTCAATCAGAGAGGAGGATGATGGCAAAGTTAACATCGCTGCGAGACAACGACTCCCACTCCATACAGGACACTGTCACTGCACTGAGTAGCTCCTTCAGTGACAGACCCCTTCACTCCAAGTGCGTGAAGGAGAGATATAGGAGGTCCTTCCTTCCCGCTGCTGTGAGACTGCACAACCAGCACTGCTCCCAGCAGACAAGTCAACAACAACTAAGAACGCACAGAAAACTGATGACAATTTATGTACCTTTTATTTATTTATAATGAATGATCTCTTGCTCTCTTGCTATCCACTTTGCTGCTGTAACACTGTAAATTTCCCCGGTGTGGGACGAATAAAGGAATATATTATTATTATCACGGCTGATCTATCTCTCTCTCCTAACCCCATTCTCCTGCCTTCTCCCCATAACCCCTGCCACCTGAGGGCAGCTAAACATCAATGACAGAAAGAACAAGGAGGGGGGGGGGATATGAACTAAATGTCCTGGTTTTAATGGCTTCTAAAGGAGTGTTTGTGTGCTTAAATCCTTGAGTGAGAAGATGCGTAGGAAATAATTGGTCAACAAAGTACAAAGGATCTTCAGCTTCAAATACTAGATATGGAACATAGAAGCAGTGATGTGGCATCAAACCTCTTCAAGACAAAAACTGGCGATAATTCCGATCCCCACATTTGGATGATTGGAAGGTTCTGGCAAGGATGCAGAAAAAAAAATCCAAAATGACCACGAAAGCAACTAATTCACTAGAGAGAATGGGGTGATGTTCTCCTTCCGAAAGGCTGAGAAGAAAATTGACTATATATATATATATATATATGGAACATAGAAGCATATATCTTACACCACACACACTATTATATATATATATATATATGTATGTGTGTATGTGTGTATGTGTACGTGTGTGTGTAAATAAATAATCCATTGAAAATTTATAATCAGAGACTTGCTGTAAGTCGGGGATTGCAGAGGGGAATTGGACAGGAAGTTGAGATATAATGTGCAGGTCAACAAGAAAAGAGCAGAAGGATAGGATTGTTAGAATTGCCCTACAAGAACCTATGATTCACTAGCCAGATGATATCATATCATATCATATCGTATCATATCATATCATATATATCATATCATATATATATCCTTCTGTGAGATATCCTTCTGTGCTGTAACAATTGCATGTTTCTATGAAATCTCACATATAAACTTTCCTGTGTGGGCCCAGAAAACAAAGTTACTTTATCTTTTGCTACAAATGTATCTGACAATCTTGGAATACTGGAGGGTGGGGGATTGGAAATGTCCGGAGTCAATTTATGAACTCTTGCGACCCTGCCTGAAGGTGTGGTTGAAACTGAAACTTTTAAAATGATTCCAATAAATACTTGCAAAAGGAAACTTTGCAGGGCTATGGGGAAAGAACTGTGGGGCGGAGTGAGAGAGATTAACCGGACATCTCTTTCAAAGTTTTCTACAAAACTCAATAACCTCTGTCTGTGCTGGAAGATTCCACAGGGAAGAAAATAGTCTTTGGTGGGAACATATCACTGGCCAATCATACTGCCATACAGTTCAACCTGGTTCTAATTTTAAGTGTATGCCCCTCATTCTGGATTCAGCAGAGGAAATAGCTTCCCTCTATCCACCCGATCAAATCTCAATTAAATCATCCGTTAAATAGAGAATCATTGGTACTTTCTGGGCGGACATTTGTAGTTTCTGAATAGTCTTCCCTCAGACATTCCTATCCATGACATAGGTTCTTAAAGGCACAGGGTTAGATATCAGTGAAGCACGATCTATTTAAAGGGGTGGCAATGTTGCAACAATAAAACTGCACTGCCACCACTAGCTTTACAAGCAAATCATGATGACTGTTCATGAAAATCTCTTCTCATTATCTTTCTGAATCCTTGTCCAGACATTTTAACACCAAGACATCACGTTATTAGCCACTCACTGAAGCAAATCGCTTTTCTTTTATCTTGAATCAAAAGATCACATCATCCTCAAAAATTTCTATTAACCGTTCTTCCAGAAACTGGTCCTTACCTTGACTTGGTTTGGTTTGATTGAAAGATGCAGCATGGAAACAAGCCCTTCGGCCCACTGAGTCCACGGCTGTCATGATTCAGCCATTCAGCCCAGTTCTATGTTATTCCACTTTTGCATCCACTCCCTGCACACTAGGGGCAATTTACAGAGGCCAGTTAACCAATAAATGCCCATGTCTATAGGACGTGGGAGGAAACTGGAGCACCCAGAAGAAACCAAGTCAAGTCAAGTCAAATTTATTTGTCACATACACATACACGATGTGCAGTGAAATGAAATGAAATGAAACCCACACGGTCATAGGGAGGGTCAGGTCAGGTCAGGGCAGCACCCCAGGTCAGGGCAGCACCCCAGGTCAGGGCAGCACCCCAGGTCAGGGCAGCACCCCAGGTCAGGATCGAACCTGGATGTCTGGTGCTGTGAGGCAGCAATTCTACCAGCTGCCCCACCGTGCCACTCTGTGGTTTATTATCATTGCCACATATACTGAGATAGTGAAAAAAATGGTTTTGTGTGCTATCCAGGAAAATTATACATGCATGATTACAATCAAACCAACACGAGAACAACAGGTTATGCGGAAAGATAAACGAAACAGAGTGCAGAAGAAAGTGTTACTGTTATAGAGAAAGTGCAGGTTAATAAAATGCAAGAGCTGCAATGAGGTAGGTAGGAAGATTGAGGATGCTTCCTTATTCAGGTAACATCCTAGAAAGGCTCTTATCCGTATTTTCCTTGCCTGAAGTAAAATGTCCAGAATTATCCACAATATTCCTGGCTATTCCTGACAATATTCCTGCGTAAAATTCCAACCCGATCGTTGTAAGAATGGTTTCCTGAGATGGGCGATTACAGTTATAAGGATAAATTAGAGAGGCTGGGACAGTTCTCGTTAAAAAATGATGGGGTGGTCTGAATATAGTGGATATTGGGAGAGATGGTGGCAGACTAAACAATCAGAGATATAAAATATAGGGGACGAGAACTCAAAGTGACATGAGGAAAAACATTGTCATGTGGTTTTCATGTGGTTGGAGTCAGGAATGCACGGCGCCAGTGCAATGCGGGGAGGCTCCATATGGCCTTTGAGAGGGAATTGGAAACATCTCATGCAAAAAGTGAAAATAAACATTGCTTGTTTCTACATTTAATTATAGAGTTGTACTGCATGAAGCAGATCACCCACTCATCAGATCATCATGGACCATCTAATGCCCATCTATTTAAATGCCATTTTATTCTCCCCACATTACCAACACCTCCGCTTCCCTCAATTCTCCAACTCAGAATCAGACCAGTGGCAATTTACAGTGACCAATTGATCTACCAGCATGTCCTTGGGATGCGAGAGGGAACCGGAGCAACTGATGGAAACCCACACACTCCAAGGGAGCACATATGAACTCTACTTAGACAGCACCAGAGATCAGTGTCATTGGAGCTGTGAAGCAGCAGTTGCTCTAGCTGTGACACTGTAGCACCCTGTACTACTGTGCCACAAAGACAAAGGTATGCAAGGCTACAGAATAAGTAGCAGGGATGAAAATAGTGAGTTGCTCTGACAGAGTGCTAGCATAAAACAGAATGTGTTGAATGGGATTCTGCACTGTAGCTGCTCTACAATTCTATGTTTGATATGTTGATCCACTATTCTAATCAGCTCACTAATTAAGGCAGAGATAGATCGGTTCATGATTAGTACAGGTGTCAGGGGTTATGGGGAGAAGGCAGGAGAATCGGGTTGAGAGGGGAAGATAGATCAGTCATGATTGAATGGCAGAGTTGACTTGATACGCCAAATGACCTATTCTGCTCCTATTACTTATGAACTAATTTGTCCTGCCACCTTTAAAGATTTGTTTCCTTGGACATTAAGATCTCTCTTTCAATTTTTTTTGTTGAAATCATGCTCTTTTTAATAACCAGTGTATAGCAATGACCTTACTTTCTTTTATCAGCTCTGTTTCCTCCTTTATACACAGCTGACTTATTTCTAATTAGTTTATCTTTGCTCTTCCCTGCGAGTACAAATATCCAAATATGAAAGCTGAAGGGAATTTAACGACGAGCAAATAGGTTACATTTTGTGTTGTTTTCTGTAGCGGGGAAAGTAGAGTTGTACCTATGTGCAAGTAACTGTGATGTCTCATCCTCAATGAATGAAAGGAATGTCTATTAGTAAAGGGGATCATTCCTGCTTGGATCCCTTTCCAATCAACCTTAGCCAACTCCGAGCTCATGCCTCTGCAGTTACCTTCAACAGTAATACCATCACGCATGATTTCATCTGCTCCCTCTCAAACCACAGGATGAATTTTATCATATTATGGTCATTACCTCCTTGGGGCCAGCATTATCTTTGGTTATTTCATTCCTCAAAGCAAAACTCTTATTAAAGGATAAGAACTCAGAAGTGGAGTAAATTGTGCCATCAACTTGCTTGCCTTGTACAATTTGCAATGATCAGTTTCCTTCATCCAACTTTCAGTGTGAGAGAGTTGAGAGTGGAAGGTTAAAATGATATTTGCACTTAAGACGGTCTTCAGAATAATTAGAAGCTTAACAAAACTGCGGCTTCAACCAAAGATCCAGCACAGAAGACCATTCAGCCCATCTTGTCCGTGCTCTCCCTTTGAAAGAGCACCAATCAATTCAGTTCCCACTGTTCAAGATGTGTAGGAAGGAACTGCGGATCCCGCTGTTCTGGACATTTATATTCGGTTCTCTTTTTTAAGTAGTGATCTGATTAAAGTAATTATGATGGTTAAATTATTTGACAAGGCAGATAGAGGAACCCATCTTCCTCTGCTGTTGGAATCAAGAACAAGGAATTAAAAACAATATTTAACACCTTAACATGTGAGCCAAATCTTTGGAACTGAATGGACAGTGACAGGTCAAACCCACACGTGATACTTTTGCAAGATATCCACACTTGTGACCGCAGATGACTTTCCTCCCTGTACAGTGTTGGATGGGGCCACCAGGTCTTCTGTGCTCCAAGAAAGAGTTAAGCCATGAGTCTCACTCTCTCACTCATTTTGCATTCTTGCCTATTCAATTATTTATCTAATTCTCTTTTAAAGGTTCCTATTGAATATGTTTCCATCACCGTTTCAGGCCCTGTGATCCACATCACACCTCACAGCTTAAAATATCCCTTCACCTCCCCGCAGAGAATTTGGACAATTATAAAGCTGTGTCCTCTGGTTTCTTGAATCCTCAGTCCAAATGTCATCACAATTTTACATTTTGCAGAGTTGAACTTATGTTACCAGAGAATAAAAATCTGAAAAGAAATCAGTGTATATATATGTATATACAGTATGTGTGTGTCTATATATATATATGAAACACTATGTGCCTTAACATTGCAGAATGTGTGTGTATATATATAAATATATATATATATATATATATATACATACACACACACAATCGGCGATGTTAAGGCGCATAGTGTTTTGCAATTACGATGCACAATAATGAACAAGTTGAAACGAGACTGTACATTTTTAAAAATCGTAACATAAAAAAAGCTGATGATGAAACGGAGAATAAATAAAAGTAAATAAGTTAGGATTGTAGATTGTAGGAATCTTTATGGACAAAGATGATCAAATCCTTTTGGAATACAATAGCTACTGGGCTGTTCTGACCTTGAGAAGTGCCATCTGTGGAATGCAACTGCTCAGGGTTGATTAATCCTCGTTCTAATGTTAGAATAATACACTGACATTCAGCTCAATGCCTCAGATGTTCTTACTAAACATTCAGTCCTGTAAAATCTGCAATTCCATTGTCTAGCTATGGTGGCATTTTAACTTTTAGATTCTCCGCAGTACTGGAGAAATTCCTGGCTTCCCGTAAAGCACAGTTGTAAAATTCCTAATGTCCAGATCAGCTTCAATGGAAGGAACAAAATTCAAGATATAAATTGATCAGTTGATTTACTATCAAACTGTTTCCCAGTGCAATGATCAATCTCATCCTTTAATGTTGGCAGTAAAGGAACTACCAACATTACTTGTAAGAAAATAACTGCAGATGCTGGTACAAATCGAAGGTATTTATTCACAAAATGATGGGGTAACTCAGCAGGTCAGGCAGCATCTCAGGAGAGAAGGAATGGGTGACATTTCGGGTCGAGACCCTTCTTCAGTCTGAAGAAGGGTCTCGACCCGAAACGTCACCCATTCCTTCTCTCCTGAGATGCTGCCTGATCTGCTGAGTTGTACCAACATTCCTTGTTTGTTCTCATTTTAATTTTAACTATACCAAGTGGACCCGTTGGGCGCATACCTCCTGCATTGGTGCAGCACCCTCTCCTCCCCCCTCCCCCCTCCCCCTCTCCCCTTCCCCTCCACCCCTCCCTCCCTCCCTCCCTCCCTCCCTCCCTCCCTCCCTCCCTCCCTCCCTCCCTCCCTCCCCTCCTCCTCCATCCACCCCCATCCCCCCTTACCCCTCCCCCATCCCCTCCCCCCCACTCCATCCCCCTCAACCCCTCTTATCCTCCCTCCTCCCCCCTTCCCTCCTTCCCCCCTCCCTCCCTCCCTCCCTAGGAGATAAATTAAAACTTTAAAATGTGAATAACTTTAAAAATATAACCAATTTCAATGAAACTTCATCCATTAGCACCAAAGGGACGACGGTGAGTAAGGTGGGACTAAAATTGTCGCGCTATCGTGTACCTTTTTGGCTGTAGTTCAGGAACAAACAAACAAACAAATATTTTTAGTATATAGATGTTCTAGAATGTTAAAACAAAAAGGGTAGTTCATCATTTCCCTGGGTGTCTATTGAATCTCCTCATTTTCTACTCTAAGGAGATCAGTGAGATGCAATTAAATGTTTATATCATGTCTGCTATTGATCAGATACAATACATAATGGTATAAATCTCTATCACAGTCATCTTAACTGATGGGCATCACTAGCCCTGTAGTCCTATTGTTGGCATTAGATTGTCGAGTTATTATCTTTTAAAATCCTAGTCTGCTGCATTTTCAAATGTTCATTTATGAATTGCAGCTGATACTTTGAATAATTTAGAAAGGCTCCACCGGTGAGTGAACTGTCTTAGTGTTGATAACCTCATCGTCAACTGTTGTGGTGTGGGATGGGATGTACTCTCACAGAATATGCAAGTTGTGAGTTCAAGTCCTACTCCCAAGTCCAAGGATGTAAGCAGGGGTACCGTCCACTTCAACAATCAGAAGGATGTTGAAATGTGTGTGTTTAACCCTTTAAAAAATGATCAGGTTTAAACTTTTGAATGTGCATTGGCTAAAGACATAAAAACAAAAATGTAAATTTGAACTCTGATAGACTATTGAGGGAGGGCTGCACTGTCGATGCTGCCGTTTAAATTAGTTAGTAAACTGAAGCCTTGGCTCCTTTCTCAAGTGGACATAAAATAATCCATTTCACTCAGCAGTGGAGTTCTTCCTCAGCTCACTTTAGTTTATTGTCACGTGCACCAAGGAACAGTGAAAAGCTTTTTGTTGCGTGCTAAGCAGTCCTATGTTCTGAGACAAAAATGTATTCCTCAACTAGCATTAAACTAAAATAGGGTTGCTATTTGTGGAAACATATGATTCATGCAGCTAAGGGCTGTACAGTGGCGCAGCTGGTAGAGCTGCTGTCTCACAGTGCCAGAGACTGGGATTGATGCTGACCTTGGGTTCTACCTATGTGGAGTTCGCACGTTCTACCTGTGACCGTGTGGGATTTATCCAGGTCTTCCAGAATGTGGGTTGGTGGATGCTGTAAAATTGCCACTTGTGTGTATGTGAGTGGGAGAATCTGGGGGGAATCGATATGGAGAGAATATAGTTGGATTAGATTATTGTAGGATTAATGTAAATGGATGGTTTATGGTCAGCTGGACTCGATGGGCGACAGGGTTTGCTTCTGTGCTGCATTTCACCATGATCTATAAATCAGTCATAGCATTTTCAAAATTGCAGCAATGCCCACAATTTTAAAGTATTTTATGAAAATATGAAATACTTAGGGATGATCCTAGTTGATGAAGGATGCAATAGAAATGGCAGCTTGAAACCAAAAAGTAAGCAAACTTTCATGAAAATGTTCTGTGCAGAGATTATTTAGCCCTCCCACCCCCCCCCCCCCCCCCCCCCCCCCACCCCCCCAATTGTTTTTTTTGAAAATAATAACCAAATCAAGAAGTATTCTTACCAAAATGTACCCTAGTAAACATTTCAGCATAGAGTTTGCGCATCTCAACACATTTTTCCAGGTTAGACAATAGACAATAGGTGCAGGAGTAGGCCATTCGGCCCTTCGAGCCAGCACCGCCATTCAATGTGATCATGGCTGATACGTTATGTTTACTCTGGTTGTAATTTAGGAAATATAGCTATCACTTTGTGCAGCAACTTCCCCAAACAGCAATTGATGGCAAGTCAGATCACCTTATTAAAAGCACTGCGGAATAAATCTTGGTTACGATTCTGGGGATAACCTTCCAGCTCGTTATTAGTAATTTGGGATTTGTTGCATCTATCTGAAAGAACAAACAAGTGCCATGGTTTAGCATCTCAGCCGTCTCCAACCATGTTGTGCTCCTTCAGTGCTGCACTGGGCTATTGGTCCAGAATCTTTGTGCTCAATCTTTGAAGTGGGACTTGAGCCCACAACATACTGAATCGGAAAATGATGATATCAGAACTACTACAATGAGATAACCCAATTTTTGGGTAGCACAGTGGTTGCTTAATAGATCCAACACCCCGGGTCTCATCCTGACCTCAGGTTCTGTCTATGTGGAGTTTGCACATTCCCCCTGTGACCACATGGGTTTCCGTCAGATTCTCCAGTTTCCTTTCCTGTCACACAAATGTGCAGTTTGGTAATTTAGTTGGCCAAATTACCTTGAGTGTTTAGGACCTGGTTGGAGAATAAAATGGATTAGCATAGGATTAGTCAAAAATACCTGCTTGATGGTCAGCACAGTTTTGACGGGCGAAAGGGCAGTTGTATTTCCCTGTGAATCTATGACCCTAATTTTTATAAATGAAATCAGCAATGCAGCATATATAAACAAATGTATAAATCAATATGATTGCAATAACAAGGAAATTTAGGGTTCTTTGCAACATAAATGTAATTGCAAATTGCTACCCTTGAGAACCATACAATGGAAATCATTGCACGTAGAGTGATTCTTAGGTGTGATGGACTTTGTTAATATTCAGAGCCACAAATAATTGTAACCTAGGGAAGAGCATTAGATGGAAAATGCATGGGGTGACCTTTTACAATCTGGAAAGTCTACAATTAAAAGGTTGGGATTTTCATTTAAAGCTGTGTGACTTAAACTTTCCTGAGAACATTTTATGATTCTATAAATGTCCACGGAGGGGGGGGGGGGGGGGAATTCCATCATTATTGGACATGACAAAGAAGGACTTGTAAAAGCAGGAAAGGCTTCCCTCGGGAATACTGTCTAATTCTGCCAAGTACTCCAACTCTGAATGGTTTACCATACATGGCAGCCACAGTTTAGGACATGCCAGAAAAGGCCAAGATCCATTGGAAGCACGAACACACTATGTGTTCACTTCACTTAGGAAATTGCCCAACATAGGCCATTTATTCTAAATAATTGTGGCCATCAAAGTGAGAGTGCAATCACACTAAATTCCCCATCAAGTCCAGCACTAGAAACATTTTCAGTCTCATGTCAGACATCCACAGACGGTTTGAAGAGACTACAGACCAAAGTCACTGAGAGCTCCATGACGAGTTACTGCTTCGTTCCATGGATAGTACTGTTGTGAGGAATGCATATAGTCATGCATAGAAACAGAACCATGACCCATCAAGTCCACACTGGCCATCAGGCATCCATGTTACAACAATCCCATCTTTATTCTCCCACATTCTCATCAATTTCCCCCAGATTCCACTACTCGTCTGCACTCTGGGGGTATTCTTACAGTGGTTCATTAACCTACCAGTTGTCCTTGACATGTGGGATTCATAGAGTCATAAAATCATAGTCATACGGCATGGAAACAGGCCTTTCGGCCCAACTTGACCAACGTGACCAAGATGCCCTGTCTCCATTACTCTCACCTACCTACATTTGGCCCATACCCTCCTAAACCTTTCCTATCCATGTGCCTGTCCAAATGTCTTTTAAATGTTATGATAGTACCTGCCTCAACTACCTCCTTTGGCATTTTGTTCCATATACGCACCACCCTTTCTGTGAAAAAGTTGCCCCTTGGGTTCCTATTAAATCTTTCTCCTCTCACTTTGGGATAGAGTGAGTAATATGTTCATATGTCCAGATTGTTGAATGCAGAATCTAGTCTGATGTCCTAAGTGAAATGCTGAGGAAGTACTGCTCAGTCAGAGGCAATATCATTCAGATGAAATAAGACTCTCAAATATAATGCGACTTATTATGATACTAATGCCTTTCTAAGTAACCTCCTCCGCCTTCCACCCGTCCAAACCTTCCCTTCCATTCTTTCCACCTTCCCCATCAATCCTCATTATAAATCAGATTTTACCTCTAACCTCATTGACCTGAATTATTAATTGTTTCTTTCTCCAACTGCCTGACCAAATAGATATTTCCACATTCTTATTATTATTTAAGATTTAAGCTGGAAAGTGTGCAGAGAAGACTTACGAGGATGTTGCCAGGACTTGAGGGCCTGAGCTATTGGGAGAGGCTGAGCAGGCTAGGACTTTATTCCTTGGAGGGCAGGAGGCTGAGGGGTAATCTTATAGAGGTGCGAAAGATCATGAGGAGCATAGATAGGGTGAATGCACAGTCTTTTACCCAGAGTTGGGGAATCAAGAAGCAGTGGACATGGGTTTAGGGTGAGAGGCGAAAGATTTAAGAGGAACCTGAGGGGCAACTTTTTCACACACAGTGTGATGGCTATGTGGAACGAGCTGTCGGAGGAGCTAGTTGAGGCAGGTACTATAGCAACATTTAAAAGACATTTGGACTGGTACATGGATACGAAAGGTTTAGAGGGATATGGGCCAAATGTGGGAAGGTGGGACTAGTGTAGATAGGGCATCTTGGTCAGACTGCACAAGTTGGGCCGAAGGCCCATTTTCCGTGCTGTATGACTATGACTCTATTTCCAGCATTCACATTATTTTGCTTTGTGTACATTATTTACAAGTGAATGTATGGACTAACATGTAGCTACAATGTAGAAACAGGAAACTGCAGATACTGGTTTATGCCAAAGATAGACACAAATTGCTGGACTAACTCAGCTAGTCAGGCAGCATCTCTGGAGAGAAAGGAGAGGTGATGTTTCGGGTCGGAAGGGTCCCGATCCGAAATGTCACTCATCCTTTTTCTTCAGAGATGCCGCCTGACCTGCTGAGTTACTCCAGCACTTTGTGTCTATCTTTAACATGTAGCTACAGTCAGTTCTACCTAAATAATTAAACAGCATTTTAATGTCATGTATAACGTACTTATTTCCTAATTTGCTTGTTTTTATCATTACTTGATGTGAGTCTTGATGTTTCTTCCTTCACTGAATCCTGACCCATCATGCTTTCCAGGCGATATAGTTGGGAAAGGAGCATATCACTACTCAGAAAGGAGTTGAAAATCTTGTTGAAAGTCTGATGTTGCCCTTTATGGGCTATGGACCTTTAAGGGACCCAGATGTGTGCCGGACATATTTGGCATCCTGCTGGTTGACTGATGCTTCATGCTTTCACTCAACTTAGATTGCAGACTGAGTAATCATAGCAATAAATGGAGTTGAGGGACACATGTAGCCTATATTCTCACAGTAACAAATGACCTGGTTATTGTCACGTTGCTATTTGGAGGGATCTTGCAATGTGCAAATTGGCTGCCAAGTTTCCTACAGTGACTAATACTTAAAATGTATTTCATAGGCACTGTTACATTTGAGAGATGTCTGTATTTTCATACAATAGTTCAAAGCTCTGTCTTTTGCTTTTGTAGTTTTATCATGGATTTGATTGCATTAAATGCTAAAGATCAACATGCATAGAATGACTTTTCACAATTTGATTGTGCCTTTCCCAATCCAAAGCATTTCCAAGGCACCGAACGGGACAGTGATGAATACTCCATATCTACAGGATGAAAGGAGCTCTAATGTTATTCATAGAGTCATAGAGCTATACACTTGTCAATGCTCACCAGGTTGCCTAACCAAGCTACTCTGACTCATCTGTGGCTGCCCCATATCCTTCCATACCTTGAGTAGGAAGGAACTGCAGGTGCTGGTTTAAACCAAAGATAGACACAAAAAGCTGGAGTAACTTAGCAGAACAGGCAGCATCTCTGGAGAGAAGGAATGGGTGATGTTTCGGGTTGAGACCCTTCTTTAGACGATGTTTCGTTCCCGAAACATCACCCATTCCTTCTCTCCAGAGAAGCTGCCTGTCCCGCTGATTTATTCCAGCTTTTTGTGTCTTCCTTCTATACCTTTCCTGTTCATCTTATCCAAGTGTCTTTTAAATGTTGTAATTATACCCACCTCTTCTACCCTCTGGTAGCTCGTTCCATGTACGTACCATCTTCGCTATGAAAGATCTGCCCCTCGGGTTCCTTTTAAATCTTTCCCTTCTCACCTCAAAGAGCAAAAGACTAAGGCTATTAACCTTATCTACTGTATAAGGTAGTGCCCTAGTGAGACCGTACCTGGAGTACTGTGTGCAGTTTTGGTCTCCAAATTTGAGGAAGGATATTCTTGCTATTGAGGGCGTGCGGCGTAGGTTTACTAGGTTAATTCCGGAATGGCGGGACTGTCATATGTTGAAAGACTGGAGCGACTAGGCTTGTATACACTGGAATTTCGAAGGATGAGATGGGATCTTATCAAAACGTATAAGATTATTAAGGGGTTGGACACGTTAGAGGCAGGAAACATGTTCCCAATGTTGGGGGAGTTCAGAACCAGGGGCCACAGTTTAAGAATAAGGGGTAGGCCATTTAGAATGGAGATGAGGAAAAACTTTTTCAGTCAGAGAGTTGTGAATCTGTGGAATTCTCTGCCTCAGAAGGCAGTGGAGGCCAATTCTCTGAATTCATTCAAGAGAGAGCTAGATAGAGCTCTTAAGGATAGCGGAGTCAGGGTGTATGGGGAGAAGGCAGGAACGGGGTCCTGATTGAGAATGATCAGCCATGATCACATTGAATGGCGGTGCTGGCTCGAAGGGCCGAATGGCCTCCTCCTGCACCTATTGTCTATTGTATGCCTTTCACGATTTGTATATCTTTACAAGGTTATTCAACCTCCTTGACTCCAGGAAAATAAATTCTAGGATCTCATTATGACTTAAACCTCCCAGATCCAGTAACATCCTTGTAAATCTGTTTTGCACCCTTCCAGTTCAATGACCTCCTTCTCATAGCGAGGTGACCAGAACTGTAAACAGACAGAAAACAAAGAGTGGGGATAAATGGGGCCCTTTCGGAATGGCAGGCAGTGACCAGTGGGGTACCGCAAGGTTCGGTGCAGGGACCCCAGCTATTTACAATATACATTAATGACTTAGACGAAGGGATTAAAAGTACCATTAGCAAATTTGCAGATGATACTAAGCTGGGGGGTAGTGTGAATTGTGAGGAAGATGCAATAAGGCTGCAGGGTGACTTGGACCGGTTGTGTGAGTGGGCGGATACATGGCAGATGCAGTTTAATGTAGATAAGTGTGAGGTTATTCACTTTGGAAGTAAGAATAGAAACGCAGATTATTATCTGAATGATGTCAAGTTAGGAGGAGGGGGAGTTCAACGAGATCTGGGTGTCCTAGTGCATCAGTCAATGAAAGGAAGCATGCAGGCACGGTAGCGCAGCGGTAGAGTTGCTGCTTTACAGCGAATGCAGCGCCGGAGACTCAGGTTCGATCCTGACTACGGGTGCTGCACTGTAAGGAGTTTGTACGTTCTCCCCGTGACCTGCGTGGGTTTTCTCCGAGATCTTCGGTTTCCTCCCACACTCCAAAGACGTACAGGTATGTAGGTTAGTTGGCTGGGTAAATGTAAAAATTGTCCCTAGTGGGTGTAGGATAGTGTTAATATACGGGGATCGCTGGGCGGCACGGACTTGGAGGGCCGAAAAGGCCTGTTTCCGGCTGTATGTATATGATATGATATGATAGGTACATCAGGCAGTGAAGAAAGCCAATGGAATGTTGTCCTTCATAACAAGAGGAGTTGAGTATAGGAGCATAGAGGTCCTTCTACAGTTGTACCGGGCCCTGGTGAGACCGCACCTGGAGTACTGTGTGCAGTTTTGGTCTCCAAATTTGAGGAAGGATATTCTTGCTATGGTGGGCGTGCAGCATAGGTTCACTAGGTTAATTCCCGGTATGGCGGGACTGTCGTATGTTGAAAGGCTGGAGCGATTGGGCTTGTATACACTGGAATTTAGAAGGATGAGGAGGGATCTTATTGAAACATATAAGATAATTAGGGGATTGGACACATTAGAGGCAGGAAACATGTTCCCAATGTTGGGGGAGTCCAGAACAAGGGGCCACAGTTTAAGAATAAGGGGTAGGCCATTTAGAACGGAGATGAGGAAGAACTTTATCAGTCAGAGAGTGGTGAAGGTGTGGAATTCTCTGCCTCAGAAGGCAGTGGAGGCCAGTTCGTTGGATGCTTTCAAGAGAGAGCTGGATAGAGCTCTTAAGGATAGCGGAGTGAGGGGGTATGGGGAGAAGGCAGGAACGGGGTACTGATTGAGAGTGATCAGCCATGATCGCATTGAATGGCGGTGCTGGCTCGAAGGGCTGAATGGCCTACTCCTGCACCTATTGTCTATTGTCTATTGTCTATTGTACACAGTACTCCAAATATGGCTTTACCAACATCTTGTACAGCTGTAACATGACATCCCAACTTCTGTACTCAATGCCCTGACCAATGAAGGCAAGTGTCAAACACCTTTTTCACTATCCTGTCCACCTGTGGCCCCACCTTCATGAAATGTGTACCTGCTCCCCCAAGCCTTTCTGTTCGATAACACTCCCCAGAGCCTTAGCATTTGCAGTACAAGTCCTGCCCTGGTTTGTCATACCAAAATATAACACCTTGCGACGATTTGAATTACACTCCATCTGCCATTCCTCAGCCAATTCAACAACATCCTGGCCAATGCATCCCATGCTTCACCCCACACATTCACGCCCTCCTGCAATGGCACATCATTGCTGTAAAAAGTACCATCGGCAATCTGAGCTGCAGCTATCCTCCCAGGCTCTTTCAATAATGAAACCTTGAACAAAAGTTCTCAAGGCCCTCTTCTTGCCACACACTACTTTAACTTGATAATATATTGTTGTCTCTTCACCACCATCACGTTTAAATCCTGGAATGCAGTATATAACGCATTTTGTCACACAAACTATAATGGTTCAAAAATGCAGCTCATAGAAGGCAATAAGTAATGGGGGCTCTGTGAGCAACAAATGTGGGATTCATAAGCAACACAGATACCATAAATTAATTTCTAAAATATAAAAAGCACAATCAACATTGTTCTTTAGCTTGCTGGATACACCAAATGTTTGTTAGCACCAGAGTATAGAAGTTGGGACATTATATTACAGTTATACAACAATGTTGATGAAGCCATACTTGGAGGACTGTGTTCAGCTTTGGTTACCCTGCTGTAGGAAGGATGTCATTAGGTTGGGAGAAGTCCAGAGGAGAATTACAAGTACGTTTCCAAGACTTGAGTGCCTGAGCCATAGGGAGAGGTGGAGCAAAATACAACTTTATTCCTTGGAGCACAGGAGGCCAAGGGATGATCTTATAGAGGTGTATAAAATCATGAGAGGAATAGATAGGGTTGTGGCGGCACCCGGGGGCTAGGCCACTCCCTTGGTCATTCCACTCGGCACTCAGTGGACGGGAGGGATTAGGTCACTTCCTGGGTCAGTCCCCTTGGGTCAGGTGGTCTGGGACTATAAAGGGTTTGGGTGTGTCGACTCACGTTCTTCTTGAGTGCGGTGTTTGATTCCACAGGTAATAAAGTTATTAATTACTCACCTGGCGTCTGGCCTGATTACCGCGGTGACCGCACCCACTACACTGGTGACCCCGACTTTCCCTCGCAAGTCGCGATGGACCAGAACCTGCTACTACCCGACTCTTCCAGTCAACCACAACCACAACCGCTTTTGGACCTTCCCGCGGACCCTGCCGCCCGCGCCGCTATCCACGCCGTGTCGGTGTGGCTGCCTCCATTGTGGACCGAGGACCCCGACTTCTGGTTTGACCAGGCCGAGGCACAGTTCGCCCTGCGGGGCATAACTGCCGACGCCACTAAATACTTTCACGATGTCAGCGCCCTCGACCCGGCCACCGCGCGCCTGGTCCGACCCTTCCTCCGCGACCCCCCGGCAACCGATAAATACGTGGCCCTTAAAGCCTTCCTCCGTCAGCAGTTCGGCCTCTGCGAGGCTGAGCGGGCAACCCGGATCCTCCGAATGCCGCCCCTGGGTGACCGCCGCCCGTCGGTACTACTGGCCGACATGCAGGCACTGCTAGGCGACTACGAGCCCGGGTTCCTTTTTAAGCATGTTTACCTGATGCTGCTGCCGTCCGACCTCCGCCAGCAGCTCCTCGACGCCCCGTTCCCCAACATGCAGGCGTTGGGCAGGCGCGCCGATGAGCTCATGATGGCCCGTCACCTGGCCCTCGACGCGTTGGAAGTCCATCCAACGGCCGACGGATACCCGCGGTCCACGCCGTTCTGCAAGTGGCTGATGGAATCGACTACTCAGCCCTGGCGGCGGCCCAGCTGTCCGATAACGAGATGTCCGCCTACCGTACCGCCGTTTCGGGCCTCAGGTTGGAGGACGTTCCCTGTGGCACTGGGGGCGTGACACTGCTTTGCGATGTGTCCACCGGGCAGCCACGCCCAATCGTGCCTGTTGCCTGGCGACGCCGGGTGTTCGAGGTGCTCCACGGGCTGTCCCACCCTTCCATTCGGGCGACGACGACCCTCGTGGCTTCCCGTTTCGTTTGGCACGGGTTACGCAAGCAGGTTGGGCATTGGGTGCGCACCTGCATCCCGTGCCAAACCTCAAAGGTACAGCGGCATGTGCGTGCGCCGCTCCAGGAGTTCCCCGTCCCTCGCCACCGTTTTGACCACATCCATGTGGACATCGTGGGGCCGCTGCCGCCTTCTCGGGGTTTCACCTACCTCCTGACTATGGTGGACCGTTTCACGCGGTGGCCGGAGGCAGTTCCACTGCCGGACACGTGTGCCTCTACTTGTGCCCGTGCCTTGGCGGCAAATTGGATTGCCAGATTTGGGGTTCCGCTCCATATTACGTCCGACAGGGGGCCACAATTCACCTCCGAGCTGTGGTCATCCATGGCCCAACTGCTGGGGGTTAACCTGCACCGCACCACAGCGTACCATCCGCAGGCGAACGGCCTGGTGGAGCGTTTCCACCGCCAGCTCAAGGCCGCTCTGAAGGCCCGGCTCGTTGGCCCGGACTGGATTGACGCGTTGCCGTGGGTTTTACTGGGTGTCCGCACCGCCCCCAAGGAGGACTTGGCCACCTCCTCGGCGGAATTGGTTTACGGGGCTCCGTTGACGGTGCCCGGAGAGTTCGTTCCCTCCGCCCAGGGTCAGGCAGATCAGCCCTCAGCCGCCCTGCAACGCCTTCGGGAGACGGTGGGCTCGCTGGCGCCAGTGCCGACGTCTCGCCACAGTTCGGTGCGGTCACATGTCCCTTCCGCCCTGCAGGACTGTCCTTTTGTGTTCCTGCGTCGGGATGCCCACCGGCCACCCCTTCAGCGGCCTTATGAGGGACCGTTCAAAGTGCTTGAGCGGGGCTCTGCCACCTTCGTGTTGGACATGGGGGGTCGTCCTGAGACGGTCTCTCTTTCACGGCTGAAGCCGGCGCATGTGGACATTAGCCAGCCGGTGCTACTGGCGCAGCCTCGCCCTCGGGGTCGTCCCGCGTCCCGGCCCTTACCCCCGAAGTTCCCGCGGGTGCCTTCCCCTGGCGGGGTGGTTCTGCTTCCTGCGCCCGCCGTGGCGCGCACACGGGCTGGCCGTTTCATCCGTCCCCCTGTCCGTTTCGTGCCTTCGGTTCTTGGGGGGGGGGTCCTGTGGCGGCACCCGGGGGCTAGGCCACTCCCTTGGTCATTCCACTTGGCACTCAGTGGACGGGAGGGATTAGGTCACTTCCTGGGTCAGTCCCCTTGGGTCAGGTGGTCTGGGACTATAAAGGGTTTGGGTGTGTCGACTCACGTTCTTCTTGAGTGCGGTGTTTGATACCACAGGTAATAAAGTTATTAATTACTCACCTGGCGTCTGGCCTGATTACCGCGGTGACCGCACCCACTACAGGGTAAATGTACAGAGTCTTTTAAGCACGATAGGGGACTCAAAAACAAGGAGACGTACAGTATGTGTTTAAGGTGAAAGGGACAAGATTTAATACAAACCTGAGGGGCAACGTTTCTACTCAGGTGCAGTAGATATATGGAATAAGCTGACGGGCAGCTTAAAGCAGGTACTATAACAGCATTTAAAAGACACTTGGACAAGAATATGGTTAGAAAAGGTTTAGAGAGATATAGCCAAATGAGGGTAAATGAGACTAGCTTTGATGGGGCACCTTGGTTGGCGTGGATGAGTTGGGCTGAAGGGCCTGTTACCATGCTGTTTGACATTATGACCCTAATTTTATTCAATCGCGCCATTAATTTGGTTTTAACCAAAACAAGACAGGTACTATCGCCATCTTTAAGAAACATTTAGACAGGTTCATGGACAGGACAAGTTTAGAGGGCCTTACGCAGGCAGGTGGAACTAGTGGAGTTGGGACATGTTGGTCAGTGTGGGCAAGTTGGGCTGAAGGGCCTGTTTCCACTATGACAGGTAACCAAATAGAGCTGATTCAGATATTTATAGGACCGTTGATGGCCACACAGTTTATTGGGAATGTCGCAGCTCCTTGTAGATATTCTCCAATTAGTCCCGTTGCCTTGTTCTTCCCCTTCCCTGGACTTGCACTAAGTTTTCTTTTTTAATAAATATTCAATTCCCTTTTGAATGTTCCTTTTGAAGCTATTTCCACTGCCTTTTTAGATGGTGCATTCCGGATCACAACAAATTGTTTAATTAAACTATTTTCCCTTTAACATTTATGTCAATTATTTTAGATTTTTTAATCTAATTATCAATCAATCCTCTTTAGTTCCACTCAATTCTAACACAACCCTTCATCGTTTGGAACCTCTCTATTAAATCTTAACCTCACTGCTCTAAAGACGTACACAAATCTATAAAATTGACATGGCCCTCAAACATAATTTTGATAAAATATCACTAAAACTATTGAATCAGCTCATGGTCACATTGCTATCTGTGGGAGCTTGCAAATTATCTGCCTACTTTTATTAATTTCAAAATAAACCATTTTTATTCAAATTAAAATAAATACATCTACAAGAAATGCAAAAAGAAACAGTTCAAGGCTTTCTTTATATTCACAGTGTCATTCCGTCTCAACATTCAGTGATATTGGTTCAATACATTTGTAGTTTGAGCACGTTCTGTATACAGAGCACCATTGACAATCATGTGGCCTCCTTTAGGCAATACAAACTTTTAGTGTTTGAGAGGCTTCTATACAGGACAGGACAAGATAGTGGCAGCAGGACTTTGGACTGCAATTCCTTCTCCATACAACCTACGTGTTGGCTGTACCAAGCTGTAGTCAATCCCTCAGCACGTATTCCTGCAGTATGGAATATGGCAGTCGGCAGCATTCCCTTAGGGACATCTCGTTTCCTGGAAGACCAACAGGTTCTGGGTGACCCAAGCGTGTCTTCCACTGAGTTATGACTTTCCTGCAGAATTTGAAGCCCGTATTGGTATGCATCCTCATGACCAGCCCGCAGATCACAGCATCCTCTGTAACACAGCTGTCCCAGATGAACCGTGACAAGAACCCTTGCATCCTTTCCAAGCCTTTATTTGCAAATACACAGTCTACTAAGAGGTGGACAGTCATCTCATCCTCATTGCAACCGTGCTGAGGGCAGCATGTATTGGGGGTGAAACCATACTATACAGGGAGGATGTGACGGGGAGGCCCCCTCTTACCATCAGTCAAGTGAGATATCGGTTCTTCACCGAATTCTGATGATGGGGGTTCTGCCAAATGGCTTTGGCAGTCTGCACGGTTAGTAGCCTAGAATACAATCATCATTGCTCTTTCAAAATGACACTTTGTGTGATTAAAAAAGGTGCTCTGATGTACAGTTCTGGGCACAACAATCCAGGAAGCATGTAGAGCTGTAGAGCAGTAGAGGGGATTCGGAAGAGATACGAATGGATATTAGCAGGGATGGAAACGTTTAAATATGAAAAGAGGTTGGAAGTTGTCTGGGAATTTTTTGGGGGTGTGGGGGCTGTTAGATAACTTAATTGAAGAGTATAGATTTATGAAAGGCTTACATAGCTTGAACAGGAAGGAATTAATTCCCTTAGCATAAAGCTTAAAAACAAAAAAGACATGGATTTGAGGCATTAGAAGGGAACTGAGGACACGTTCTAAAAATCCCTGTGTGGTAGAGGAACAAGGCTTCAGTGCATTTAACGTGCCATGATGTAGAGGGTTATGGACAAGATCTGGGGTGTAGGATACACACTGATAGCTTTTTCTGATGTCGTGGGCATAAAGAGGTGAGAGGCTGGTACCTGTGCTTTCAGATTCTGTAATTGCTATATTTTCCCTTTGCAGAAGTTTTATATTTCCCAGCGCACAGCTGATTGCTTCAAACTCCCAATGGGGAATTAACATCTGCCTTCAAAGCACCGTTAACAGAGGTTTACGAGCTGATCAAAAATGTTTGCACTGCTCACTCTCCATTTCTTAGAAGAATGAAAATAACAAATTCATAAGAAACATCAACATTGTAATTAGATTGCTAACCTTAAATCTGTTCAACATTAGATAGCCCAAACCTAAAGCTAGAACAGCACACTAACAAATGTTACACTTCCTGATGACACTGATACATCTGATCACCTCTTATCTTTGAAACCCTGATCCTTTGTCCTATTTTTAAAGTCCACACTCTTGGTTATGTAGTTACTCTGCCCTCAAGTAGTATTCCCACATGTTCACTTGAACCAAGACTGTCTCCAAACATTCAAAATAGAAATGATAGGATTAGGTTTAGTACATTCGGCCTGCCAGGCTGCTCCCTTCGATATGAACAAGGTTAGGTTTAGGTTTGTTATTGTCACGTGTACCAAGGTACAGTGACAAGCTTTGTTCTGTATGCAATTCAAACAGATCAGATGTACCGTACATAAATACAATCAAGTCAAACTCAAGTACAATAGATAGAGCAAAGGCGAAGATACAGAGTGCTTAATATAGTTCTCAGCATTGTAGCATATCTGGGTTCCATAGACAGGGGCCCTGGTCGTAAACAGAGCAGTCAGGGAAACATCCTCCCCATATCTAGCCTGTCGAGACCTCTTCTCATTCTTCTAAACTCTAGTAACTTAATTGACTCAATCTCCACTCGTACAACTATCCCGGGAATCAGTCTGGTGAAAAATAGCATTCTTGTTTTGTCAGGTTTAGCTTTCTCAAAGCTTCATACAGCAGAACAGTGTTGGGCTCTACAAAGCCCTGTATAATTCTATCCAAGCATTTTTGCCTCACGAAACTTGTTATAAAGAACATGCAATTGGCCTTCTTAAATGCTTGCCGTTCTCATTTGTGCAAAATTCTGTTCTCCTTAACGATTTTTAACCATGTAAAGAAATCTGGGCTCATCAAAACACAAGATATTTTTTTCAATATGCCGAAGGATGTGTTTGGCATGAAATTCACATAATGGGAGGAGATACAGGTTAAATTTGATCAAACAATCAGGAAGAAGAAGCATGGGTTATTATCCTCTTATTGGTAGTGGGAGCTTGCTGTGTGGGCATTGACTGCCTGTGGGTACCTTTTCACAGAGTTGCCAGACCTGCTCTTTTTCTGGGTTTTCTATTATATTATTAGTAAGAGTTCCATTTGTGGGTGGAATAAAGAGCTAAGTATCTCAGAATCACTGATAATTCCCTAAGGAAATGCAGACAAAGCTACTTCAGCCTGGGTTGTGAAAATGTGGAGCATATCCACAGGGATGTAAATAACACATACCTCCAGGTGAATCTCACAACGCAAGACTGAGAAAGGAATAGGAAGATATGTTGATGGAGAGAGGTGAAATAGTGTTGGAGCAACCTTGAGTGGATCTCAATTTACTTGCTTGAGTACTATAAGTACTTTGCAGTACTTACAGGTTGGAAATGTTTGCAGCTCTTTTCTCTTCATTTCTACTGTTTGAAGACACCACCAATGTTGCATCTTTTAACAATTTCCTCCTGTATCTTCAACTTATTAAGCTCCTTTTCTTTTAAAAATCAAGATGCTGCATCCCCCATTCCAAGCACTATCAGAAGACATTTCAAGGTCTGTTTAAGTTTGGACAGTATCCTTTGGATAGAGACTTTGGCTCAAATTTAACGGGAAAATGTAACTCAGTAGCAAACATGCGCTCCTTTATTTTTCTAATTGCTCTGTGCTCATGCTCCATCATATCATAGTCACCTCCTCCAATCCTACAACCCTCTGGGACCTTTATGATCCTCCAGTTCTGGTCTGTGAACATCAAGGTGGAACCACTTTCAAAGATGCTCATCTTAAAATTCAACACCCAGTTGCGGGTTCCGCCTTATGTTCTCACCAAACACACATAGAATAAGCTATCTACAGCAGTCCTGGCACGTTGGATCAACACATTGAAATCAGAAGGGCTATAAAAAAGATGTTCATCTCCAATGACAACTTCTCCACCCTATCAAAATGAATTGCAGCCAATGAAGGTGTTTTGAAATTCAGTCCCTGTTGTGTCAAGTGGCTACCAATGTATGCTAAGCACATTCCCCCAAACAGCAATGTGGCAAGGTATTAATAATAACAAGCCAAGTCTTATGATTAATGTTGATTGGAAGTATTGTCCCGGATGGAAATCCCATGTTTCTCCAAAATAATGCCAGGATCTTCAGCATTCGCCACAAAGGGCAGCATCTCTGATAATGCATTCCGTTCTGATCTGGGTGCATTAGCCTAGATTCATTTTGTGCTCAGATCTCAGGAGTGAAATCTGAACCCCTGACCTTCTGTCAAGAGGGAGCAAAAGATGTGTGAGAAAGAGGTACGAGAGAGAGGGAGAGTTGTGGCAGAGACAGGGGGAGGTGTGACAGAGACGGAGGGTGTGACAGAGACAGGGGGGAGTGTGACAGGAACAGGGGGAAGTGTGACAGGGACAAGTGTGACAGAGACAGGGACAAGTGTGACAGAGACAGGGGAGGTGTGACAGAGACAGGGGGAGGTGTGACAGAGAGGGAGGGGCATGACAAGGACAGGGGGAGGTGTGACAGAGACAGGGGGAAGTGTGACAGAGACAGGGGGAGGTGTGACAGACACAGGGGGAGGTGTGACAGAGAGGGAGGGGCATGACAAGGACAGGGGGAGGTGTGACAGACACAGGGGGATGTGTGACAGAGACAGGGGGAAGTGTGACAGAGACAGGGGAGGTGTGACAGGGACAGGGGGAGGTGTGACAGAGACAGGGGAAGTGTGACAGACGCAGGGGGAAGTGTGACAGAGACGGAGGGTGAGGCAGAGACAGAGGGTGTGGCACAGAGGGAGGGGCGTGCGAGAGGGAGGGGCGTGCGAGAGATATGAGAGAGAGAAATTGAGGGAAATGTATGATTGAGAGAGAGGGAGCGAGGAGTAGATAGAGAGCCAGTAAATGGTATTAGTTAGTTGGTGTTTTTATAGACGCTAGGACATGTTGGGCCGAAGGGCCTGCTTCTGTGCTGTATGATTTATTGAGTATCAAGTCACTTGCGCCTCGACAACTTGGCGACAACTGGATCCATTCTGAACCAGATTACTGCCTCCCCCAGTGGTCAGAGGAAGAGATCCGCTAAAGTCCGACGTGAAATTCAAAGTCACTCACGAGAAATAGCAAACGAGGTTTATTTTGCTCCGCACGATGTATGTAAAGACATTACTACCCGTGTCCTCTGCGGAATGGGTGGATATGATTTAGGCAGAGTCTTTCGCAACCCACGGAATCATTAGCCCATTGAATTCTAAGAGATCGCGTAAAACAAACCAATATCAGCTGATGATATCCCATTAGAAAATGAAACGTTTTACTTGCACCCCGATTTAAACGAGAAAATGAGCAAATCAATATGAATAACAAAGCCACTAAGGCTCAGGGGGACATTTCCAAGCCTCGCTTCAAGTGATGAGGACATCTACAGCTCACTTTCAAGGCTCTATGAAGGATCCTGGGGAGATCTGTACAATACAATACATCTTTATTGTCATTGTACAGGGGTACAACGAGATTGGGAATGCGCCTCCCATACGATGCAATAATTTGATTGATTTAAACAACAACAACCCAACGAAACTGTAAGACCGAGAGCAATTCAAAAGGAGATCTACAAACTTTTTGAGGGAACTCTTAGCGTGTTAACAGCGCACCTTCCTCGCTGTCTTTGCAGTCGCGTCGCGCCACGCCACGCCGTGCGAGGATGGTACCTTTATAAAGTTGAAGAACACTTTCTGCCACTTACCCCGTTTGCAGCAGCCATCTGCACGATGGTGTCGATCGCGGTCCTGCTGAAGTATCGGCCATCACTCCCCAACACCATGGTACAGCCCTGCCGGTCCCTCAGGTCGATGGAAGATAGGACGCTTTGGGTAAAGTTCTGCAGATAGTTCCTCTTGCTTTCGAAGACGGAGGTTTTCTTCCTCAGTCCGCTGGTCCCGGGTCTCTGGTCATCGTAAGGGGTAGTCTGGACGGTGACAACTGGGATGGGGTTGTTTTCCATGATGCTCCGGCTCCCTTTAACGCTGGGTGTTGCTGCTTATGGGCTCTTAGCCTTTGAACTAAGAGTCGCCAACAAACACACACTCACACACTCACTGAGTAAAAGAGCAGGGGCGTGGCGACGTTAAGACCTTGCAATGAATTACTGCAGCGGTCTATAAATAGCCCTTACAAGTAAAACAGCGACTTGCGCCAGTGTTGTGTTGTAACTGGATGCGTTCAGTGTGCATTGCAACCAACCACTTGTTCAAGGAGATCAGCCCCTGTCACTCACTCCAAGCGCAGCCACCTCATTAATGGACCCAGGAGTCCCCGCCTCTCCCAACAATAGCCACATAAATCACAATACAATACAATACATCTTTATTGTCATTGTACAACGAGATTGGGAATGCGCCTCCCATAAGATGCAATCATTTAATTAGCTAGTCAGTATTAATTTAAACAACAACAACAACCCAATGAAACAAATTGTAACAGTTTTAAAACAGAATAAAGTGCAAGTAGATCTGTGCCGGATCACTGTGCGATGTGACCATCCGGCTCAGCAGGACCGGTTTATAGCAGCTATGGCCCTGGGGATGAAGCTGTTCCTGAGTCTGGAGGTGCGGGCTTAGAAGGCCTTGTATCGTCTGCCCGATGGTAGAAGTTTGAACAGACTGTTGCAGGGGTGTGAAGAGTCTTTGTGGATGCTGGTGGCTTTTCTGAGGCATCGTGTGTTGTAGATGCCCTCCAAGGCTGGTAGCTGTGTTCCGATGGTCCTCTGAGCTCTATGGACTACCCACTGAAGAGCTTTCCTCTCTGCCTCCGTGCAGCTGAGGTGCCACACAGGGATGCCATGTGTTAGGATGCTCTCTATGGTGCAGCGGTAGAATGTCGTCAGCAGCTGTTGGGGTAGACCAGACTTCTTCAGTGTTCTTAGGTAGAACAGTCGTTGAACACCTCCTGCGTGAGGACTGTTTGTGAGTGGGTACATTCAGAGGCACTCCTGTGTATATAAGTTCTTTATTAGCAGATCATTGGCAGTACAGATGCTGGCTACCGTTACCTCCAGCTCTCAGGATAGTCTCCTAACTAGCAGTGCTAACACCAGGATAATGCAGTACAAACCCCGGCCTGGATTATGGACCTGATGCACAACAGTAAAACCAGACATGAATCTACATCCTCCTTCTTAAGCATAAGCCCCCAAACTAGATAAGAGCATATAAAGCCACTACAATATGAAAAAAAACTACAGCGTACCGACATCCTAATATAAGGGATAAAAACAGCAACTACGACAAACGTTAAGCAGAGGAGGATACAAATTGAGTAAGATAAATGAAAGGGAACGGTAAGGACTGTGATTAATCAGAGTCCATAATAAGTGTCTAGCCACAGTCTTGGTACTTGGGATTGGGCTTACAGACCCATCCTGCACGATTACGATACAGGCCCTCCGCTGTACCCGTTGTAGGTGGCAGCACCATAGGTGGTGGTTCAAACGGCACTCTCGCAACGGCCTTTTACACAGGAGACTGCACCGGTGACGTCACGGGTGACTGTATAGGCGATTTTATGGGTGATTCCATCACCGGCACCAGCGGCTCCTTTGTTGCTATAAAGACCAGCTTGCGGTCTGCTGACGCCTGGCCTCCATCGGTCTGTAACCTGCCATCTGTGACCTCCGTGTAGCCATGCGGATGCTGCTGAGATGGCACCGGCTCATTCACCGGTAGGTGTTTTCTGTTCCGCCAGTAGGTTCCTCCTTCCGATTGGACAAGATAGGACCGTGGCTCCTGGCAGGTCCCACTAACTACGCCCAGACGATCATGACCCTTCTGGGTCTGACAGAGGCTGGAGAGGACGGCTAGACCTGTCGTAGTACGCCTTCTGGATCTGCTGTTTATGTTGCAGCTGAGCCTGAACAGATTGGGGCTCGTGAACACGGGCCTGCAGCAGGTGTGGTTTGCAACAGGAAGGGTGGTACAAGTTTGTCTGGACATCAGACGTTGGGCCGGCGAACCCAACATTCACGTTATGGAGATTGAGGAGGTCCAGGAATACATCGGACCCAGCTCTTCTGGATCTCTCCATGACCTGTTTGGTACTGCGGACAGCCCTCTCGGCTAGCCCGTTCCACTGTGGATACTCCGGGCTGCTGGTGATGTGTTTAAAATCCCAGCGAGTAGCAAAGTCCTTGAAACACTGACTGGTAAATTGACTGGTATTATCCGACACGAGGGTGTGAGGAGACCCATGGACCGAGAAATGTCTTGCCAGTTTTTGAATTATCGCCGCTGAGGAAATTGTGCGGAGCAAATCGATCTCAAACCACCCGGGATAGGTATCCACCAGGACCAGATATTGAATGCCACACCACTCAAAAATGTCAGTGGCCACAGAGGACCAGGGTAAATCAGGAACCGGGTGCAGCAAAAGCGGTCCCCTTTGCTGATGTGGGGCCAAGCTGTTGCACGGCCTTGCCGAATGAAACCAGTCCCATCTCGATACATGCATCAATACCAAGGAGAGGCACGACTGTGCGGTCAACGACGTAGAATTGCAAATTGTACGATTGTGCCGCTAGGTGGCACTGTAGCTCCACCACTCCAAGAGGAAGCACTTCGTTCCCCCCATTTGGTCTCCAACTGGAGGCGTGGGTTCGAATCCCACTTCTAACACCATGTTTATGAGTGGGTACATTCAGAGGCACTCCGGTGTACATAAGTTCTTTATTAGCAGATCATTGGCAGTACAGATGCTGGTTACCGTTACCTCCAGCTCTCAGGAAAGTCTCCTAACACCAGGATAACGCAGTACAAAACCCGGCCTGGATTATGGACCGGACGCACAACAGTAAAACCATACATGAATCTACAAGGACCACTGTCTATAAACTCCGTTGCGTCTTTACCACATTGGTAGCGCAGTTGGAAACAATACGAATCTCACTGCATTGCTGAGAGAGAACGAACGATGCATGTTACCCGAGTGGAAAAAGTAGTTTAACAGACCACAAGAGCCTTCACCCCTTCCCGGCATCGGAGTGGCTCAGGATCCATTGCCGTCAAATGTGGGGCTGAAGTAGGTTAGACAGAACATTGTGAGAGGCTGGTTAAACATACATATTCCTGTTGTCTTTAAATACTGACACCCGCGTTTAAGAGTATTTTCCATGTAATCCGCAAAACCAGAACAAAAAGATGCTGAATGCAAAAATATCCGCGTACAACCTCATTTCTACAGTGCAACCCTTGTTGGCAAAAAAGCCATGAATCAATAAATGCATGCAAACATCTTTTTATAAAATGGTTAAAATAACATGCTGCTAATTCTCTTGTATTGACTTACATTATTATATATTTTAATTATTCAATTCAACCTGTTCTACTAAAAGCAAAATAACCAAAACAAACCTAAATCGTGCTTATTTCTCTAAGCATTCAGCCTTGCAATACATTTCCGTTCAAAATAAGGACCTGAAATTGCTTTCAACTGTTGGAACATTCAAATACAAATTGGAAAGCAAATTTTGAAATATATTAACACAAAACTGTGGCATTAAAAGGAAAATCCTTAGAGCTGGGGCAACACATGTCTCTGGAGAGGTCTCACAGCTCCAGATTCAATCCTGACCCCAGGTGCGGTCTGCGTGGAAGTTGCACGTGGGTTTCCACTGGGTGCTCCAGTTTCCTCCCACATCCCAAAGACTTGAGGGTTTGTAGGTTAACTGCCCTCTGAAATTTACCCCTAATATGCAGGATGTGGATGAGAAAGTGGGAGAACATAGGACTGATATGAATGGGTGGCATAGTCTCCGTGGGCTGATGGGCCTGTTTCCATGCTTTATCTCTAAACTATACTAAACTAAATTGATTAACTGAAATATAGAGAAGGCCAAATGAGTCTAAAGGCTCACACATGTATACATTTCCGGAGATCTTCTTCAAACCCAGTCCCTTGGGATGAAGGATGAGTTACTTCTAGAAAAAAGGAACTGCAGTTGTTGGTTTACAAAAGAAGACACAAAGTGTTGGAAAGGCCCAGCGAGTCAGGCTCAGGCAGCATCTCAGGAGAACATGGATAGGCGATGTTTCAGGTTGGAGTGCTTCTTTGGTCTTAATTACCTCCATTCTGGGTCTGTGGGTAATAATGGCTGGTAAGAGATGGGGGCAGGTGCTGGTGGGTGAGTAGTTTGTGAGGTGGTCTCATCCTTTTGCTCATGCAAGTCCTTAGTGTGTGCTTGACATGGCCTTGATGCTCTTAATCCAATGCCAAATGTTTCTCGCCCATCGTCATGGGCCAAATATTCCCAGTTAACTGATAGAGGACGGTAACAGGCTCTTCGGCCCAACTTGCCCACACCAACCAACATGTCACATCTACACTAGTCTCACCCGCCTATGTTTGGCCCATATCCCTGTAAAACAATCTGTGATAGTGATATCACATTTGTTCAACGGGGTTTTGAGCACATTCTTGCATGTTTTCTATTGTCCATCTAATCTCATCCCACAACATAGCTCTGCTCAGCGAGTGGGATAAGTGGTGTACGGGTAATCAATGGTTAATGTGGACTGTGGACCAAAGAGCCTGTTTCCACTCTGTATCCCTAAATGGCGGCAGTGGTAGAATTGCTGCCTTACAGCACCAAAGATCTGGCATTGTTCCAGACTAAGGGTGCTGTCTGTTTGTATATTGTCCCTGTGAACACATGCGTTTTCTCTGGGTGTTTGGTTTACTTCCACATTCCAAAGACGTGCAAGTTTGTAGGTTAGTTGGCTTCTGTAAATTGTCCCTAGTGTGCAGGATAGAACTAGCGTATAGGTGATTGCTGGTTGGCACAGACTCAGTGGGCTGCAGGGCCTGTTTCCATGCTGTATCTCTAAACTAAACTGAACTGCTGAGGCTGTGCTGAGCTGTTGGAGGAACTACACTTTGGACAAGATGTTCATAAAAGGCCGTGTCTGCTCTCTCAAGTAAAGGATCATATGTCACTACTTTAATAAAGAACAGGGAAGTTTTCCTGGTGTCCTGGCCAATATTAATCTCTCCCCCAATGTTACAAAAGGAACATACGGTTACTTTACAGAATTGCATCCATACTGTGAATTCTTGTCACATACAGTACCAAACTTCAAGAGGGTACTTTATTGACTATTATGCATTTGAATTTCCTGCCCTAGTAAAATAAGTTATATAAACGGGTCTTTCTACTTTCCATCCAGTTACACCACATAATATGCCTGGTGCAGTTCAAAATTATAAACATACACATTATGGTAGAGATATTTAAATCACCTCATTACATTGTTCTTGTTATATTATAAAATGTATATATATTTTCTAATCTTTAACCTTCCATATTTTATAATGCGAACCGATAAACATTCTTGCTGGATGCTTCTTTATTTCAATTAGGGCAACCCTTTAAACAAAGGGATTTCCACAAAAGTCGGAGAACAGCACAACCAGTGGCCTTGAACAAAACTGCATGTCTTCATCCAACAATTTATCACAACTGTTTCATGAATGTGGCGCTTTGACTGAAACCCTTCATATTTTGCTGACATTTCATTCTTCGCTGTCACCTCATGTAAGGTTTGGGGTGATTTCAATATCTTTCTCTATACCTCATTCTCCTTCAAGAAACTTCTTTAAATCTGCACTTGATTACATTTTTCATTACCTCTTTCACCTCCTTTTGTGGTTTAATGTCAGATTATATCAGATAATGTTCTCAAGGAACCTTGAGATACTTTACTAGTTGAAAGCTGCTGATATAACATGACACAGATGCCATCAACAAGCAAGCATCTACAGTATGATGACAGATGTGGAGGTTCAAATTGGGTTCCTTTGGTTCAGAGGTTAGAGAAGCATCCAATTTAGGATTATAAGGTAACAAAAAATGTTGGATGCGCAGTGGAAGAGTTAGTAGTGCCCTTGCCACAAAGCACAAGTGACTGGAGTTTATTCCGTACATATTTCTGGAGCATTGCTGGACCCAGCACACCAATGCAATTATAAAGTAAGCTCATCAACACCTCTACTTCCTGAGATTGTGGAGATGTGGTATGTCAGAAAGGATTCTCTTGAACTTCTACAGGTGTACAGTAGAGAGCATATTGACTGGTTGCTTCACGGCCTGGTTCGGCAACTTAATCGCCCGGGAGTGAAGAAAATTGCAAAAAGTTGTGAACACTGCCCAGTCCATCACCGGCTCTGACCTCCCCACCATCGAAGGGGTTTACAGGAGTCCCTGCCTCAAAGAGCCAGTATCATCATAGACCCACACCACCCTGGCCACACAATCATTTCAATTCAATCCTGCCATCGGGAAGATGATAATGGGAGCCTGAAATCTGTAATGTCTGGGTTCAGGAACTCTTCCATACAGCCATTAAACACTAAAACCTACAAATAAGCTCTGAACTACATAGACTAGGGGGTATCGGTTTTGTCTTCTTGCACCATTATTGTTTGTTTGTTTTTATGTATATCTCTCGCTCTCTATGACAATAAAACACTCTTGAGACTATGCAACCATGTGGATTTCCTCCCATATCTCAACCAAAAAAATGTGCAGGTCAGGTTTACTGGCCACTGTATATTACACCTAGAATGTAGGCAAGTGGTAGAATGCAGGGAGAATTGATGAAAATATGGAAAGAATGTTAAAAAGGGATTTGTGCAAATGGGTGCTTGATGCCATGTGCAGACTCAATGCAAAATGCCTAGTTCTATTTTTGCTCGCTCTGTGGCTTTGACTAAAGGAAGAAACTACTCCTTTTATGGCGGAAGATCAAGTCCAAAATAAAATTAGACACAAAGTGCTGGAGTAATTGAGCAGGACAGGCAGTAACTCGTTTAGCTATTGCTGTATGTTTTATGTCTTCAATAAACCTTCCAATCATAGCACTGATAGTTTGAACCACAGGCTTGTTCATTTCGTATACACAAAATGTTTACCCTGTATTGTAGTGTTCTCGGTGGGACAGGCTGCATCTCTGGCATTCCTTCTCTTGTAGTTTTCTTACTTTGTTAAATCTCAATGCACACCTCTAAAGAAACTCAGCTATGAACCTTTTCCTCACTACTTCAAAGTGTCAGTAATGTGCAATTACACTGAACTTGTTCAATATCGTTACATTACCTTAGGAGTTCCAGATAGAATAGTATGGCAAAGGAACACAAAATTTGTGTCACATTTGTGCTGAACATGATGCCAAGTTAATCTCCTCTGCCTCGTCATGATCCATGTCCCTCAATCTCCTGCATATCCACTTGCCTATTTTAAAGCCTCTTAAATGTCACTATTGCATCTGCTTCCAGTAGTGCTGAAACAGCATAATTTGATGTTAGAAAAAGACATCGGAAATTCAGATGTGTGAAGAAAGAGTTAACATTTGAACTTGACATGCTTTCATCAGAATTGGATGAAATTTAAATCTTTGTGATGCCACCCATTTGGACGAAAAGATTCAATAAGGAATTTAATTTCAAATAAAAATAAAATCAACAAGGCTTCCCTAAATACCCTTGAACTGAAGGGTTTGCTGGGTCATTTGAATGCATTCCGATATCATCAGTTAGGACTGACTGGGTAAAGAAGATATCTTCCTCGAAGATATTAATGATTCATTAGCTTTTAAATGACAGTCCAGTGATACTGTGGTCAACTTCACTTGCATAGTATTCCGTTGCTTATTTCTTTAGCATGTAGATTCCAAGCTGTCCTGGTGATTCGAACTTGAGCCTGTAGCTCATTCATTCAAGCTTCACAATTGCTGGCCATTAACATAACCAATATGATACTGTAATATCATATTGATATTTCAATCATAAAATAACTTGCCAAACAACTAAATGCCACCGGCTCCGGTTCCATATGGGGACAAAAAAAAATGGAACCTGAAACTTAATTCATTCCAAATTAGTACAAGTATCCTTAAAATTAATGTTGTGCTTTCCATTTTCACAAAGTCCAATACATCAGGTTTATAAATGAAAAAAATATTTTACTACCACATTTACAAAGGCCATTTTATTATAAAATAAGGTTAAAATATAAACATGATAAGGATCCAAATGACAAAATCTGCATACATGAAATGCTGGCAACTACTGCCAAATAACAATGAAATTAAGTTCTAAATGGGAAGGAAACAATTTTGCACTGGATGAGATCTCCACCCGAGTGGCACTAATTTTAAAATCTCAATGAACAGGGACAGGAGTGGGGGGCATGTGTTCACAGTGATGCCATTGTTTCCCTCTGCCTTGGAATCATTTCATACCAACTCCAAATCAAATTCCCCAAATTAAATCTACCGAATAATAATATTTCTTTTTGTATCTGAGTAATTAAGGAATCTTTTTTCGAATGCATGCAAGAATTATTGCTATTGAGAGAGTGCAGCGTAGATTCACCAGGTTAATTCCCGGGATGGCGGGACTGACATATTATGAAAGAATGGGTCGCCTGGGCTTGTATTCACTGGAATTTAGAAGGATGAGAGGGGATCTTTTAGGAACATATAAAATTCTTAAAGAATTGGACAGGCTAAATGCGGATAAAATGTTCCCGATGTTAGGGGAAGTCCAGAACCAGGGGTCACAGTTTAAGAATAAGGCGTTGGCCATTTAGGACTGAGATGAGGGCAAATGTCTTCACCCAGAGTTGTGAATCTGTGGAATTCTCTGGCACAGAAGGCAGTGGAGGCCAATTCACGGGATGTTTTCAAGAGAGAGTTAGATTTAGCTCTTAGGGCTAAAGGAATCAAGGGATATGGGGGAAAAAGCAGGAAGGTGGTACTGATTTTAGATGATCAGCCATGATCATATTGAATGATGATGCTGGCTCGAAGGGCCGAATGGCCTACTCCTGCACCTGTTTTTCTATGTTTCTGCAGGCTTTAGATGGATCTTTTCAGCATCACAACTCACCATTAAGCCGAATCAAATGAAAAACACCTCAATACTTGGGCAGAAAATAAATCCCAGTATCAACTAAATTGTGCAGATTTAGATAGAAAAAGATTTTACATCAATGTGTACGCACGAGTCACATGTTTCGCATGCTCAACTATCATTGTTACTTGCTATAATCATTGATTCACCTCCCTAATGCAAATGTCCCAATCAGAATTACAAACAGGGAGCATAATTAACCAATGTAGAAGTTCCATATGAAGCGGCCCTTCCTACAGGACGAGGCCAACAAAACAAAAGACCAATCAAGCCCATTACAATGGAAGATGAGGCAGCCATTTGGCTCTTCTAAGGCTGGAGCACAGGAACAGGAGGACAGGTGGTAAACCCATTATGTCATTTAATTAGATTGTGAGTGATGTGAACCCACCCACATTAATTCTGCATCATTTAATACTATTGCCTACAAAATCTATCACTTGACTATGAACCTCATAACTGTTTCCTTCTTCTCTCGCTACTGAAACCCATCATACATGCCAGATTTCTGGGATAGTTCCTTCCCGACATTACCTCTGAATTGAGTTATCAACATTTATGATCATAATTGCACTGGAGCCCCACTACGTGTTTTTTTTTTTGCACAGAAATTAGAGTGTTGAATTGGGAAGAGGAAAAATAAAAATGAATGCAGTGATCCACTTGTACACCCTTTGGCAGAAAATTACAGCTAAACTGTTTTTTGGGATTATTTTCAACTCTTCATTTAACCACCAGGCAACATCTAAATTATTAACTGCTAATTGGACCAACTATATTAAAACAGTTACTGTTTAAAACTTCAGTTCATAACACTAAAGTCTTTTGGCAAAGGTTTATTGTAAACTACTTGCATTAAGATTAGTTGCACAGATTCAAGGAAGCAATCAATTATGTACCAACCATTACAGTGCAGCATATTGCAATGGAAGCTAACTAGCATTGTCCCAATGAAGAAAATTCATTAAAAACAATTCTGATAAATGCCAAAATTAAGTTAAGATTACAAAGGAAATATTGACATCATTTCTGATATTTCAGTTTTATTTCCTTTACAAAGAATGACAAAATAGGCCAATGATACTTCCAATGAGCCTTGTAATAGCTTGACTTGGCAGTAGAGAGGGTTTGATTAAGAGTTCTCAAATAATAGTATTTGCATTTTATTTAAAATAAAAAAAATTCATTTAATCTTGTGACAATTCACCTTGAGCATTTATCGGATTTTTTTCAAAAGCGTGGGTTGACAATTTTCAACTTGTAAATCATATATCCATAATTTTGAATGCCGTTACCTTATAAGCTCATGTAACAAGGACAGCTTTGAGGAACAGAACTACCTGCACGTTATTCCATGCACATTAAGTCACTCTTGGACACAAATGTGTATTTATGATTAGGTGACAAGAATATAGACAAGCATTGCTAATGCTTAGTATCTCAATTTGCATTTTGCGATGGTATCTATCAAAGTAATTGTAACAAACTATTTTTAGTATAAAGTGTGAATAAAGAAAATGCATATTTTAAAACCCATTACAATGGATCACATTCAGTTTCTGGAATGTTCCAATTAACCAGTTCCTATGCTGGTAGATGGGAGAGTTTTGCCTCAGAGAATGCACTTCTGATTTGAATATATAAAAATACATCAATGTTTAAGCAGTTCTTGTGCAGGAAGTGCACCGAGATAGAAAAAAATCCCCTTAGAACAGTGGGCCACAGTTTTGATGGTTAAATAGACTTTGATGGCAGTTGTCGCTTGTACATCCCTGCTAAGGCTTTGGCTGCACTGTAGATCATCTGTCTTCGAGACATGCCTGTAACCATGATATGCCAATCAGTGCGACTGACGTGGGGTCTACTCCTGTCCAACACTTCACCTATTGTCACCATCAACCCAGACCATCTCAGGTTGTAGTCAGCTGGCGTAAGGTTTTGTGCCTGTTTCAAAAGAAAATAATTTTCAATTAAGCAACCGCATCCTGGATACTGGAGGCACAATTTTCGTATCATAGTCAAAGAGGAAGGAGAACATAAAACAAATTGTAAAACTGTACTAATCTACCACACTGCAATGATGTGTGTTCATTCGATCCCATTGTCACAAAATGGTTAGAGAATGCAGGTTTGCTCCTCAATAACCTTCCTTCTGGTTGGCAGTCCATCAAAGCTATACTGATCCTATACAAGAGCAAATCAGCTGTTCTCGCTCCCCTATTCGGTCTCCATACCCTGTAAATTCTTTCCTTCTAGATCCTGAGCTGGCTCCCATCTGAAAGCTGTAATTGAATTTTCACCTCTACAAACATGGGCAGTGTATCCTGGATCCTACGTCCCTTGGAGCAAAGCAGATCCCATTGACAGGAAGAGTCAAGAACCACCTGTCAACACCCTTCATGGCTTTGAATACCTCTATCAGCCCAATCACTGCCGCTCGAGTCTATCCACATAACAAAAGCCTCTCACCTTTAAACCACTTTGGCAAATCTCTTCCATACGTTTGCTGAAACCGTACATATTTCCTAGAGTATGGTACAAAGAACTAGATAAAATACTCTAGTTGTGACCAAACCAGTCTTTAATAAAGGCTCATCATGACTCCCTTGCTCTTGTTCATTATGCATTTATGCTTTAATCCCAAACTTTATTTTTAAACCATTGTTCATTTTTTCCCTGTCATTTTAAACAAATTTCTCTATTCTATTAGTGTCAACTTCCCATGGTCCATAACTGGTCATAGACATTGCCTTTGATCTACCCATTGCTCCCCCTTAAACTGCAACTTAAAACATGATTGATTTATCTTCCAGTTCTGACAGAAGGGCAGTAACGAAACATTGATTCTGTTTCCACCACAGATGCTGATCAACCTGCTAAGTACAGTGCCCTCCATAATGTTTGGGGCAAAGACCCACCATTGATTTATTTGCCTCTGTACTCCACAATTTGAGATTTGTAATAGAAAAAAATCACATGTGGTTAAAGTGCACATTGTCAGATTTTAATTAAGGCCATTTTTATACATTTTGGTTTCACCCTAGTAATAGCCCCCGCTTATTTCCTACCCCCTCACTGTATCCAAGAATATGTATACCATTCCTCCCTTTTTATAAGCCTGGTCTCTGTTACTGCCAAGACACAGCAATGCCTTGTGTTAAGTGAGCCTGCAGTTCACCAACCATCTAATACTTAAATATCATATTATATTAAATACCATACTTAAATTTCTTCTTGTGATTACACTTGCATTGTAAAACCTACCTTCACACATGCTCATTAAAGACTGTAATTGACCAAATGCAACATCAACCAGACTCCATTGGCTAAAGTCACATCAAGCGTGATGGAAGATGTTTGTAATTGTCATTCACCTCCATCACAGGACATCATTGCCAGAGTTCCTCGGGGTAGTACCCCAGGGGCAATGTCATCAGTTGCTTCACCGTGACCTTTCTTCCATCACAAATTCAGGAAAAATGTTTGCTGTTGTTTGGAGTGTTTGGCTCCATTTGCAATTCATCATAATGTAACAGTCTGTGTCTAAATGCGACAGGACCCGGATATCATTCAAGCATTGACTTATTAAATGGCAGAAAAATAAATGCACCATATGAATGGCAGTGGTTAAGCCACTTAACATTCAGTAGCATTTTATATCTGAATCCCCACAGCATCAACTCCACCAACATTTCAAGGGCAATTTGGAAATGTCTGCTAAACACTGGAGTTCTTTGCCACTCCCTCATCTTTTGAATGAATAAAAGTACGTCATTCACTAACCTGTTGCACAAATTCTGAAGGCACTGGTGTTGCTTGTGTGAAATTTTCTAAGCGAATACCATGAGCTGGATCTTCAAGGATCAGACATCCAATGTCAAACCACCTGGAAAACAATCAAATCACATCTGACTATTTCACATTTGAAGTGTGAACCGAATATTAACAGAAAATATAAACCCACACTAGCAAGCATAAATTATATAGAGTTAGCCCTCCCATCCCACCATGGTTATTCTAGCAGTGCTGTGTTCTCTCTTGATTGCTGAGGCTTTATTTCCCCAGATTCACACTGGTTCAGTCCCGCAATCACAAACTTTACACCAGTTGAATTTTGAGCAAAGGCAATTCATCCATACTAAAGATTGCTGCGTTTGTTGCCCTGGAATGACAAATTACAAAAGCAGACAGCTTCTCTCACTCCAACGGATAAAAATATCTAGAATAAATTCAGATCATATTTTATCTCACAATCAAACATTTGAATGTAAAATTCCAATCACCCACCTACAAGTCTGCTGCTTTTCTATGGCAGTGCAGTCTCAATAATCTTTTCTTTAACTTATTACAACACAGGACGCCATGCAGCCCATTGGATCTATGCCAACTCCCAAAGAAGTAATTCCATTTGCCCCATTCTTCCTCCTGTATGCATCTCAAATATCCATCAACTCCCCTTATTCATTTTGACATTAACTACAGTGAAGGATAATTTATAGTCAGCAGTACCAGCACACCTTTGGATATGGGAAGTAACCATAAGCATCCAGAGGAAAACCAGAGGGTCCAGAGGAAAACCACAAAAAAAGGAGTATGTACAGACAGCAGCTTAAGTCAATCCCTGGAGCTGAGAGAACCGTGTTAACTGCTGCACTGTGGATGAATGTCAGTTTCAAATATAGTCAGTGACTCAAACACCCAGAGTTATCCTGTGAGCAATTCTAAGGATTCACAACCACTCATTGAATAAATTCCCCACTTCGACCATAATTTCCCACACAGAGAAACAACCTTACAGCATCTAACCTGTAAAACCCTAACAGAATCTTATACGTACTAAATTAAATCACCTCATCCCTCCAATCTCTTTGGAGTACAAGCCTAATCTATTCAATATCTCCTCCTAAGAACAGTTCTCCAGTTTGAGCAAACCTTTTCTCCACTGCATCCTTGCCTTCAACAAGGAGACCAAGACTATGCGGCTCTCTAGGTGATATCTCACTAATGTCCTGCAGACTTAGGATAAAAGAAAATTACAGATGCTGGAATTTGAAAAAAAAACTTGCAAAGTATTAGACAAAACTCAACAAGTCAGACAGAACCTGTAGAGATAGAAGTTTAGTATTAAATGTTTATGGTTGATGATCTTTCATGAATACTAGGAAAAGTTAGAAAGTGAATATGTTCTATATTGCATAGGGACACTGGTCCACCTCAACCAGCAACACCACCTAGTTTTTGTCTTTCAATCACTTGACGTCAGCCTCTCACTATCCCTTCAAATAGAAACATTTTGATTTCTAATTTTCCCAACTATTGATGAAGTCATTGATCTCAAACATTAACTCTACCTCTCTCCACTGGCAGCTGAATATTTCCAAAATGTTATGTTTTAATTACAACAAGAGCTCCTTATTTTATTTTACTCGATACCTCTTGCAATAACGTTAAGAATCCTTTTGCTCTCCTTATTACTTGCTATTATTTGCATGTTAGAATTCTGTGACAGTTATTTAAATAATGTGTTCATTTTTCTCCCAAATAAACTCATATTTCACCACATTATGTCCACTGCCTATTATATTAGGTTGATTTTATCCCTTTATAGACCAAGATTTTCCCTCACAACTTACAATTAGTTTTGTGTCAGAACGAACTGCAAATGCTGGTTTAAACCGAAGATAAGACACAAAAAGCTGGAGTAACTCAGCGGGACAGGCAGCATCTCTAGAGAGAAGGAATGGGTGACGTTTCGGGTCGAAACTCTTCTTTAGACTGGTTAGGGATAAAGGAAACCAGAGATATTGATGGTGATGTGGACAGATAAAGAACAATGAATGAAAGATATGCAAAAAAGTAATGATGATAAAGGAAACAGGTCATTGTAAGCTGTTTTTAGGGTGAAAATGAAAAGCTAGTGCGACTTGGGGTGGGAGAGGGATAGAGAGAGGGAATGCCAAGGCTATCTGAAGTGAGAGAAAACAATATTCATACCCCTGGGCTGTAAGCTGCCCAAGAGAAATATGAGATGCTGTTCCTACAATTTGCATTTAGCCTCACTCTGACAATGGAGGAGACCGAGGACAGAAAGGTAGGAATGGGAAGGAGAATTAAAGTGTCCAGCAACTGGAAGATCAGGTTGGTTCACGTGGGCTGAGTGAAGGTGGTCCGCAAAACGATCGCCCAGTCTGCGCTTGGTCTCGCCGATGTATAAGAGTCCACATCTTGAACAACGGATAGAGTAGATGAGGTTCGAGGAGGTGCAAGTGAACCTCTGCCTAACCTGAAAGGACTGGCGGAGTCCCTGGATAGAGTCGAGGGAGGAGATATAGCGACAGGTGTTGCATCTTCTGTGGCTGCAGGGGAAGGTACCTGAGGAGGGGGTGGTTTGGCTGGGAAGGGATAAGTTAACCAGAGTTGTAGAGGGAGCGGTCTCTGCGGAAGGCGGAAAGGAGAGGGGATGGGAAAATGTGGCTAGTGGTGGGATCCTGTTGAAGGTGGCAGAAATTTCAGAGGATTATGTGTTGTATGCGACGGCTGATGGAGTGGAAGGTAAGGACTAGGGGGACTCTGTCTCTATTGCGACTAGGGCGAGGGGGGCCAAGGGATGAGCTGTGGGGTACCGAGGAGACACGAGTGAGGGCCTCATCTCAGGAATAAAATTTGTTTTATTCTTTGCAAATGTTCTTAATATTTTGGCTTCATCCAACACTTACAACTCTCCTTTTTTTGTGAAACTGCCAGGAAACTTGCAAGAATGGCGAGCGTATTATTTTCTTCCTCCCAAAAGCTTGGCTTTTCTATTGCACCATTTATGTTACTTATGTGAAGACTCAAAGTGCTTGACTATCAAATAAATATTTTTGAAATGCAGCAACTTTTAGCTTGCCTTATTTGACAATTATAGCCGTCTGTATTTTGTAATTTAAAATTGTGACACAAATACTTTGAGTAAAGTTCTACTTACCTGTCCGGGAGCAATTCTGCAATGAAGTTCTCAACAGAAACGGTCACCTGCTTTTCATGCATCAACCCCGATCTCCTCAGACTATCTATTCTTTCCTGAGCTCCCTGAAGCAAAAGGAAACACAAACATATTGAATGCAATCTGAGCTACTTACTGCATTGTTCACTAAAAAGCTATTGGTAATTTTAATGCTGTGGACATTTTGCCAGAAACATCTTAACATGAACCAAGAGCAGAAGGTTTGATTAAAAAATATTAAACTATAGAAATTAATAAAAGAAAGCTGAAGAAACTCAGTTGTCAGGCAGCATTTATGGAGGAAAATGGACAGACGCCATTTCGGGCTGGGACCCTTCCTCAGACTGAAATGAGCAGATCCAGAACCTCGTCTATCCATATCCCTCCATAGTTGCTGTCTGCCCATTGTCCCTCCAACAGTTATTTTTACTCAAGAGCCCAGTATCTGCAATCTCTTGTACCTTCACCTGTGGAAACTATTTAGGTTTTTGGTGGCATTTTTAAATTCAGATAATCCTAGACTGCGCAATCCACAAAATTAAATTAAAAAGCAAAACGTTGGTAGGATTCAACTGTGGTAGGGATGCAGAACAGACAATAGATGATCAACCAACCTGATCTGTTTCATGCAAACCAATTTTAATTTGGTCATCGCTGCCCTCTAGTGGCAACACTACAAAATAGACCGCGGCCAAAAATTAAAATCAGGCCAAAAATATCGCCTATCCATGTTCTCCAGAAATGCTGCCTGACCCGCTGAGTTACTCCAGTGTCTTTTTCGGTAAACCGGCACCTGCAGTTCCATATGACTACATGTCAATAGACAATAGGTGCAGGAGGAGGCCATTTGGTCCTTCGAGCCAGCACCGCCATTCAATGTGATCATGGCTGATCATTCTCAATCAGTACCCCGTTCCTGCCTTTATAAAGGAATAGGAGTCATAAAGGAATAGGAGTAGAATTAGGCCATTCGGCCCATTAAGTCGACACTTACAACTCTCCTCTTTTTGTGAAACTGCCAGGAAACTTTCAAGAATGGCGAGCATATTCTTTTCTTCCCCCCAAAAGCTTGGCTTTTCTATTACACCATTTATGTTACTTTTGTGAAGACTCAAAGTGCTTGACTATTGTAAAAGGATGTCCCTCGTACGCAGAGTCTTTTACTGAATAGGTTTATTAATTGCACTACACACATTATGCCCTAGCTGTCCGTGGTCATCACCGGAACTAGAGAGCGAGCTGGAGGTGGGGAAGCTACAATTATACAAGAGACCATGGGGAGTGGTTAGTAGTGGTGAGGTCACTATGTTAAAGGAACATGCACTGATCTACATCCTTCCTCTTGGAAACAAGAGCGACCACGGCTCATACGCTAGACTTAAACTATAAGCAGGGAGCAGATAGAATGCAGCACAACACAGACTACTCGTACCCACCGTACCGGACAGGCGGCTTGACCAGTCGCCCAGAGCGGGTGCGCAACCCCCCATCCCCTTCGGTCGAAGGAAGAGCAGGGACGGGTGCGGGTACCGAGGCAGGGGAACCAGGGGAAGGAGGAGAACGGGGCGGCGATACCCGCAAACGCGCAGGCGAAGGAGGGGAAGTGGGCTGGGGCGAGCCGGGCACAGACAGCCGAGACGGCGAAGGTTGGGGCATGCGAGGATGGACGGGAGCAGGAGGCACATCAGGCACCGGGGACTGGACGGGAGGTGAATACGGGACCGCGGGAGGCGGTGCAGGCTCGTTGACCAGCATCAGGTGCTGGCGGGTACGACGGTACACGGTGCCCTCGCAATTAACCAGGTACGACCGTGGAGAGTCAGCATTGCCGACGACCACGGCCAGCCGGTGGTGACCCGAGGCGGACTCCATCCGGACAACCTGGCCAGCGAACAGAGGGGGAAGCGGACGGGACGATTTGTCAAAGGAGCGCTTCTGAATGACTTGCTTTTCGATGATGCGCTCCTTGACAGCGGCAGGGCTGCGAGCCGTTGGTTTCAGGGATTGCTGGGAGACGGGGATGGGGGGTCTAGTGGTGCGGGACATGAGGCGCTGGGCAGGGGAACCGAGCGCGGGGTCCCGGGAGATGTTGCGGAGGTTGAGGAGGGCAAGGTACAAGTCAGAACTGGCAAGCCGACAACGTTCCATCAGTTCCTTCGCGCTGCGGACAGCGCGCTCTGCAAGTCCATTGCTTTGCGGGTACTCGGGGCTGCTGGTGATGTGGCGAAAGTTCCACAGGGTGGCGAAAGCGACAAACTCCGCGCTGGTAAACTGGCTGCCGTTGTCGGACTGGAGAGATACCGGGGAACCAAAGGTAGAGAAGTGGCGGCGAAGCTTCCCGATGACGGCAGCAGACGTGAGGGACGGCAGCAGGTCCACCTCGAACCAGCTGGAGTAGGAGTCCACCAGGACCAGGTAGTGTTTGCCACGCCACTCGAAAATGTCGGCGGCAACAGCCATCCACGGCAACTCGGGAGCCGGCTGCTGCAGGAGAGGCTGGCGCTGCTGATGAGGTAGTAGGCGGTTGCAGGCAGCGCAGGCGGAGACCCTGTCCCGGATGTCCTGAACCATGCCAGGCCAGTAAAATTGTGCTTGGGCCTGGGATAAAGTGGCCTCCACCCCGGGGTGTCCATTGTGGGCAGTCTGAAAGTAGTGATCTCGCAGCGCGGCCGGCACCACGACCTTGTGACCCTTCACCACCACGCCCGCGTGCAGCACCAGTTCATCCCGAACCAGGAAGTAGGGCACGGCACCAGCCGGCAGGGAAGACCGTCGGTCAGGCCAGCCACGGCGGATGACGCTCTCAAGCTGTTGCAGGGCAGGATCAGCGGCAGTGTGTGTGACCAGGGACTGCATCTGCCAAGATGGAACGATGTTGACGTTCAACACCATCAGGTCAGCCGATTCGTACGGATGGCGGGAAATGGAAGGTAGTGGGGCACGGGACAAAGTGTCTGCCACGAACATCTCCTTGCCCTTGCGGTACACGATATCGAAGGTAAAGCGCTGAAGCTGCAGCATCATTCGCTGCAAACGGGACGAGGCTGCGTGGATGGGCTTGTTTAAAATAGAGACCAGCGGTTGGTGGTCAGTTTCGATGGTGAAGGTGTTGCCCAGAACGTAGTCTTTGAATTTGGAGCACGCGAATACCACGGCAAGGAGCTCCTTTTCAATCTGGGCGTAGCGCTGCTCAGCAGGGGTCATTGTGCGAGAGGCATAGGAGACGGGCAGCTGCCGGTCGTCATAGAGCTGCAGGCAGGCAGCACCAAGGCCGAACCGAGATGCATCGCAGGTGAGGACGATTGGCCTGTTCAGGTCGAAAAACTGCAAAGTGGGGGTCCGTGCGAGTCTGGACTTCAGGGCCTCGAAGGTCGACTGGTGGTGCGGGAGCCAGACCCAGGCATAGTCCTTCTTGGCCAGCTCCCTCAGGGGGGCACTCAGTTCGCTGAGGTCGGGTATGAACTTGCCTAAGTAGTTGACCATGCCCAGAAAGCGCTGCAGGCCGGGCACGTCAGTGGGAGCGGGCATTTCGGTGATCGCCGCCGTCTTCTCGGGGTCTGGCTTCAGGCCCCCCGCCGTGAAAACATGGCCAACGTAGGTGACTTCCTCAACGCGGAATCGACACTTCCGTTGATTAAGTTTGAGATTGATCTCACGAGCCCTGTCCAGGACTTGGCGGAGGTGTCGGTCGTGCTCAGCGACGTCCCTCCCGTACACCAGGATGTCATCCACAATGATGGCGCACGGCAACCCGGCAAACAGCTGCTCCATTGTACGCTGGAAAACCTCGCTTGCTGAGTTGATCCCAAAAGGCATGCGGAGGAAACGGAACCTGCCAAAAGGTGTGCTGAAGGTGGTCAGGAAGGAGGAACGTGCATCCAAAGGGATCTGCCAAAAGGAGCTGTTGGCATCTAGGACCGAGAAAACTGTGGCTGGACCGACCTGTGCCGCGACGTCCTCCACCGTCCGCATGGGGTAGTGCGGGCGTTTGATAGCCAGGTTCAGGTCTTTTGGGTTGATGCAGATCCTGATCTCGCTCGCATCTTTCTTGGCAGCGACCACCATGGTGGAGACCCACTGGGTGGGGGCACTCACCTCCTTGAGGATGCCCATGTCCACCATGCCACGTAGTGTGGACTCCACGCGGCCCTTCATGGCAAAAGACACACGGTGGGCCGGTCTAACCACCGGGTTGACCCCCGGGTCAACAACGATCTTGTAGGCACAGGGCAGCTTCCCCAGGACGTCATCAAATCGGTCGGGATACTCGATCAGGGGGTCCATGGGGGCCTGCACCAGGTGGATGTCGCGGTGGAATGAAACCAAGCCAAAGTCCTGGCATGCACGGGCGCCCAGCAGGGTGACGTTGTCAGATGCTAGCAGGAGGAACGTGAGGGGCCGAGAGGTCTCCAGAACAGTACAGATAACCGTTGCCTTCCCCACGGCAACCAGAACACCTCCCCCATAGGCATGAAGGCGGGAGTCGTCAGGAGTAACCCTCTCCCCCGAGCTTATCTGCTCGAAGAGGCCAACAGACATAACATTTGCAAAAGCACCAGTATCGACCTTCGCAGGGAAGGAGTGTCCATTGACAGTAACATGCACGGAAGGATCCGTTATCAACGCAGGTGCACCCAAAAGCGAAAACACTGTATCTGGATCGGGGAGTTCCTCGTGTTGGTACTGGGAACCGGTTGCGCTATCACTGTTCGCAAGGTTGTTTAGACTCCTTCTAGGAGCAGGGACAGGTCTCCCACGAGAACGACAAGCTGCAGAAAAGTGGTTCAGTTTCCCGCAGGAATTACAAGTTTTGCCCTGCGCTGGGCAAACGTTAAACTGGTGTGACGAGAAGTTGCAGTTTGGGCATCGGCGAGGGGTGACCGTAGTGGGCGCGGAGGGGGCGACCCTGGCCGGCGGGGCATTTAGCCGCCGGCGGCCGGTGAAATTTATGTCATGGGACGCCGGCCGAGATACTGAGGCAACAGCAGAGGCCATGCGTGCGGCATGTACGGCGTCCTTTAGCGACAGGTCAGGCTTCATCAGGAGCTCGTCACGCAGCTTGGAGTTTAGGAGACCGTTGACCAGGACGTCCCTGATCATCTCGTCGGGTGTGATCGTTTCAAGGCGGCACCGCCGAGCCATATGCCTCAAAGAAGCAATGAAGGCGTCAACGTGCTCCCCTGGAGTCTGACGACGCGTGAAAAAGTTAAAGCGCTCAATAATGTTATTGGTGGGTATATCACACAGGGCAGTGAACTTGGCCATGAGACATGCCGGGTCGTTGCGGTCCTCCGGAGGGACGAAATCGAACGAAGCATAGCGTTCCATTGCCTCCGGACCAGCCAGGTTGAGGAGCAGGTGAGCCTGTACCGCAGAATTTGCATCAGGATGGGCAATCGCGATATAGTGTTCGTAGTCCCGCTGGAAGACAGTCCAGCGGTGCACTATGTCCCCATCAAAAACGAGCGTGTCCGGACGACGACACGAGTGAGCCATGGCAAAGTGGAAGGAGGGGACACAACTGGGAGGAACAAATAATAAAATAAAAACCGATCAACAGGAGACGCAAGTCTACCGTTCTGACACCATGTAAAAAGATGTCCCTCGTACGCAGAGTCTTTTACTGAATAGGTTTATTAATTGCACTACACACATTATGCCCTAGCTGTCCGTGGTCATCACCGGAACTAGAGAGCGAGCTGGAGGTGGGGAAGCTACAATTATACAAGAGACCATGGGGAGTGGTTAGTAGTGGTGAGGTCACTATGTTAAAGGAACATGCACTGATCTACAACTATCAAATATTCAATCATGGCTGATCTATCTCTCCCTCCTAACCCCATTCTTCTGCCTTCTCCCCATAACCTCTGACACCTGTACTAGTCACAAATCTATCTATCTCTGCCTTAAAAATATCCACTGACTTGGCCTCTGCAGCCTTCTGTGGCAAAGAATTCCAGACTCACCACCCTCTGACTAAATACATTTCTCATCTCCTTCCTAAAAGAACGTCCTTTAATTCTGAGGCTATGACCTCTAATTCTAGACTCTCCCACTAATCGAAACTCCTCTCCACATTAAGTCTAATCCAAACCTTTCACTATTCTGTATGTTTCAATCAGGTCCCCCCTCATTCTTCTAAACTCCAGCGACAGCACCATGTGACGGCTTAAATGTGGCACTAAGCTAAACATACTTTCCTCTATCCTCAGTCCGGATGAAGGATTTTCACCCAAAACATGAACTGTCCATTTCCCTCTATAGTTGCTGCCTGACCTGCCGAGGTCCTTCAGCAGTTTGTTTTATGCTCCAGATAAATCCAGCCCTTGCAGTTTCGTGTCCCTGAGCCACATTAATGAATTTGATTTTAGCCCCAATCTAATTCAAGTTTGTGTGACAATTGAGAAAATGACAACAACGGCTCAGTCATGGTTTCCACACTCAAATCATAACACCATATGCACACAAACTTGAACTTAAAGTCCCTACTTTTGTTTCTGGAGTAGGGGAAGGGCATAGAATGCCAGCATCTGGCCAATATTCATCTCTCCACACCAGTAGAAAGCACGGTTATCTGCCTTACTGCTGCTTTGCGATATTCATGTGTGCAAGCTAGTAGCTGTATTTGTCTACAATACAACAGCATTTTACAGGTCACAAACCGGAAAAGAATTGAAAAGATCTTCAAATACAAAGGAAATTAGATGCAGGAGCACACCTGTTTACTTTCCACATATGAACAAAAATTTTTGGAAAGTAACTTGCAGAAGTCAATCTGAGTCTCAAGAAAAAGATAAGTTCTCCGATTATTTGGTCCAGTGAGCAAGGACCAAACATAGCACACTGAGACTTAATGAAGAGGGTGCAGGGACCTCAAAAAGTGGGAAAATAAGAAATGGAAAAGTATTGATATTAATTCACCTCACATCCATCAAATGAATGGCAACACTTTATCTACATATATCTTGGAATATGCAGAGACAACCATTTGTCAATCAAATAATTAAGTTGCATTTTGTAAAGATACAAGCAATAAGTTGTTCCACTGAACGGGGTTCTGATTCGAAATATCACCTATCCATTTTCTCCAGAGATGCTGCCTGACCCGTTGAGTTACTCCAGCATTTTGTGTCTATCTTTGATATAAACCAGTATCTGCAGTTCCATGTAATTACATTTTAGCTGTTCACGTGTCTTGGATATGACATTAGAAAGTTCTTGTTCCAATACTACATTCCAAATCAACATCCTTGATATTCAAGAATTTTACCCTAATATTTTGAATTAAACTCGAAACAAGCAAAACAGCTTCTACATGTTGCCACCTTGCTGACACCTTAAGTTAATTAACATCACTTTTAAAAAAATGTATATTAGTTGTGAAGAGTTTGGGCAAGAAAAGAGCTACATTTCTTTCTTTCTCACGGGCAACTTGCAAGAAAATTTGTGGACAGCAATCTATAATGGAAAGCAGACAATTCTATGTAGACTGAATTCTTACCTTAGAGCTGAGTCTGAGACTTTCTTAGATCACATTTGATGTCTCACTGACAATTCAACACCATTGTATCATGACCGATAAATCCAAATCTATTCTCAAGTGCCTCATTCCACGATGTACACAGTTAGAACTCTAATTCAGTGTGGGTGAGATAATTTACTTTGACTGAGTCATCACTCCAACAGGCTCATCAGAACATAAGTTAGGTCCAGACAGAAGGCGGACAACTGGGAACCAAGTCTATGTTTTAGTCAATGCCACACCTGCTATGTAGCAGAGTAATTCAACTAATATTGAACTTCACCCAAGCTTTCATTTCAAACTATGTTGGCAAACACTTGCCTTTAATCCTGCCGCATACCCAATAGGTTGTGGAGCAATATTTGACTGGCCAGCTTCCCCGGTAACTGTGGCCAATCCAAACGTTTCCTGGAAAGCATCTCGAATAGCTGCCACTTTAACCTCTTTATTGGAAGTTACCAAGATATCCAAATCACCACCTGATTCTAGAGAGGAGACAAAAGGAAATAATCAAAATAAATGGAGGGCTCCCTACACAGTCACATAAAGCTAAAGAAATAATAAACTAACCTGGGCTAAACATGGGCATTAAAAGCTGTAAACTTTGTGTAAAGCAGGTTTACTTCCCACCAACAATGCAGTTGTAGAGTAAATACAAACAGACACTGTGAACCAACTCCATTACAAAAACTACGGAAGACCGAGGAAAAGATTCAAGGATATTCCTGAAGCCTCCTCAAAGAAAGTAACTTCCTCACCTGACGCTTAAGAATTCCTGGCTCATGCCCACTCAAGATGAAGGATTGAAAGTTTGAATTTTTGCACAGAAACCCATTAAAAATGGTGTAAGTAGTGCTCCATCATCCACATCACCTTCCATGCCAAGCACCTACTGCCTAAGCTGTGGCAAATTCTGCAGATCTAACACTGGTCTCAACAGCCACTTCACAACGTGCAGAACTGGAGTGGGAACAAGTCATTCACTGAAGTTTCCAGTGATGAGAACACACAGGGTATTGTGAGCAGTTCTGGTTCGCCCAGCTATTGAAAGGATGTTCAATTAAGCTGGAAAGGGCACAGAAAAGATTCACAAGGTTGTTACTGGGACTGGAGGGCTCGAGTTATAAGGAAATACTAGATAGGATGAGATTTTCTTTTGCCTTGAGTGTTGGTGCCGAAAGGTGACCACACAGAGGTACACAAAATCATTAGGGCCATGGATTAGATGAATGGTCACAATCTTTTACTCCAGGGTAGAAGGGTTTAAAGCTAGAGGGCACAGAGGGAAAATGGTTATACGGAATCTGAGGGGCAACTTTTTCCACAGGGGGTGGTGGGTATCTGGAAAAAGTTGCAAGAGGAAGCTGCAGAGGTAGGTACAATTGCAGCATTTAAGACATTTAGACGTGTTCATGTATGGTAAATTTTTAAGAGGGATATGACCAATCGCAGACAAATGGGACCAGCTCAGATTGACATCTTGATTAGCACGGATGAATTAGGCCAAAGGGCCTATTTATGTGTTGTGCAACTCTATGACTCAATGTTGAATGACAAATCTTGTCAATGCAGTTTCATTAACATATTCCATCCTCACTTTCTCATGATATTAAAAAACAACACATGAAACACAATTTATGTTACGTAGGCAATTAATGCAACAAATGTGCACACAGCAATAATCCTGAAATAGTAACGACCAGTTAATCCAGTTCAGGTGTTGTCGGTAGAGGGAGAAATTATAGCAAGGACAACTGGAGCAAATTATAGGAAGGACAACTGATGGCCAGCTCCTCATCAAAAATATTGCGGGAATTTCACACCCACCTGAACCACAGAGAACAGACAGAGCTCAACCGAACCTCCTCTTTGGACAAATTGCACCTTGGACAGTGTCATGATTCCCTCAGTACAGCACTAAAATGGAGACTAGATGGACATACGTAAAGCCTGGAGAGGAATGTAAATCTATAATCCTTATCTCATAGAGGTGGCAGTGCTATGAATTAAGATGCGCTCAGAGCAAGTCATCACATTGCTCTACATTTCAGAACCAGAGTGCTTGTCTGCCATTCTACAAACAGAATATTCACTAATACCATTTGACACTGGGTTAGGGTTAGAATAGATACTGATGGGTATCTAGTATTGAATAGATTTATCTGGGCTAAAAGGATGGCTAGTTTAATTTCTATGCTGCTGATTTGTAGAGCTACAAGACTACAGTTCGATGCGAAACAGTCTCATCTTATATGGAAAATGGAAGGGATGAGGATGGCAATTCCAGGACATGGTCCAAGCAGCGTCAATAATGTAGACTGTCACAATTCTTTGGGGGAAGGGAGGGCAGTGTAAAGAAGAGGTTCTTCATCTGTGCAACCAGCCTTTGCTTCCAGTGCAATACTCTAGGTCGCGAGATAAGTAGGAATTGATTAATCAATTAAAGATAAAGGTTAATCAGCAATGTGAGTATGCGAAGCAAAAGATTGGAGTCAGGGTAATGGGAGGCTTGCCTGCTACTGTTACAGATTAGACAGGGCAAACTACTTAAATACAAAAATTATAAGTGCAGGGAATTCTTAGTTAATAGATAGGGGAGCAGCTGTGAGCAAGTAATATTTGCTTCTGAATAATGCATGGCGAGTGAAGTTTAAAGCAGTTGAAATGAACTGCAATTGGTTGGGAAGCCAGCTGGAGGAACCAAGGAAATAGCAAATCCTGAATTGATACAGGCAATGATGAGGAATTTAGCCGAGGGAATGACGGAGGTAAGTCACTGACACACCAGCGGGATTAGACAAACTCAATCAGATTCATTCCTATTTGAATGTATCAAATAATTGAGATGTCTTTCATGCACCATACTTACTGATGTAGGGCGCCATGCCTGGATCCAGTGTGGTGATCATCGACTCAACAGAATGTTTTGTTTTATCCAAAACTGATTTCACAACGGAGTTCTCTGCCACACCCTGAAACCAATGAGTCAAAAGTAGTTTATTTGAGCTGCAGATGCTGGTTTACCAAAAATAGACACAAATGCTGGAGTAACTAATTTGAAATGTACTTTAGCACATGCCTTTCCTGAAATGTTTCACCTATTAAGGCACTAATTTATTCTCCAGTAACCAAGTTAACCAAATTAATGAGGAGTCTAGGACTAGAAGTCATAGCCTCAGAATTAGAGGACATTCTTTTCGGAAGATGAGGAGAAATTTCTTTAGTCAGAGGGTGGTGAATCTGTGGAATTATTTGCCACAGAAGGCTGTGGAGGCCAAGACAGTGGATATTTTTAAGGCAAAGATAGATAGATTTTTGATTAGTGCAGGTGTCAGAGGTTATGGGGAGAAGGCAGGAGAATGGCGTTAGGAGGGAGAGATAGATCAGCCTTGATTGAATGGCGGACTACACGATAGGCCGAATGGCCTAATTCTACTCCTATTCCTTATGATCTCCTGGTATTTATAAATACTGCAACTGCCATACAACTACAAAGAGCTACTTCAGCCCATGTCAAGATACATACAAGCAAAAGATGGTTCTGTTATGACTTTAGTGAATCTTTTAATGCAGCAAAATTCTGCATTGCTTTGACTTTCTATTTCCTCACTCAACTGCTACCTTTCCCTGAAGAAAATGTTTTCCAGTGTTATCAGCCTTTTCTTCCAGTTCACAGAAATCACAGGCGATTGATGATCTCTTGTTCTGTATAGTTTTGCAAAGCATTTTTCCACATTGAAATAAAATCAACTTTAACAAACAATTAGCTGTCTACTTGGGGTATTTCTACTAAGATGCAGACTCCCCTGCAAATAACAAGCATGTTTGTGCAAATGATTTTCACCAGTAACATTCAGAATGTCCAATATAATGGGGCAGGACTCTGACAGTATAACAGATAATTGCTTGTAGTGAGGGTTTCTACCAGTTATTCAGGATTTCTGCTGTTTTTTAATGATTTTAATGATTAAGGTCTATAGTCATGAATCAATACAGTTGCTTCTGAAACAAGTGGAATATTAAAGACAGCATAACCAGCAAATTAAACTAAGCAATAGATGATTTTCACTTCTGGTTGCGAAGCAAATACTGATATACAGTGGACATTCCCAGTGGTTTCAGTATCTCTATTTTGCTATAATCCAACACATAAAGAAACTTAGTAGCATGATTGAAAAGATCTGTTTGTCAGCACACTGCCTAACAGCCCAGCAAAACCAAGTTCCCTGAATTTCAACCATGAAATTAGAGTCCAATTACATCCTAATTTGTCACAAATCTCTCACTAGCTACAAGGATTTCAAATGAAACTACTGTAGATGCATTTGGGCTATTCTTTGTATGCACTTTATGGGTATGAACCCATCATACTGAAACAAAGAGTTATAGAGTCAGACAGCATGGAAACAGACCCCTTCCGACCAACGCCCACGTCAACCATCATGCCCCATCTACACTAGTCCCACTTGCATGCATTGGCCCATGTCCCTGTAACCCTACCCATGCATCATCCAAATGATTTTTAAACATTGTGATGGTATTTGCTTAGCTCTAGAAGATGCCATAGTGGCATATGGTTTGAAAAATTGGTTAGAAAATTTTTGTGTCAAACATTGGAAACCAACATGGGAATACATCATGATAACACTGGGAGTAAAATTATATTTACTTGAAGAGATTGCCACAAAATGAATTATTTCTTTCAATTACTTTTAATGACAAAAATCAAATATAGACAAAGAGAATATATTCAACCCTCATGATCTGCATCTTAATTCAATCCATGTGTAGCATGTCATACCATCACCTGGTTAAAATTTATTAATCTCAGGTTCAAAATTATTATTCTATTCAGGATCGGAGTATCATTGGCAAGGTTGGTATTTGCAGCCCATCCCTGAATGGCATTCGACTGACTGGCATGTATTGAAGAGACAATCACATTTGAGTCATATATTGGCCAGACTATTAAATGATGAGAGATTTCATCCCGTGAAGGACATTAGTACATGGGTTGGATTTTTAATAATAATCCAGTACTTTTTCGGTCATGACCAACATATTTTTAACAAAATGATGGAAATTCAACTCAGATATTTAGCTTATCAGTCAAAACTTTTGGATTAATGGTCTTGTAAGATAGCCCCTGGACTTACTTGGAAGCATAGGCCACATTTGGGAACAGGGGAGTTATATGGTAGCATTTTCATCATTCCTCGCATGAAGAGGTGTTTCCTAACATCTCTATTACATGGCCTTGGCTCTTATTGTAATATCCTCTTCCACTAGTGGAATTTTATTTTAATCTCTCTTCACCCCTGTTATGTTTTGTCCCAAACCCTCAAACTATTAAATTCAACTATTCCTCAACCTTCTCTGAACCAGGTAATATAACCTTAATTGATCTAATCTCACAACATTATCCAGTTTTTGGATAATTTACTAGCCATCCTGCACTGTACTCCACCTCAGGACAGACACTGTCGAGCTGCGTTAAGGGTTTGGGTTCAAGACCCGCTCGAGATTTAAGCTAAAAAATCTAGGCTGATAGTCTGTTGCAGATCTCAAGAAGTTCGATCCCTCAAATTTACATTCAAAAATGACCTATCCATTAGTTTAAAAAATAGGTGGGGAATTATTCCAGTATACTGGCCAAACAGTATAACTAAACAGACTTATCTGATCATTATCACACTGTTACGTGCAGGAGCCTTTCATTGGCTATAGAACGCAATGGGGGATGTAATGAATGGAAGGTAATAGGCACTACATAAGTGAAAGATTTTCTTCTCTTTAAACAAGATTTTCGCAGAGCTACTCCAAGAGTTTTTCTTTTATAATCTCGCCATCAACTATAAAAACAAAATCCTTCAGGGGGGGCTGAAGTGTCACTTCGCACTAATGATTAAATACACATTAAATCATAATTCTATTTAAATTGAAGGTTAGAGAAGTGAATCCAAAAGAGTGACAAGAATTTCAACATTTGAGGCCTACCTTAAAGAAGCCCCATAATCCTCCTCCAGCACCACTTTGGTCATAGTGCGCAGACATCCTGGGGTCCTCAGTTTCCACTGGGAAAGTAATAGAGGAGCCACTTCCTGCAGGAGTAGGGGCCTGAATCACGGTACCTGGAACAACTCCTGACAACAATAAATAAAGAAATAAGTAACCAACACGGCTCTGTCCATATTTGGCAGAAACACGCCATAACAATAAAAGTTAAATAAAACACTTTACATTAATTAACATTTAGCATGTATACACATTTTTCTGACTTGCTGCTCCCTGACAATTACCACATGCATTTATATTTAGATATTATCTACCTATCTATATGTATATATCTATATGTGTCTATCTGTTTGTAGATATACATGCCTGACAGGGCAGGATGCAATGCTCAAAACATTGGAAACACATTAGTGGAGTGCTTTTTTATTAAAAAAAGACAACTACCTTTCTCTGATGTTGATTAACAAGCACTATTGTCAGCTTGCCAGCATAGCCAAAACCAACGTTTAAAATTGGAGTCAAAGAACCTGGAGGACACCACAAAATCCATGTTAGCTACAAGGGATTCTACAGGATGTGAAGACTAGTAGGAAAATTCTCCTGTTGGGCGGTCACGGTGGCGCAGCGGTAGAGTTGCTGCCTTACAGCGAATGCAGCTCCAGACAGGCGGGTTCGATCCTGACTACGGGCGCCGTCTGTACGGAGTTTGTACGTTCGCCCCAAGACCTGCATGGGTTTTCTCCAAGATCTTCGGTTTCCTCCCACACTCCAAAGACGTACAGGTTTGTAGGTTAATTGGCTTGGTAAATGTAAAAAATGTCCCTAGTGGGGGTAGGATAATAGTATTAATGTGCGGGGATCGCTTGTCGGCGCGGACCCGGTGGGCCGAAGGGCCTGTTTCCACGCTGTAATTCTAAACTAAACAGTAAAGTCGTGAGGCATCCTTACTATCTCCTTCTTCAACACAATGGCATTCTGCTGCTATAAATAACTGTTAGAATACTGATAGTGGTTCAAATGGTCTTTTTTTTATTTTAAGGTGCAAGAACAAGTTAAACTTGTGGTACAACGTGTGGTGAATATTGTTTAACAACTTAAGCTGTATAAAGGCATTTATACATAACTTTCTAAGTAAATGTAAGTCAGTTTCTATTTGCAGACATAACAATGAAATAAAACCACCACCTGTGACGGGTGCAGAAAAAATTGGCATCAATGGGGTTTGTGGAGATCTCCCAGCATGACCTCGAGTGATGTCGTAGTTTGCAGACATGGAGAAACCAGTGGTGGGTGGACCTGCTGGAGGTGTGGAAAATGCTGGACCAACAGGAGAGCCCATAGAAGGCATTGAAGGAGAAAAGCCATAAGGTGCAGCACCAGAATGAACAGCAGCTGGATGAATAGGGGATGCAACAGCAGTTAGGGGTGTAGAGGACCGAGCAGGTGGCAAGTGGGTTCTAGGATGAGGAGGTGTTGAAAAGACTTGGGGAGGCAAGGCTGAAATGGAGGTAGTAATGGGATTAGGTAAAGTGCTCGGTCGAACTGGACAGATAAGTCAAAAGGGAAACAAAAGGTGAAAAAAAAACATAATTAATGCAAATATTATTCACAGTATTAATGTCCACAATAATAATAGCTGTTTAGCAGATAAAAATATCAATACTGCAGAATCCATGGCACCATAAAGTAAAGAACAGGTCTGCACAACAACAAATTTCCATTCAGTATGATGCAGCTTTACATTAACAGAATTAGAAACATTTCATTTTAGAGTTCATGACTTTGAATAAATGTTCATCGTCATTTTTGAGTTTACTACAGACGCAAATTATTTGGCTGTGATTTAATAGTGGCAAATGGGAAACTTAGCCTCACATTGAATCTGTTCGATATATTCAAATCTTGTCATTTATTTTGTGAAGCTCCATGATGAATCTCAGTAACTTTGCTGATTAAAATTAAATACTCTGCAAATGGAAAGGCAGAAGGGAAAATCGGAAGTGTCAGTATTACAGTATAGGAAAGGGGATTACAGAGGCATGCGGCAGGAGCTGGCCAAAATTGACTGGAAGGAGGCCCTAGCAGGGAAGACGGTAGAACAGCAATGGCAGGTATTCCTGGGAATAATGCAGAGGTTGCAGGATCAATTTATCCCAAAGAGGCGGAAAGACTCTAAGGGGAGTAAGAGACACCTGTGGCTGACGAGGGAAGTCAAGGACAGCATAAAAATTAAGGAGAGGAAGTATAACATAGCAAAGAAGAGTGGGAAGACAGAGGATTGGGACTCTTTTAAAGAGCAACAAAAGTTAACTAAAAAGACAATACGGGGAGAAAAGATGAGGTACGAGGGTAAACTAGCCAATAATATAAAGGAGGATAGCAAAAGTTTTTTTAGGTACGTGAAGAGGAAAAAAATAGTCAAGGCAAATGTGGGTCCCTTGAAGACAGAAGCTGGGGAATTTATTATGGGGAACAAAGAAATGGCAGACGAGTTAAACCGTTACTTTGGATCTGTCTTCACTGAGGAAGATACACACAATCTCCCAAATGTTCTAGGGGCCGGAGAACCTAGGGTGATGGAGGAACTGAAGGTAATCCACATTAGGCAGGAAATGGTTTTGGGTAGACTGATGGGACTGAAGGCTGATAAATCCCCAGGGCCTGATGGTCTGCATCCCAGGGTACTTAAGGAGGTGGCTCTAGAAATCGTGGACGCATTGGTGATCATTTTCCAATGTTCTATAGATTCAGGATCAGTTCCTGTGGATTGGAGGATAGCAAATGTTATCCCACTTTTTAAGAAAGGAGGGAGAGAGAAAACGGGTAATTATAGACCAGTTAGTCTGACATCAGTGGTGGGGAAGATGCTGGAGTCAATTATAAAAGACGAAATTGCTGAGCATTTGGATAGCAGTAACAGGATCATTCTGAGTCAGCATGGATTTACGAAGGGGAAATCATGCTTGACAAATCTACTGGAATTTTTTGAGGATGTAACTAGGAAAATTGACAGGGGAGAGTCAGTGGATGTGGTGTACCTCGACTTTCAGAAAGCCTTCGACAAGGTCCCACATAGGAGATTAGTGGGCAAAATTAGAGCACATGGTATTGGGGGTAGGGTACTGACATGGATAGAAAATTGGTTGACAGACAGAAAGCAAAGAGTGGGGATAAATAGGTCCCTTTCGGAATGGCAGGCAGTGACCAATGGGGTACCGCAAGGTTCGGTGCTGGGACCCCAGCTATTTACGATATACATTAATGACTTAGATGAAGGGATTAAAAGTACCATTAGCAAATTTGCAGATGATACTAAGCTGGGGGGTAGTGTGAATTGTGAGGAAGATGCAATAAGGCTGCAGGGTGACTTGGACAGGTTGTGTGAATGGGCGGGATACATGGCAGATGCAGTTTAATGTAGATAAGTGTGAGGTTATTCACTTTGGAAGTAAGAATAGAAAGGCAGATTACTATCTGAATGGTGTCAAGTTAGGAAGCGGGGATGTTCAACGAGATCTGGGTGTCCTAGTGCATCAGTCACTGAAAGGAAGCATGCAGGTACAGCAGGCAGTGAAGAAAGCCAATGGAATGTTGGCCTTCATAACAAGAGGAGTTGAGTATAGGAGCAAAGAGGTCCTTCTACAGTTGTACCGGGCCCTGGTGAGACCGCACCTGGAGTACTGTGTGCAGTTTTGGTCTTCAAATTTGAGGAAGGATATTCTTGCTATTGAGGGCGTGCAGCGTAGGTTCACTAGGTTAATTCCCGGAATGGCGGGACTGTCGTTTGTTGAAAGGCTGGAGCAATTAGGCTTGTATACACTGGAATTTAGAAGGATGAGGGGGGATCTTATTGAAACATATAAGATAATTAGGAGATTGGACACATTAGAGGCAGGAAACATGTTCCCAATGTTGGGGGAGTCCAGTACAAGGGGCCACAGTTTAAGAATAAGGGGTAGGCCATTTAGAACGGAGATGAGGAAGAACTTTTTCAGTCAGAGAGTGGTGAAGGTGTGGAATTCTCTGCCTCAGAAGGCAGTGGAGGCCAGTTCGTTGGATGCTTTCAAGAGAGAGCTGGATAGAGCTCTTAAGGATAGCGGAGTGAGGGGGTATGGGGAGAAGGCAGGATCGGGGTACTGATTGAGAGTGATCAGCCATGATCGCATTGAATGGCGGTGCTGGCTCGAAGGGCAGAATGGCCTACTCCTGCACCTATTGTCTATTGTCTAATGTCTATTGTCGAGGAAATTTACAGTTCCATGTTTCTGAAAATTCACCAGATGTAGTAGGAAATTTTTGTTAAGCATAAAAGTGTCACGTCAAATTTTCAAAACCACACCTAAACAGCTTGATAAAAATAACTTATTCCAAGATGTTCATAAAGACACTGTGATCAATTATACTGATTTTCACCTGAAGCCATCTGCAATGTTCAATTTTCTTCTTGTCTTCCTTTCAGGATTTTTCCCTTCCAAATATTTAAATTCCCTTTTAAAATGCCAGTGCAGACGTTTTTACAACAAATTTAATTCAGAATGAACTACCTGTTACTACATGAAAACAATCAATTCAGCCTCCAACTTAGACAGCATTTAGCCTCAACACAAACTGATCCACTTAAGATATTTTGCCAGACCTTTATCCCACCTAAACCTGCACAGCTTCCCCCTTAATGTCTTTGACATAACTATAATCCAGTAGTAACAAGTTCCACATTCTCAGTACTCTGGGTAAAAGAGGTTTTGTTGAATTGTTTCAGGATAATCTTGTACTTTCGCCCTCTACTTTTAGACACAGCCATGAAAACAAAATCTACTTAACATATTTACACTCGTTACCTATTTTCTAACAGTTGACCATTTTTATTCCTGTTTACCTCTGTTGGAACTTAGAACAATAAAAATGTTTCCTTCGAACTCCGCTGTATTCTGATAAGGTCAATTACACAATGGCACATTATTCAGAAAACCCATAATCCAACTGATTAAGAAGTGTCAACCTAATTTTTCCCCAGAAAAACACCCAAAAACTTTTAGGTGCTACAAAAGCTGCAAAACATGTTTCCCCTTATAGATTGTTATAGCTTGATCCTTTCTATTTTATTAGGACTAATCTATTGATAAATATATCATCTAGAAATAGGTACCACACCACAAACTGAAATTTCAAGCAGCAATACCTGTTGAAATTGGAGGGTTGCTTGTTGTCATGGACGTATTTGGTGGTGGAGTGCTGGGAGGTGTTGTCTCAATCCCACTTTCCTCCATCATCTTTTGTTCTTTCGACCACAATAATACTGTAAGTAAATTATGGTTACATTTCACAACTTAAAACGAAATCTCAAGATTGCAGGTCAAGAAAGCCATTTGCCACTATTTTTCAACAAATGAGAGATGGCATATAATTGTAATTGATTTTATTAGCCAAGTATGAAAACAAAACAAGTATGTAAATCATACGAGGAATTTGATTTGCCATACAGTCATACCAAAAAAGCAAAACACACAACCACATAAACACTTTAACATAAACATCCATCACAGTGGCTCCTCCAAATTCCTCACTGTGATGGAAGGCAATAAAGTCTTGTCTTCTTTCCTCCCTTTTCTCCCGCGGGCGGGGGGGTCAAACCATCCGCAATCTGGGCAATTGAATCTCCCGCGGCCGGCGATCGAAGCTCCCGTGATCGGGGCGGTCGATGCTCCTGCAGCTTGGAACTCCTGAAGCCGGTCCCTAACCAGGGTCCGCGAGCACCACGATGTTAAGTCCACAGGCTTCTGCGGTTGGAGTTTCCAAGGTCGATCCCTGGCAAAAGGACTGCCAGCTCCGAGATGTTAAATCTGCAGGCACCCATGGTTGGAGCTCCCAAGGTCGATCCCCAGCAAGTGGCCGCCAGCTCCACAATGTTAAGTCGCAGTGCAGACGGAGACACAATAAGGAAAAAGATGCATCTCCGTCGAGGAAAGTGATAAAAAAATGTTTCCTCCAACCCCCCCCCCCCACATAATACAAAACTAAAGATACACTAGAACAACATTTAACGACAGACTAAAATACAAAGAAAGAGACGAGACAGACTGTTGGTGAGGCAACCATTGTACGGCGCCTGACCAGGGCATTACAAATATCAATCCAGAGATATTTGCAAAAGTATCCCATCAAACCTTACGCAATATATTAGGTTGAGGGACTGGGAGACCTTCATTAAATGAAATGGATAACAGGGTTTGAGAGTGGAAATAAAGGTAAACTGTCTCTAGAGGCATGAAGGCAATTGTTTGAATGGCGAATTTAGCATGACTGCTATAAAATTAGAGAATAAAAGCATTTATACCTGCAGGATATGGCGTGAGTCACCTGCTGGATGAAAAGGTGCTGGCTGCATTTTCAACAGTAAAACTAAATCAAATTTGATAAATTGATAATGAAATATGAAGAGACCCCAGGAAGAATGAGGAGATCATTTGAGAGCTTTCTCAAAATCCAGATAAATTGACCAACAGACCTCCCAACATTTGATTTTACAAATTCATAATTTTGATGTCACAAATTCAAAATTTTAAATCAAATTTCATAATATGGCATGTAATGCAACTTTTCAGCAAAAATAAAAGTATGCACACCAAATGCACATACGCATTGCGCTACATTCATATGTGAAAACAGTCCAACAGTCCGATTCTTGGACTACATGTACAATGTCAGGCCTATCATGAGTATATTCTGTTATTCATAGAAAGGTTATTGAACAGAAATACTTTTAACAACACAAATAAAAAATTGTTTTGTTTTGTTTTTTCTATTTTGCTTTTTCCTTACACATCCCAATTCTCTTGGTATTGAATAAAAGAACAATGGTCATAAAATGTATGACTAAGTTATGAAGAAAGAATTTCATTTAAAACTGCACATACCTAATTTCATTGAAGACATACTTGCTCCAGTGGTCTTCAACAGCAAATCGCAATGGTCCATGTCCCCCCACACCCCTCCCCTCACCGCTCCCCAACCCCCTCCCTTCCTTTCCCACCCCCACTCCCAAACCCCACTCCCCTTCCCTTCCTTCGCCCCCCACCCCCACTCCCCTCCCCCGACCCCCACCCCCCTCCCCCGACCCCCACCCCAACCAGCCCCCATTCCCTCTCAGCATCAACGGGTCTCACACTACTCGGCGAGGCCAGGCCCGGCGAGCAGCGCGGCACAACCGGGCACGGCGAGGCCCGAGTTTTGAGGAGCAATGGGAGGCAAAATCAGAATGGCGGAAATTAAATAGGAACGCAGAAACTTTCCGCCAAATTCGGAAGGGTTGGGAGGTCTAGACCAAAATACCTTTCTGTACGGCATGGTCTGTGACATCTTGAAACAATGGCCCTTCTGAACACTGAAGTACTTTCTGTCCTCCACCACCCATGCAAAAACACTGCAGGTTGTTATCAGCTTAACAGTCCTTTACTTTGTTTTATCGCATATCAAGAATAAAACCAAATACTTCTACCACAGCACTCACAGAATCGTACAGGAATCAGGAATCTTACTTCAGAGGATCACTGTTTACACCTCAGAATTAGTGTCCAAGCATCTTCACACCAAGACAGTTAATATCACTTCATTTAATAAGATTGAGCACTAAAAAGTATAAGAGTATTTCATGGAATCATCTTGAATCTAAAGAGATGTGTGTCTTCAGTTTTAATGTGCAGCTTACATATCATAATTTCACAAGTCACCGTTGTCTACGCTCATATATCACTTAAATAAAACTGAATAATTACTGGGTTTGATTTATTTGTGCAGGCAGGCTCTGGGTTCTATAAGGGATATGTTGCTGAATGCTCTCCATAAGCTGATTTCTCTGTAAATAAGTAAATGTTCTATAGTAAACCATATCATATTGCTCTGCATAGACCTGCTATAATTCTCATTTCAATGAATAATCAATCTAATAGTACTGCAATTAAATTAATGGAATTTTATCTTAATTAATGAAGACCATGAAATGTTTTATAATCATTAGCTTAATTTAGTTTGGAGATGCAGCACAGAAACAGGCGGCAACCAGCATTCCCCATACACTACACTATCCTACGCACTCGGGACAACCTTACTGAAGCCAATAAACCTACAAACCTGCACGTGGGAGGAAACCGGAGCACCCAGAGAAAACGTACACGGTCAGGAGGGGAAACACACAAACTCTGTACAGACAGCACCCATAGTCAGGATAGAACCCGGGTCTCTGGCACTGTAAGGCAGCAACTCTACTGCTGCGTCACTGTGCTGCCCTTAGCTTGAAAGGTTTGTTAGATTCCCATAAGGCAGGTCATTTGTAATGTGGGGAGCCCATGTACCTAGCTTCCCCGATGTTAAACTACAGTTAATTGTCTTTTATTAAAGTTTGGATAAGTTTGTGCAAATTTGAAAATGAAGATTAACCCTCTATCGACTGACTTATTCGACGTTGGATCAGGGTGGAAATCTCTGCAATTCGCATCCGGCACATTGTTCTGTTTGCAAGAGATGAAGCAAGTTCACCATGAAACCTGCTATAAACCCTGCATGGTGAGTAACTACAGTATTCATTACGAAATACTATGATCCTGCTAATAACGGAAAAGGAGACAATGGGCCTTGTTGGATGATTACCCATGTATACACTTTGACTCATCACCAGAACTGTCAAACAAGCAGCAAGCCAATGCTTGGCTTGTGATGAGAAGGGTGACCCCCATCACATCCTTCAGCTGGAGTCAATTCCATCATGCTGCGCATTATTCATTTCCTGTCATGTGTGTTTGCTGATAGAACATAGAATAGTACAGCACAAGAACAGGCCATTCAGCCAAAGATGTCTGTGCCAAACATGATGCCAAGACCAAGTGTCATCTGCCTGTTTATAATCTATATCCCTCCATTCTCCTGCATATCCACATGCCCACCCAAAAGTCTCTTAAATGCCACTATTGTATGCCTCTCCCAGCAATGTATTACGGACACTCACCACCCACCGTATGAAAAAAAACTTGCCCCACACATTTCCTCTAAATGATGCATGGTCAATCTTTCAGCCAGTTACACCACACTATGATGAGTTGACAATGACCCATACTGCGACAAGCATCAAATGCTACTGAAAAATCACTGGTTTGGTAAAAGATGCACTGATTCTGTCCAAGACTTGGTTTCCCAGCATAGGGAGCTATCCACAACCAAATGATGTCCAATGGCACATTCCAAGGTGCAGAGAGCAGTTCTGAACTACTATCGACCTCATTGGAGACCCTCAGTATCTTTGGTCAGACTTTACCGTCTTTATCTTGCACTAAATGTTTTTCCCTTTGTCATGTATCTGTACACTGTAGATGGCTCAAATGTAATCATGTATTGTCTTTCGCCGACTGGTTAGCATGCAACAAAAGCTTTTCACTGCCTCGGTACACGTGACAATAAACTAAACTCAATGGACTATATGTGGAAAGAAACACTGAAGCCTGTAGCAATTGTGGCAGCTACACTGTGAAGAAAAGCCTGAGTTTAGGGCCCTTCTGCCCTTGCAGAGATACCAGGCACTGTCTACTAACCTCTCTGTAGTTTATTAACTGGTTGTATCACTGCCTGGTTCAGCAACTCAAATTCCCCAGAATGAAGATCAGAAAATGTGGTGGACACAGCGCAGTGATACTGACCAATCATCAATTGAGGGGAATCAATTGGAGTCGCTGCCTCAAAAAAGCTGCCAGCATCATCAACGACCTACACCTCCAGAGCCACACACTTGTTTCACTCTACCATTGAGAAGAGTCTGAAAACCGTGAAGAACAGCTTCTTCCCACCATCCATCAAGCTCTTGAATACTGTAAAACACTAACTAAACTCTGAACAGTTTTTAATTACACCACAGAATTTGGGCTTTTTTGCACTCTTGTTGAGGTTATTAATTTATTTAATTTTTCAAAGCTTATTATGTTATCCGAGTAATGTGTTTACAAGCCTGATATCTGCTCCAAGAAAGAATTTCATTGTTCCGTTGTCGGTACATATGACAATTAAACACTCTTTATTCTCTTGTGTGGTTGGAAATGGAAAACTGATGTTGTGTTGACTTAACCTACTATTGCATGTGTTTGCAAAGATTTTCTTGGTGTGGTGACAAAGTCTCATATTGTACAACTGGATGTTTTATGATTGAAGGACATTTTTGGAAAGGGGGGAAAAAAATCACCTGTTGCAATGCACGGGTAAAGAGGGACTTTAGAAGAATTTGATGAATATGGCACTATAACACTCTACACTCCAAGGGAGGCAAGGAGGGACAGCTGGTAGAGCTGTTGCCTCAGCACCAGAGATCCAGGTTCGATCCTGACCTTGGGTGTTATCTTTGCACAGTTTGTACATTCTCCCTGTGCACACGGGTTTCCTCCCACATCCCAGACATGCAGGTTTGTAGGTTAATTGGCCTCTAAATTCCCCGCAGTGTAGGGAGTGGATGCAAAAATGGGAGACCATAGAACTAGTATGAATGGGTGATCAATGGTCAGCGTGGACTAGATGGGCCAAAGGGCATGCTTCCGTGCTATATTTCTAAACTACACAGCTGGATAGGCAAGTATTTGACATCTGAGAGAATAGGGTAAAAGTTTTAAACAGCTCTGCCAATTCATTATCGATATTCCCCACCACAGGTCGACTGCATCTAATAATATGTAATATCTGTGAAAGTATTGCCCATGCCCAACACACCTATGAGCATGGTGGCAAAAATGAGATTGTGGGAACATTACCATCCTCACATATCATTAGGTGCCAAACAATTGCCATTGTTTCACAGGCACTAGGATAAGTATTGCAATCTCTCACATCAATATCTCAACAGGTTACTGCACCATTGATTATTGTAGGTGTTCCAAAGTTGCCCATATCACATCAAACACATCGACACTGCCACGTCTCTGTGTGGTTAGGAGGGTGGGACGACTCATCCTTCTACATTGCTTGAAATCGGCAATATTTTGAACAGCATTCAATTATAAGATTTAAACAACCATTCCACACATAGATAACAGGCATAATAACATGCATCTCTTGAATGGCTTTTACGGATTCGGTGCATCTCGAAATGTTTCACAAAATAGCAGGATTTTTACAGCAGCTTTCAGAAATACTTTTTAATCAATGACGACTGCTGTGTTGAAAGTCCAGGAGCGAATTCGCGCACAACAGAAATGTGATATTAACAATATAAGCTATTATGTGATCCTACTAATTGGGACAAAAAACGACCCAAGGAGAGTGTAGCTCGGGTCTTCTTCCTGACAGTGTATGCCGCAAGTCAATGTACCAAGCCAAAGGTGGCACCTCCATGGGCCGGTCTGGAAGTATTAACCTGAAGTGCTGCACAGGGGTGGGGGGGGGGTGGGCTTGAACCCACAACCCTCAGAGACTGAGATGGAGGTCTAGGCAGAGGGAGGGCTGAGCGGAGGGGAGAGAGAGAGAGAGAGAGAGAGAGAGAGAGAGAGAGGGTGGGTGGCCGGGGCACCTGAGGTAACCTGGGACCGAATGCAGCCACCGCCGTCGTTGCCACGTCCCCTCGTCTGAAACCCCCCCGGGAAGAAGACATTCGGTTAGGAGTCCGAGGCCTTGGCCGATGGCCCTTTTCCCCCCCTCCCATCCCATCCCTTCACTCCAGCTGGACCCGGCGGCAGTGCCCTGGACACGGCCAAGGTGACCCACCCACCCACAGACAGAGCGGCCTCTTACCTTCTGCCTCCAGCCGCTGGGCCCCCGGCACACAAGATGGCCGCGTCACCACAGCAACGTCAGCGCCCGCCACGTCACCGGTCGGCACGCCGGCCGTCAGACGTCACCGCGCACAACGAGCGGCGACGGCGACGTCTTGAAGACCCAGAGGACAGGTGCAGGAGGATGAAGGGTGGTCTTATGGAAGTGTACAAAAACACCACAGCAGTAGATCGGGTAGATGCAGAGGCTCTTGCCCAGTGTAGGGGGAGGGGGATTGAGGACCAGAGGACACACACAGGTTTAAGGTGAGGCAAAAAGATTTAAGAGGAATCAGAGGGCTTACCTTTTCACACAACGCTGGGTGGTGGGCGAATGGAACAAGCTGAAGAAGGGTCTCGACCCGAAACGTCACCCATTCCTTCTCTCCTGAGATGCTGCCTGACCTGCTGAGTTACTCCAGCATTTTGTGAATAAATACCTTCGATTTGTACCACCATCTGCAGTTATTTTCTTACACTTAAGCTGCCAGAGGAGATAGTTGAGGGAGTTACTATACCAACATTTAAGAAACAATTAGACAGGCACAACATGGATAGTGTGTAAGAAGGAACTGCAGATGCTGGTTTAAACTGAAGATAGACACAAAAAGCTGGAGTAACTCAGCGGGACAGGCAGCATCTCTGGAGAGAACGAATGGGCGACGTTTCGGGTCGAGAACCTTCTAACCAATCTGAAGAAGGGTCTCCACCCGAAACGTCACCCATTCCTTCTCCAGGCACATGGATAGGACAGGTTTAGAGGGATATGGACCAAACCCGAGCAGGTGGGACCCATGTAGCTGAGACATGTTGGCCGGCGTGGGCAAGTTGGGCCGAAGGGCATGTTTCCACGCTGTATCACTCGACTAAGGTGTGAAAACGACAGATCAAAGCAGACGATGATAAGCAGGAGGACCGTAGAACTAGTGGAAGAACTAGGATGAGGGAGGGATGGAGAGAGGGGGAAAGAAAGGGTTACTTGGAGAAATCAATATTCTTACCGCTAGGTTGTAATAACGCCCAAGTTAAAGATCAAGTCTGAAGGGTCTCGAACCCGAAACATCACCCTTTCCTTCTCTCCAGAGATGCTGCTTGTCCCGCTGAGTTAGTCCAGCATTTTGTGTCCATCCTCAAGTTTATTGTCGTATGCACAATAAGAGTGAGGCACAGGAACAATGAAAAGACTTGCTTGCAGCAGCATCACAGGCACATAGACTCAAACACACAAAAACAAATTATGCACAAATTATACATAAATTAACACACGATTTTAAAAGATTGCAAAAGATACAAGACCTCAGACAAAAACATAATGAGAAAAAACACAATTCCATAGTAGTGCAAGAGGTGGGCTCGTGTTCTGCAGTCAAACTGGGGTGTCGGTCCAAGAATCTGATAGCTGTCAGTTCCTGAACCTGGTGGTGTGGGACTTCAGGCTTCTTTGAACAATAGTCATGTGATAAAAACATAGACCAAATGCACTTTCAAAAGTAATTTTTATTAAAAAGCTGGTGACAAACAATCTCTACGTAAAAAGTTGCAGATAATACTTAATGATTTAAAGCAGGATGAGAACCATTTAACATTGGAATTCAGTTGGAGTAAATGAGTTGGAATAATACACTTCCATAGTTATGGTTTATACTGGTCATGAGAAAAAACATAAATAATGTAATAAAGATGTTATTGCTCAGGTGAAAGAACCTATGTTCTCGGTGAGGCAGTATATATAACATGTCACAATCTAATCCAGATAATAGTGCAACAGCACATACAAATTAATGATACTGGCAGGACAAGATTTATTTTCTGTTCTATACAGTTTTAAGTCCATTAAACAAGTTACCACTTGTCAATCAGTTTAACCTGGTTTGCCTCTATGTACAATTTATTATACAATACACAGGATTAATAACATAGGCTCAGGATTCAATGTCCTAAAGAGAAAAAAAACATAACACTCATGAAACCAATCATTAATCTGAACATAGATTTAAATGCAAAAATAAGAGCATATATCACCAGAACACAGTGTAACAGCCTCCAATAATGCAGCTGGTTATTGGGAAAGTAAAAATAAAACAAAAGTAAACTACAATCACTACTAATTTTACAAATTTATTTGTGATGCACAAGACCAGCTTAAGCACAGCATTGTTTTTATTTTACAAGAAGCTCGCAGAGAAGAAACAGAAAATGGCTGTAGAAGCAATAAGCTCAAAGATATGTGGCGGCAAAGCATTGGAAGTCTCTATAGATGCTTGCATTTACAGTGTGCTTTTTAATCACTAAGAATCCATCAATGACTTGCACTTTGCTGTGACCACTCGCAGTCATCATTTGTTTCTTTTCCTTAGTTAAGTCAAAACTGTTCTATAAAAATATAAAGAACTAAAATACTTTTATGCTACCTACTTGAAGAAATGATTATCAATATGTATTAGAGTATTATTTATGTATACATGGAATGACTTACTTTAAAAGGCTTGTGGGAATTAAGGAATGGCATGTTATAAGATGGAGATGATTCAAAGGACCTTCTTTCTGAAAAATTGTTAAACAATTACATTCTTCACTAGCAATGTTTTTCATGAGGTGATTTATAAAATATTAGCATGAATGCCCAAAGACAGGAGTTTAATGTCAACCCTCAAAGACATCTAGAGAAAAAAAAAGGAATTTTGTAAAGGGAATTCTCTTTAGTTGTGTAGCGGCCTTCAACATTTCCCGCTCTTCATCTGTAACTCAGTTGAGCACTGGTCATCATCTAAATATGTCCAGAGGACCTGGTAAGGCATTGGCCAGACTCCCTCTGTTGTTGCCCCAGAGAGCTATTCAACTGGACTGTTCGCCATCTGTAAATCACTGTCATCTAATTCATTCATTGTCGTTCATTCTCTGTGATGTTGAAGGACTGCTTCGGACTGGCAACAAGTCGTAATGGCACGGAATGTGACTGTTCTTGGGCAGGTCATAAGGGCCAAAGGGAGTGTTTCCATTGCATGTTCCATGGACGAGACTCACAGTAGGTTCTAGAGCACAAAAATATAATAGTTAATGAGGAATGAAAAAGGGTCTCGACCCGAAATGTCACCCATTCCTTCTCTCCTGAGATGCTAACTAACCCGCTGAGTTACTCCAGCATTTTGTGATACCTTCATAGTTAATGATATAATTGTTAAAGTGTATCTGCAATAATTGTTTTACAGGACAGATGTTACAAACCATTCTCATTAGAGCAGAGGAAGTTAGGAGGTGTTATTTATTGGAGATATTTAAAATGATGGCTTAGATAGTATAATTTCAGAAAATGTTGACAATGATTGAAGGATTAATAACTAGAGGACACAGATTAAGATAATTGGCAAAACAAAACAGGGGTGAAAGTAAGATTTAAAATAATGACACAAAGGTCTGGAGTAACTCAGTGAGTCAGGCAGCATCCCTGGGGAACATGGATGGGTGACGTTTTGAGTTGGGATCCTTCTTTAGATTCAAGCTACCAAGTAAGATACGTAGCTTGTTTCACAAAACCAATATTTAAGATTTGGAAATCCTTAATGGCACTGAACAGCTCATGCCCTTGATGATATCAATCAGGATAATCCCCTGCTGAAGCAGTCTGATGAAGGGTCTCGACCCGAAAACAATCTGAAGAAGGGTCTCGACCCGAAACGTCACCCATTCCCTCTATCCAGAGATGCTGCCTATCCTGCTGAGTTACTCCAGCATTTTGTGTCTATCTTCAGTTTAAACTAGCATCTGCAATTCCTTCCTACACAAATCCCCTGCTGATATCGATAGAAAATAGTACAGGGCTCTATTCCTGTGAACTGTTCATTACTTAGATATTTTGCAAGTCAGAAATGCAGACTGCAGCAGCCAGAAATTCCATCTCACTGGTCTCCCACATGTTTGTCCATATGCACAAGTAGTCCATAAATTGGCATATGTAACCTGGGCAGGATCTTAGGCAATGTTGAAGTTTAGCCTTCTTTGCCATTCAACACAATCTCGGCTGACCATTTATCTTTATACCTTATTACACCTCTCACCCGATACCTCTTGACCAATTTTGTGTAAAGAAATTTAGCAGTCTCGTTGTTGAAGATATTCAGTTCAGAGCATTCTGTGGTAAAGAAATCCGCTGGTTTACCACACTTTGAGTGAAGACATTTCTCTTCATCAGAGTCCTAAATATCTGGTACTGTAATCTGAGACCTCTCATTCTAGACACGCCAGTCACGGAAAACAACCTCTTCTCATCCAGTCTGTTAGTATATTATCTGGTGATAATAACTAGTTTATAATCCTGGTATTATTGATCAGCATATTCACCGAGTGATGTTAACATAATATTCCCCAACAATGGTACTGTTCAGGATATTTGCAATGTGACATTGCAAAGGTGATACCACCTGGAATATTCCCCCAACTAATATTGATCAGAATATTGCCCAGTGGTGATATTGACTGAAATGCTGTCCAGGTAATATTGATCAGGAAATTCCTCTGGTGATATTGTGTTCCACGAGTGATATTAATCAGGATATTCCATTATAGTGGCATGAATCGGGATCTTCCCCTGGGGACATTGTTCAGAATATTTCGCCTGGTAATATTACCCAGTGGTGACAGTGACTGGAATATTCATCCATAGTGATATTGACCTACATCGGATACTTCCCAAACGGTGATATGGTCCTGGATACTCCCTAATGGTGATATTAGTCAGGATATCCCTTTGATGTGTGTATAAGACAATCTGTCTGGTGATTTAATTATCATCTAATAACCCAAAAAGTCAACTCAGCCTGGATTGAAGAGTAATCGCAATGACAGAAACTGCTGGAACACTCAGCAGGTTGAGCAACACAGATGCTGCTGACAAGCTGAATGTTTCCAGTATTTCCTGTTCTCGCTTCAAATTCCCAACATCTGCAGTTTTGTTTTGTTTTCACACACCAAAGAGTGATTAAAGTGATGCACGGTTCACTCAAGCAGGGAAGATGTGGGAAATGGCTGGGCTCTGCTTGCTTATAATTCTTGAGCAATTCCTCACCTTGATGGAAGGTCACCCACAAAACAGCTCTGTACGTAATCTTAAGAATGTTTCTTTGATCGAGCAATATAATGTAGTTCATCGTCATTAAAAGAGGAGAGATTATATCAAACATACCAACTTCGTAGACATTTTTATTAGCTGATGTGGAGTTGCCAATCTCAGCGTACGGTGAATCTCGGCGAGCTGGAGACTTCATCTCCACGTAGCCGCACTCTGAATTTTTGGACGTAAATATTGGTGGATCCTTGATGGTGGCATATGGGTTCTCAGTACTGTTGAGTGAGCAAGTGCTGGCACTAAAGCCTGAAGTTTTCACCAGATCTGTGGGTGTGAAAACAAATCACACATTAAAAATAAAAAGAGAGTTAAATTAAAAAAATATACCCAAAGATGATAATTTATCCTGCAAGGCTTGCTAATAGATGTTTATGCTGCACAGGGAAATTATATTTACTCTTTGGCTGTTGGATGCTTCAGAGAACTTTCACATTCCTTTGGGAATACTTGGGATTTAAGCTCATTTCCCCTCGGTAGTAATATTTCTCCCTCCCTCTCTTCCCCTCACCATCCCCCACCCCCATTTTTACCAAAACAAAATTAGTTTGTAAATTAAAAGATGCAGGTGGTTAGATCCTCCAGTCTATTTAATTTCTCTATGGTCTTTTCACCACTTTCTCACTCAATATTTTGGTATTATACCTTTACACACACTTCACAATATTCAACATTTAACTCTTCTCCAATTTATTCTTCTGACGAAAGATTATCAAACAGAAACATTAACTCTTGTTTTTCTCTCTTTTCTGATAATGACTGATCTGCTGAATAATTCTAGAAGTCGATTTTCATTCATTGTTTAACTATACAGAATCCTACAACATAGAAAGAGGCTTTTTTGGCCTATCCTCCTGGTGCCAACTATTTGAAACTCTAAACATCTCCACTCCTGAATGTTCCTTCCCCAATAGCAGTCCAGAGGTTTCTTAATCAGGGAAGCACAATGGTGCAGTGGTAGAGTTGCTGCCTTACAGCACCACAGACCTGGGTTTGATCCTGACTACGGGTGCTATCTGTACGGAGTTGTACATTCTCTGTATGACCACATGGGTTTTCTCTGGGTGCTCCAGTTTCCTCCCACACTCCAAAGATGTACAGGTTTGCAGGTTAATTACCTTCTGTAAATTGTAAATTGTCCCTAGTGTTGTCCCTTGTAAATTGTCCCTATCTTATAGAGACATATAAAATTATAAAAGAACTGGACAAGTTAGATGCAGGAAAAATGTTCCCAATGTTGGGGGAGTCCAGAACCAGGGGTCACAGTCTTAGAATAAAGGGGAGACCAGTTAAAACTGAGGTGAGAAGGAACTTTTTCACCCAGAGAGTTGTGAATTTGTGGAATTCTCTGCCACAGAGGGCAGTGGAGGCTAAATCACTGGATGAATTTAAGAGAGAGTTAGATGGAGCTCTGGGGGCTAGTGGAATCAAGGGATATGGGGAGAGGTTGGGCCCAGGTTACTGATTGTGGATGATCAGCCATGATCACAATGAATGGCGGTGCTGGCTCGAGTGGCCTCCTGCACCTATTTTCTATGTTTCTATGTTAGTGTTTAGGATAGTGCTAGCATATGGGGTGATTGCAGGGTTGACATGAACTCAGTGGGCCGAAGGGCCTGTTAGCACATTTTAAGTCGAAAGGTCTTTTTTCAGATACTTTTGATGTTATTATTAAAGTTAATCTTATTTATCCAGGATTTCCAGAGTTAAGTTCTCCATTCTAAACTAGGGATTCAAATTGTGATGAGTGGCATTTGGTTGGCTGATTGTCAATTGGAACGAAAATGGGCACAGAAAATTGTTAATTGATCCCACTGAATTATTTAATAACTGAATTAACAGTGGTGGGTAAAAGTTGCAAATGTATATCTGACTCCACCACCATGACTTAAGATGATTAAAAGTTCATGTATTTATGCAGACACGGTCTCTGGTAAACTGGTGCTTCCTGCACCATGGTTACAGTGCACACTGATTCACTGTTGTTATCCACCATGGCTTTGATGGCAGCACCTCCCAAACCCACAGTCTCTCTCACTTAGAAGGACAAGTCCATCAGGCATATGGGAAAACCACCAAACAAAATTTCCCCTCATGTTGCACACCTAGAAATGAGTGGCTGTTCTTCTATTGATGTGAATTTTTGCAGTCACTGTCTCTACTGCACCATAGGAGCAGTTTTTGAGTCAATAGACAATAGACAATAGACAATAGGTGCAGGAGTAGGCCATTCAGCCCTTCGAGCCAGCACCGCCATTCAATGCGATCATGGCTGATCACTCTCAATCAGTACCCCGTTCCTGCCTTCTCCCCATACCCCCTCACTCCGCTATCCTTAAGAGCTCTATCCAGCTCTCTCTTGAAAGCATCCAACGAACTGGCCTCCACTGCCTTCTGAGGCAGAGAATTCCACACCTTCACCACTCTCTGACTGAAAAAGTTCTTCCTCATCTCCGTTCTAAATGGCCTACCCCTTATTCTTAAACTGTGGCCCCTTGTTCTGGACTCCCCCAACATTGGGAACATGTTTCCTGCCTCTAATGTGTCCAATCCCCTAATTATCTTATATGTTTCAATAAGATCCCCCCTCATCCTTCTAAATTCCAGAGTATACAAGCCCAATCGCTCCAGCCTTTCAACATACGACAGTCCCGCCATTCCAGTCATAGAGTCATACAGCATTAAAAAAGGTCCTTTGCCCCAACTTGCTCATGTCGATCAAGATGCCCTGTCTACACTAGTGTAGACCTGCCCGCTTTTGGCCCATATCCTCCAAATGTTTCCTATCCATGTGCATTACTTTCACCACACTCACTGCAGCAGACCAAGATGGTAGTTTGCCACCAGCTTCTCACGGGCAACATCGACAGCTAATAAATGCCATCAGGGCCATTTATTAGCTGGTGATGGTGTCAATGCTCATAGCCTCTGACTCAAATAGTTATTTGAGGAGATTGCTCATCCAAAGCTGAACACAGTGTCAAAGAAACAGGTCCTTGGAAGTATAAATGCAGCACCAAGACTATTTAAAATTTTACCTTTTAGAGATTTTCCAACGTATCCTCTATCAGCACCAAAAGCACCTGTAAGCAAACCAAAATTATTTCTATACAAGGGTTAAATGGCAGCTGAGGCAAAGCATAGATTATCCAGAGAACTGTTTTTGTTCTGGGAAGCAATCCTGAGAAAGAAGATATTTTCCTTGGAATCTATCGTGACTAATGGGATTGAATCAATGGAAAGATGTTGTCAATCTAGAAAGGGTGCAAAGACAATTTATGAGGATTTTGCCAGGACTCGAGGCCTGAGCTATAGGGAGAGGTTGATCTGGCTAAGACTATATTCCTTGGAGTGCAGGAGGATGAGGGGTGATCATACAGAGGTGTACAAGATCATGAGAGGAATAGATTGGGTAAATGCACAGTGTCTTTTGCCCAGAGTGGGGGAATCGTGAAGCAAAGGACAGAGGTTTAAGGTGAGAGGGTTATGGGCCAAGCGCAGGCAGGTAGGAGTAGTGAGATGGGGCATGTTGGTAAGCATGGGTATGTTGGGTGGAAGGACCTGTATGACTCTATGTCTCTATGACTCTATAACAGGTTACAATGTTTTCCTCAAGAGATTCAGGTATTCAGAGATAACAGAGGTTCATGATAACAGATTCGGGAATGATCTCTGTTTTTAAAATACCCTAAGGATCTGTGAGGGTAGCTGAAGAGGAATCTGCTTCTTCTGCTGAGACGCGTGCAGAGCAACAGCACAAAAAAAAAATTATGCCCATACAAAAGAGAATGGAAATCTGGAATGCTCTCCACTCAAAACTCTGCAGGGTTGGTGGGGTGGGGGGGGGGGGGGGGGATAATTGAATGTTTAAATACTGGGTAGATCTTACTGTTTATGCAGACAGCAAGTTGAAAGGTATAGATTAGCCATCATCTAATAAACAGACTTGAGGCACTGAAGGACTCCATCAAATGTCAGTGAACAGTTAAATCAAATGAATCACAGACAAAGGAGATCCTATTTGCATAAGTTGAATGGCTGAGTAAAATTATTACAAATCTCTGTGTTGTTAAAGATAACAATCTATAAATATATCAATGGGCTCTAGAACTAGGGGCCACGCATTCAGGATAAGGCATTGTTCATTAAAGAGGAGAACATTTTCTCACAGAAGGTTGTGATTTGTTCTTTAATCCAGAGAGTATTTGATGTGTAAAATAATTATTTGGGATCTGTTTGTGACTATAGAAAGAAAGTTGAGCTCACTAAAGCCAATCGGTAAGCTCAATTGATCTCATGCGTTTGGCTTTTGTTTTAAATGCAACAGGGAGAACTTTCAACATTGATCAGCTGTACTAAATACGGCCTCAACACAGAATAACTGTAATGGGGATCAAGCAACTTCAAAGATCGATCAAGCTTGGTCAAAGGTCAGAAATAACTTTGGTTTTAATGAATAGCGCAGCAAATTTGAGGAGCCAAGTGATCTACTCCTGCTCTTACATTTGTGCATCATTAATTTGGTAGGACCAACTTGGAAAAGTATTGAAATGAGGATCCACTACCTCACCTCAAGAATGGTATACATTTGGAACTCATTTCCACAATCAGCAATAGCTGCTAGGTGAATTGTTAAATTTAAATCAGGCTAGTTGATTTGTGATCAGTAAAGGCTAAAAGGATTGAGGGGAAAGGCAGATATATGGAGTTAGGTGACAGATTATTGTGATCTCAATGAATGGCAAGCAGACTTGGCCTCCTCCTTATACTACTAATATGTTCTGAAACTATCTGGAACAAAACAAAACAAATTGTTGGAAGTTCTATTCACATCATCTGGGTTGAGTTTTCCGTTGTCTTCCAGAATGTTCCAAAAGACACTGAAGCCAACAGACACAGTTTGAGCATCTTTAACTATGCAGTTAAAGAAGGTTGGTTCCCCATCAGTCTGTCAAGTGGCAACTAGAGGGCAGGGGAGTAAATGCTGGTTTTCCCAGCAATAGCCACACCTCAGGCTTGAATATAAAGATTCTTAATCTTAAACAAAAAGAGAATCGATATTTAAATCATATCCCTGCACTGTTTCCTTCTTCCTTTCGTTAACAATAATTAGAAAACAGAATACCTAAATCGTTTGGGTAGCCTCCTTGCTTCCAGTCTGCAGGTAGAGTTGCTGTGTAGTCCATCACGGAACCTTGCTTTCCTTGACTTTTGAGGTTCTTTATGTTAACAAAAAGCTGATTGTTTTTTGACTGTTGATTAAAATTGAGCAAATAAAAAACACATCACCGGCAGAATTTAATATGATTCACCTTTAAGCAGTCACAACTTCACTGAGCTATTCTTGCTGATGGAGGCTTGATATCGAATGGGTGATTTGAAGGGCCTTTTTCCCAGGCCAGAATTACCATTCTAATGCAGCTTGGTGCTGAAGCTACTAACTAGCGTTTCGGTAAAGAAAATAAATGAAAAATGTCCACTTTGGAACAGTTTCACAACATCCGAAAAGACTTTATAACCAATGAAGAACATTTTAAGTAAAGCCTCTGGTGTAATGTCGGAAACCCAGCTGCCAATTTGCAAACAGCTAGTTTCCAAAAAGAGTACTGAAATAATGACTAGATATTTTTTTGAATAGCTGACTGAAAGATTAGTGGAGTAAGAAATGATGAGATGATGCTTGTGTGAAGTATAAGTCACTTGGGACGGGTTTGTGACTAAAAAGAAAGTTGAGGTCACTAAAGCTAAATCGTATGTGGTAAGTCCAATTGATCTCATGCCTTTGGCTTTTGTTTTAAATGCAGCAGGAAGAACTTTCAACATCGATCAGCTGTGCAAAATACAGCCACAAACTTTAGCTGCCATCTGGATGCGGTCCCATACATCCAGTTCCATTGCAGATAATTGGATCAAGTCTTGGAGCAGTTCCACTTGTTTCCAATACTTTTGCACACATTCAGCATTACCAACCAGAGACAAATTATTGTGCCTTCTGCCAGTTCCTGCATGCTCTGCTTTGTTTTGCTACTGTTGCCTCAGCCGGCGTATGAGGTCACAAAAGTGTGATTGTTATCATTTCAGAGGCCAACCTGTTGTTGCTGTGGGAAGTTGGCAGGTTGACTATGATTAGTATTTGAGAGCTACCCCAACAACTAGTGGTAACTGAAACCAAGGCCATAATGATTTGATTAACAGTGATTTACCTTTCCAGATGTGCTCCGTTGGCAGTTGTTGGTGTGCGGTGGATTCCCACATTGGGCTAGGGTATGGTAACTTGGGTTGGAGAAATAGTGACTATTTCCATTCCCAGTATTTCCTTGTGCCATGTTTTCTGCAAAGAAAGCAGTCAATTGGGTTCAGAATGTGGCTATACTTTTGCTATCATGTTCAAACTTACTTCTCCAATTTGGTAACATGTTTGAATGAGGTCGCTTAGTTTAATTTACTTTAGAGATACAGCGCGGAAACAGGCCCTTCGGCCCACCGAGTCCGCACCGACCAGCGATCCCAGCACATTAACACCATCCTACACACACTAGGGACAATTTTACATTTATACAATTTTACGAAGCCAATTAACCTACAAACCTGTACCTCTTTGGAGTGTGGGAGGAAACCGAAGATCTCAGGGAAAACCCACGCGGTCATGGGTAAAACGTACAAACTCTGTACGTACAGCACCCGTAGTCAGGATCGAACCCGGGTCTCTGGTGCTGTAAGGCAGTAGCTCTACCGCTGTGCCACTGTGCCGTTTCAATACATTGATTCAGTGAAACATTACCTTGCCTGTAATATGGTAAGCCAACCCAAGGAAACATATAGATATACTTTCAAACAGATCTTCACACAGAATCATATACTTGGAGGTATTTATTCACAAAATGCTGGAGTAACTCAGCAGGTCAGGCAGCATCTCGGGAGAGAAGGAATGGGTGACGCTTCGGGTCGAGACCCTTCTTCAGACTGAGTATATCATATACTTCAAGTATATCATATACTTGGACATACACTGGCACAAGAAACAGCAAATATTGTCATTTGGAGCAAAAATCGAACTGTTAGAAGAATTCAGTGGGTCAAGCAACATCTGTGGGGTCAGAGGGACAATCAACGTTTAGGTCAATACGCTGCATCAGAATATATTTGGGTACTAATGTGTTTTTTGGAGACATTTTCCCTTTTCACAGTCTTGCCGAATTCATGTGTTATTTATGTTCTTGTGAATTTGTCTGAGCCGATGTACCTGTAAGCAGGATTTTCTTTGTACCTGTACCTCACCATACTTGTGCACATGAAATAAACTCGACTTGACTTAAGATGCAGATCAGCCTTGATAGGAATGAACCTCTCCTGCTCTTAGGCAACACTTTTATACATTATGTAGTGAGACTGCATGAACTACTGCCTGGAGGAAGGATTAAGGAGGATGACTTGATGAAAGTTTTTGAGATGTCAACCGGAACTGATGGGAGAAATTATTTCCACTTGTTTGAGGGTTTGCCACTAATCCCAAAATTAGTGCAAGGACATTCAGGGGTGAAGTCAGGAAATTTCTCTGTATGTTGAGGTGGCACAATTGCGCAACGGTGGACTGTTGCCTTACTGCCCCACAGAACCAGGTTCGATCCTGACCACGGGTGCTGTCTGTACAGAGCTTGAATTTCCCCCTGTGTCCCCGGTTTTCTCCGGGTGTTCCAGTTTCCTCCCACAGTCCAAAGACGTGCAGGTTTGTAAATTAATTGGCTTCTGTAAATTTTCCCTAGTGCGTAGGATAGAACTAGTGTATGGGTGATCGCTGGCTGGTGCGGACCTGTTGTGCCGAAGGCCAGTTTCCACGCTGTATCTCTGAACTAAACTAAACTAAACTAGATTGTGGATGAAATTTGGAACTCTATTCTGCAAATAACATTTGATGCCAGGTCAATTGACAATCTTAAATTTTAGGCAGCGTTAACCGAAAGTATAAAAGGGTGCGAGGAAAAAGTGGGCATATGGAGTCAAGCCAGGTCAGTTATGATCCAATTGACTCAAGGGACTGAATGGCCTTCCTGCTCTGGTACTTCCAACACCTTTTCTCTGCTCCACAATAAGCATTAAACATTCGTTAAGACTTATCACTTGTGTTTTTCTTTGAAAGTTTCTCACCTGTGATGGCATAATCCGTGTTCATAACTCGGAGGGTGGGCGAGTAGGTTACGGCTGCCATGTTGGTCTCCTTCCCCTGCTTGCGCCGGTACAAGATGAAGAGTACCAGAAGAAAGAGGACAAGCAGGAGGAGGACCACAATCCCCACCGTGGCTCCAATCTGGTGGGAATCAGCTGGAATGGCTGTGCTGGTCCGGCTAAGACTGTTGAGGTTTCCCACGATTATAACGCCAGCTGGAAATGGGAGGACAACAAATATAACATCACATTGTGTTTACAAGTGTAGGAACAAGCCTTGTCACTCCCGGGCAGGCATGTGGCTTCATGTTAGGATGTGGTTACATGGTGGGAGGAGCAGGGATTATAGTGCTCATCATTGTTTCAAGATGTTGTTCTCTGTAAGGGAGCATTGGTGTGATGCTTTCACAGTCAGTGCACTGCAGGAAAGATCGCATTTCACATCCCTTTTAGGATGTCCAAAAATAGTAGAATTGGTAAGTACTCATTGTTGTATTGCAGCAGCAACATCCCACAATCAACATGATGGTGACTTGCGAGGACAGAGACACAAGGCTGTGAGATTCACCCTTCTTGGGGGTCAGTGGATAATTTTGGAAGTGCGACAGTCAATCTGTGTGCTGTCTTCATTTCAGGAAGTATCACGCTCTGACTGGTGCTCCCTCACAAGGAGCAATGCCTGGGAGCCAAAGGTGAAGTCACCAACCCCGTGAGATTGAATTGGCAAGAATGGGAAACCTGCAACAGCTTTGACAGCAGGTTCCCCTTGGGGCGGGGCCAGACTGGCTTGGGGGCGGAGTCAGCTTCCTGCACCATGCACATCATCATCACATTGCTGTGTAAAACATTCAAGGTTAGATTTGATGATGAGATGAAGAAAAATGGAGGAAGAAATATGGGAACAGATCAGGTAAATACAATCTGAACTCATTGTTTGTGTGAAGGGTAAGAGCTGGTATGCACAGGATGGTTCCAAAGGCCTGTTTTCCTGTTGCTTCCTCTATTTTGATATACTTCTCTTGGAGCCAGTCTTTTACTCTGGCTGAGCTTTTGCAAAACAGCAAAACACCTTTGCTAACACTCTCCGTGTGACTGGGGTTTCAATACAGGCTTTGAACTAAAGAGACCATTCACAAGAGGCTGCAGGTAATTAGAGAGCTGACATATTTGGATGCAACAACAACAAATTGAGAAAACATATAGGGGTTCCAGGGTTGCATAATTAAAAGCACAAGATGCCAGATCTGGGAGTTATGATGGACCAGTTCTGGACATTGCCTTTAAAAAGAATGTAAATGCCTTGGAAAATGCAAAAATGTTTCACTAGAATCTTGCCAGAAACTAGAGACATGTGACAGGAAAGGTTGGTGAATCTGAGATTGGTGAATCCGAGATTGTTTTCCAGAGAAGGTGAGTGGAGATCTAAAAGAGGGTTAAAAGCAATGAGGAGTTCGGTCAGAGCAGTCAGAGAGAAAACATACCCACTGATAGAAGGGGGAAAGCAGTGGACACAGATTTAAGAAAACACCAAGGTAAGACAAGGACAGGCTTTTTTCCCCAAAGGGATCCTCATCTGGAGCATAGTGCCTAATTGGAGGAAAGTTCAAGCATGGTTTTCAAAGGGGAATTGGACCAGTGTTGCAAAAACAAAATAAAGCTGCTGTAAAGGAGAAAGGGGATTTAAGGGTTAAGGTGTACGTGACCAAATGCTACATGAAGATGAACTGTCACTAAATTAGATTGAGTACCTCAGACGCCTACAAGGCTATCTCTGTGTTGCTGCCAGCTTGTGATTAAAAAGGGGGTGTTGTAAAATCACAAAGGATAGGGGATGGATACTAAGGAAGAACACAGAGTAGAGTGAGCCCCTTTACAACCACCATAAAGTTGAGCACCAGGAAGATGTGTTTATGTTAGTAGACTGAACTAATTCAGTCTCGGACATGGTAGACTGAACATAGTAGACTGAACTAATGACCTCGGACACGGTCAGTGGTAGTGGGTGATGATTTATTGAACTCCTATCCTCTTGCAAGACCACCCGTGTGGGCTATCTGGTTCTGTGATCACTTGTAAAACCTATTGTATTTGGTGTATAAATATGCTGCTGAAACACTCTGTGGGTGAGTGGGGTCCTCGAGTTGTAGCTCTCCCACTCCCACTGGCGTAATAAAGACTAATGTTTTACCACTTTATGGTATTGTTGTCTGTCTTAAAGAATCGAACTTTAACACTGCAAGACAACAATGTAAGGGATAGGATTGGAACAAGATACATTGCTCACGCAAACAGCTGGTACAGAATTGAGGGTGGAAATGTCACTTCCTTTGGAATTGTTACCCTTTCAATGCTTCCTCTGATCTTCGTGACTTGAGCAGTGAAGTAAATGTACAACTGGGGAAAATGCACAATCTGAGCACGAGAGGACATACCTTGGTCACACCTTGAGCCCTTCCATCCGGGGCTACAATAGCAGGTGCCTTTAATGTGATCACATGTTGAGTTATTCAGACAATCACACACCTGGCGACAGCCATAACCATAGGTCCCTGATAGACATCCTGTAAGAAAGATATGGACAGTCTGATCAGTTGTTCCCTGGTCATTCCTGAGAGTTTCCAGACTTTATAATTAGTTTGCAAGACTTATGGATTATTCTTCAGTAAAAGAAAAATCTCTGCTCTCTAAATCATTGTACACAGATGTTTTCATTGAGTTTTTTAAAGTCTCACTCAAGAAAAATCCAACTTTTCCACCATACAGATAACAAGCTCAGGAGGTCACAAATTGCCCACAGTCAATTTTAGTAGTTTTGAAGTTCATCACCCTTGTCATGTTGGAGATACAACAGCCATTTTGTCACTCACATTCTGATGAATTAAAGGAAAAATTTACAAGGCCTTGTCTATAGTCAAGAGTCAAGAGTGCTTAGTTGTCAAATGCACCAGGAATAGAACAATGATAATCTTACATGCTACAGCATTACAAATTCATCAACACAATAACAGAACAAATAAATATACAATAATCAATAATATGATAAATTGATTAGTAATACTAGATAGCCAGACCAGAATAATGCAATACCGAAGTATGCAGTGGATCGTGGCTGAGGTAGAGTTGTGGTTAGTGTTGTGCAGTGTTCAGAGCCTGATGGTTGCTGGGAAAAAGCTGTCCTTCAAATTGGAGGTTATGCTTCTCAGACTACTGTACCTTCTTCCCGATGGTTGTAGTGAGATGAGAGCATGGCTAAGGTGGTGTGGGTCTATGATGGGATTAGGAAAGCAATGAGAAAGACACCACAGAAATATCTATTTTAATCTAACAGTTTTTTTAAGAGACCCAGTGTAGACACAGTGGGCCAAAAGGCATTATTCCATCCTGTACCTTCTATGATTCAATTCAAATCCTATATCGTTTGGTGAACATATTAAAATTGCAGTTTAATCTATCACCACCAGAGGGCGAAGCAAAATCAGAACAGCATGGACTGCACTAATGCCTGCCATCAGCGGTTCAAGGTTTCACCGTGGGAAGAATCATAGAAAATAATATTGCACTGGTTGATAGTGAACAAAAAGAAAGCTGTGAGTTCCGCGTTGTTAAAGTGTGGGTGGTAAACCATTAAAATAGAGCAGTTGGTTGATTAATTAGTCTCTGTGACATTGGAGAGACCATAAGATATAGGAGCAGAATTAGGTCATTCAACCCATCGTTATTCAGTCATGACTATTTTTTTCTCTCAACTCCATTCTCTTGCCTTCTCCCCATAATCTTTGACACACATCCTAATCAAGAACCTATCAATCTCTGCTTTGAAATGCTCAATGTCTTGCCCTCCACAGCAATCTGTGGCAATGAATTTTATAGATTCACCACCCTCTGGCTAAAGAAATTCCTCCTCATCTCCATCCTAAAGGTACATCCTATTATTCTGAGATAGTGCCCTCAGGTTCTTGACACTCCCATTACTGGAAACATTCACTCTATCCAGGTCAAACACTTATTTGGTGACTGGTTTGTGCTACACCTCCTCTCAGCACTCACTTGAGATCCTAAGTTCCGGATGGCCTCTCACTTTAATTCTCCGCCTTTCCTGACCTCCACCTTCCTTTGTGCTGTAAAGTGGCGAGGCATGATCTCAAGGGATGAAACCCTTCAAGGAACCTTTCAAGGGATGGGCACATCCCAACCTTCCAACTATGGTCAAAATTGTAGATCACAAATACTGCCTCCATGTTATCAGACAGCAGCTGTGGGTAAAAAAAAATGGGTGGCTGACTGTCCGAGCAGACTCGGTGGCTGAAGTGCCTGTTTCCATGCTCTTTGGCTCTATAAACTCTCATATTGTTCTCCGAAACAGAGTTGTGGAAATTAAAGAAATCAGTACTTGATAAGTTTCAGCCAAACAGCAGCACCTCTGACTATACAGCACTCCCTCAACCCTGCACTGTTGTGTCAACTTGGTATTTGTGTTCAAGTTTCTGCAGAGAGACTTGAACCCACAGCCTTGTGAATCCAGAGCAAGTATACTCTCTATGAAATACAAATGGCACAATAGTTGTTACAAGCTCATCGAATGGTGGGAACAAAAGGACAGAATGAGTATTTTCAGCTCCTTGAACGATATTTGCCATTCACTGCATGATCTAGGACCTAACTCTCTAGGTCTACTCTCTAAGACCTACTCTTAGACCTAACTCTAACTCCATATCTCTTCACACTTCTGGTTGACCAAAATCTCTCAATCTCAGACTTATGGTTAATAACTGATACAGCATCAATTGAGAGATCCACATTATGTTATAGACAATAGGTGCAGGAGGAGGCCATTCGGCCCTACGAGCCAGCACCGCCATTCAATGTGATCATCGCTGATCATTCTCAATCAGTACCCCTTCCTGCCTTCTCCCCATACCCCCTGACTCCGCTATCCTTAAGAGCTCTATCTAGCTCTCTCTTGAATGCATTCAGAGAATTGGCCTCCACTGCCTTCTGAGGCAGAGAATTCCACAGATTCACAACTCTCTGACTGAATAAGTTTTTCCTGTTCTACCCTGCAGCTGCTTTTCCTAACCTCACTCCTAAAAAGCATGACTCTAAAACTTAGACAATGCCCTGCCGTTCCACGACTACTTAATCAGTAGAAATAAGTCTGTGTCTCCCTAATTTTTCCTTTACCTCCATCATTTTTTACATAATTGCTTTTCATCGTTACATAAATTTGACATTCTATTCTAAGGAAATTCATGTATTTTAACAAAGACAGACACAAAATGTTGGAGTATCTCAGCTGGTCAGGCAGCATCCCTGGAGAAAATAGACAAGGGCCGTTTCGGGTCAAGACCCTTTTTCAGACTTTTGAACTGAAATATCACTTGTCCATTTTCTCCAGAGCTACTGACGAACACGATGAGTTACTCTAGCATTTTGGGTCTATCCTTGGTATAAACCAGCATCTGCAGTTCATTTTTATTACATCTTGTATTCTTGTCCAAGTAATATTCTGGCTATCCGATACAGCAGTTCCTCTAAGGGAATACATCCTCCTCCAGGCATTGTGGCAATAAATTATTATGGTACTTCAAGTGCAGTCTAACCAAAGCCTTGTGTACATTGATCATGCAAAGGAGGAGCCATTGTTCCTTGTTGCATCTGCTTCCATCAGATGACTTTACAGATATTTATAAAGTCATGAGGGGCATAGATAAAGTGGATGATCACAGTCTTTCTCCTAGGGTAGGGGAGTCTGAAACTAGAGGCTAGAGGTTTAAGGTGGGAGAGGAAATATTTAAAGGAGATCTGAGGGGGAAAATCTTTCAAACAAAGGAGGGTGGGCATGTGAAATGAGCCGAGAGAGGAAATGGTAGAGACAGATACAAGTACAATAATTTGAAAAAACTTTGGACAGGTAACAGGCAGGTAAAGTTTAGAGGGAAGATAGGCACAAAAATCTGGATTAACTCAGTGGGTCAGACAGCACCTCTGGAGAAAAGGAATAGGTGACATTTTGGGTCGAGGCCCTTCTTCAGACTCGATCCGAAACGTCATCTATTCCTTTTCTCCAGGGATGCTGTCTGACCCGGTGAGTTACTCCAGCTTTTTGTATCTATCTTCGGTTTAAACAAGCATTTGCGGTTCCTTCCCACACAAGGTTTGGAGGGAAGTGGGCCAAATCCAGGCAAACAGGAATAACTCAGGTAAAGCATCTTGATCGGCATGAACAAAGGGCCTGTTTCCATGCTATGTAGCCCTCTGACTCTGGCTCCACTGACTTACTCTGTTGGCAGTGTTTGCCCATGAATCCGATGCGGCAGGTGCACTGCCCTATGATGTGCTCGCAGTCTGCTCCGTTCTGGCACTGGCACAGCTCGGCACAGTCCTTCCCAAAGTAACCTAACGGGCACCCTGCAGTCACAAACAAAAACAGCAACGAGAAGCTCAGTCATGAAGCTGAACAAAGCGATTGCAAACCGGATCACAGTGGACGAGGTAACACAACAGGATTCACGGTCACGTTGACACCAGGAGCAATGCCGCTGTAAGGGACCAGAGATAAATGCACAATTTCAGAAGCTGCTACGAATCAACCCAATTAAACTCCACCTGAAAAGCCCTGACTTCATGATCTCATCACAGGCAATTGTGCTTTCATCTCCTGAGTTCCTAAGTTTGAAATTCTCTCTCTCTAAACTTATTTTCATTTCTCCTTTCATGAAATCATACAGTCTCAGTACATCTCTCCTGATGCCTCTCCATAATTCACTGTTATATTCTGAGCACTCACATGGGAAGAACCTTGGGATATTTCACAATACTGCAAATGCTATATAAATATAATATTTTGTTCTTGGTTTGAATTTGCTGTGCAGGCCATTCATTTCAAGGGGCATCAAGGTGGGTAATAAATGCCAGACCACTTAGAAAATCCCTCGCCCATGAACTAATAATCAAATAGGGTGTAGAATGGGTGCAGAAGGTGCAGCTTTCCTCAATTAAATTATTTTTAATTTACTGAAGAGAATTTACTAAAATCTTTAGCAAAGAACTTTAACCAGAACCTTAGATTTTAAAGTTGATGTTGATGTTTGATATGAGCAAGTGCTACTTTTAAATATGGTATTTTAAATGTTCCAAGTACTATAACTTTCAATTGCAATTAAATGTTGATGTACTGTGCTACATGATGAAGCAAAAGGAGGAAATGCTGAACTGCACACAGCAGGTCAGCTCATGGGGAGAGCAAAGAGGACCTTACTCTGTGTGCAGTACAGTCCCGTCCATCCTGGCGTGCACTTGCATTCCCCATCATAAGCACTGCAGTAGGCTCCATTGTGGCAGTTGCAGGTGTGGATACAGTTTGGACCCCAGTATCCTGGCGGGCAGGCTGAGGAAAGAAATACAAAGACAGGAGTCACTTACTGCTATCTGACTGCCGTTCCGTTTGAATATTAAGGAAAATATCGTGACAATAAAAAAAGGAGCAGGTAGTTCTCCCAGCTCCTTGAAGCTGCCCCACCATTCCACGTCAGTGCCTGATCCATTACCTTAAGTACACCTTTCAGCCCAATCCTCATCACCACTATCTACATCAATGTCCAATAATCTATTAACTTAGACAATGACCCACAGCCGTCTTGGCCCTGAATGAGCGACCACTAATCCTGAGAAGATGCCTGCTGGTTCCAAGGTCCTCGAGGTGTATGCTCACATATTTCAGCGAGATCATCTCTCACTATTCTAGAGAATCAGGCTAATCTTACTGAATCCCTCTGAATTGATAATAGAGGACTTTCCTCCATGAAATAACATCAACCAAGGATTTTGGTCATTCAATCAAGAACCTGTCAATCTCCACTTTAAAAATACCCAATGCCTTGGCCAACACAACTGTCTATGGAAATGGATTCCACAGATTCACCATCCTCTGACTAAAGAAATTCCTCCCCATCTCCTTTCTAAAGGTATGTCCTTTTATTCTGAGGTTGTGCCTTCTGGTCCTAGACTCTCCTACCAGTGGAAACATCCTCCACACCCAATCTATCCAGGCCTTTCATTATTCGGTGAGTTTCAATGAGAACCCCCCCCCCCCCTCATCATTCTAAACTCCAGGCCCATCAAATGCTCACAATATTTTAACCCAATCATCCCTGGGATCATTCTCGTAAACCTCCTCTGGACCCCTCTGCAATGCTGGCACATGGCATTGTGCTGGAGAAAAACAATGGCTTACTATCCAATTTCTAGGCAACAGAATCAGCAAATGATGGCCACTTAGTCCCATTGCTCACAGTCCTGCAAATTTATCCTTCCGAGGCATCTATACAATTCCGTTCTGAAAATTACAATCAAATCTGTTTTCCTTTCAGGTAGCACTTTCCTGATCAGAACAACTCACCGCATAAAATAACGACTCCACAATTTTCCCTCTGGATATTTTCCCACTTCTCTTAAATCCGAGTTCTTTGCTTTCTGACCCTCGTGCCAGTGGAAGCTTTCTCCTTATCCACAGAATCATTCATCATTTTAAGACCCATTCCTTCTCTCCAGAGATGGTGCCTGTCCCGCTGAGTTACTCGAGTTTTTGTGTCTATCATCATTTTAAGCATCTCTACTAAATAACTGTCTCAGCCCTTGGAAGCTACTTCTAGCTCTCTGTACACCCCTTATCCCTGGGATCATTCACTTTTGCAGCTTCACTGGATCCTTGACTTAGTTCCCAAAGTCTGATGCCCTAAAACAATCACGGCACTCTCACACACAGGTAATCTATAAAAGATCAAGAAGAATTTGTGGAGATCAGTCAAAAAACACAACAGCATGAACCTATATTAGATTCAGAGAGAGATTGATTTAAGTTTTGCAACAGTAACATAAATAGTGGAGAGAAGGCTTTATAAGACCTATTTTTTAAAATCCGTATGAAATGTCCAGTGGGCGGCACGGTGGCGCTGCGGTAGAGTTGCTGCCTTACAGCGAATGCAGCGCCGGAGGCTCAGGTTCGATCCTGACTACTGGTGCTGTACTGTACGGAGTTTGTATGTTCTCCCTGTGACCTGCGTGGGTTTTCACCGAGATCTTCGGTTTCCTCCCACACTCCAAAGACATACAGGTTTGTAGGTTAATTGGCTGGGCAAATGTTTTAAAAAAATGTTCCTAGTGGGTGTCGGATAGTGTTAATGTGCGGGGATCCCTTGGCGGCGCGGACCCGGTGGGCCAAAGGGCCTGTTTCTGCGCTGTATCTCTAAATCTAAAAATCTAAAGGACATACCTTGAGAACAGTCACTTCCAATCCAGCCGGGGTAGCACTGACAGGAGCCATCAATGGGGTTACATGTTCCATTGTTAGTGCAAGTGCAGGGTCCAGTACAGCCCTTTCCGAACTTTCCACTGGGGCACACTGTAAAACAAAATAAAATCTAAAATACAAAATCAGCAACCCTTTCTTTAAAATAAAAATGAATAAATCACCTTAAGATTACAGATAGTTGCAGCACACTTACTGGCCAAAATGGAGGTAATTAAGTACTTAATCATACCTGGAGATCGTACACTGCGGCAACTTTGATCGAATAACATAACGTGATATAGAATTACTGCTTGTTCATTGCATTTTGAACGATAAATAATTATTCTATACTTGTGAGCCTGTGGTTTTGATTTTGAGCCCCACTTGCTCTAGTTTGCAGAAACTCTGTTAGATAGATTTTGTTTGCTGCCAAGCCCTAACCATCCACCAAATCATTAGCTTCAGGACAGAGCAAGATTCACTACTTTTATTCATTACCATTTCCCAATACTTGTATTTCTTAGCAGTGTCCACTCATGCATTTACTGGATGACATTATAGAATGCCCTTTGTTACTTTACAGAACTATGAGAGAAACAAGAAACCATAATTAAAGGAGCAGAGAGATTTTGGAGGTAAAATGGGAAATTACCAACTGAGGGAGGGAGGAAGATCAGAGAGAAATCAGAAAATAAGGATGGGAAGAGCCATGGAAAGAAGCTGATGAAAATCAGTGAACATAGTGAGTGACGGGTTATTAGGACTTGACGTGAATTTTGATTCAGGAATTAAAGTGCTGGGTGAGCTGAAGGCTATAGAGGGTGGAAGGCTGGTAGCTGACCAGGAGAGAAAACCCTACCTCTGCACCAAATGTGCAGGCGATAAAACTATTACCGCTGTTCATCGACATACCTCACAGATCAACATCAGGACGCATGCAAACAGAACTCATGCGCGAAGATTTCTGGTCCGGGTAGAAAAGAGGAAAATACCTTCATTGCACAGAGCTCCTGTGAAACCAGGCAGGCAGTCACACTGGCCGGTCATATGGTGGCAAGGCCCAATGCTATGGACACAATGAGGACAGGCTTGACTGCAACGATGCCCATAGAATCCAGGAGAACAGACTAGAATGGAAAGTTAACTGGTCACATTACATTAACTCAGTGCATTTGACAGAAAAAACAGCACTACCAAGTCTGATATCACTTTCAGTTAAGTAAAACAACATGGGAGCTATTGTAAAACAAAATTTGAAACAGAGGCACATGAGAAGATATTAGTGGACAAGATAGACATTGATTGGGTTCACTGGGAGACGTAGCAAAGGTTAATGCCAATTAGGGTTGCCAACTTCCTCACTCCCAAATACGGGACAAGTTGACGTCACCACCCCGCGCCCCACATAACCTCACCCAGCCAGCGGCCACGTGCTCCCGCTCCACCAATGGCGGTGGCCAGGGCCGGGAGGCGGGTTGCTACGTACCCTCCGTTAGGCGGCGCCCAGGCCTACACTGTCCAGAGGTAGACACAGAATGCTGGAGTAACTCAGCGGGTCAGGCAGCATCTCAGGAGAGAAGGAATGGGTGACTTTTCGGGTCGAGAACCTCCCTCAGTCTGAAGAAGGGTCTCAACCCGAAACGTCACCCATCTTCTGCTGGACCTCTATGAGGCAGGAGGCGAGGACTTCGCCATTGACCATGAGGGTGATGAAAGTATTCACAAACTGAAGGAGAAGGCGAGGAAGATGAAGGGGCGAGGATTTGGCTCCGAGGAAGGCGCTCGCTCAAGGCTGCGAGAAGACTACAACTCCGTGGAGCAAGACGGCGACGAGCCAGGCCCTCAACGCTCGGTGGAGGGGTGGATCCTGTTTGTGACCGGGGTCCATGAGGAAGTCACCGAGGAGGACATCCATGACATGTTTGCCGAGTACGATGAGATGAAGAACCTGCACCTCAACCTGGACCGGCGCACCGGATACCTCAAGGGTTACGCTCTGGTGGAGTACGAGACCTAGGCTAGAAGGAGGCGCAGGCAGCCATGGAGGGTTTGAATGTGTTGGAGATGGCCGGGCAGCCCATCAGCGTTGACTGGGGCTTTGTCGGGGGGCCCCCTAGGGGCAAGAGGCAGAGTGACCGCAGGAGAAGCTGGAGCCCAGACCGGTAGCGTCACTGAGCCGGGACGGAGTGCGGGGCGACCGGTGGGACGGAGCGGCCCGCACAGTGCCGGGGACTGAGACGCGCCCGCAGATCGCCAGGCCCAAACTGAGCCGTGCATTACAGGGGCTGTTTAATCTCAGTCGGGACTGTTGTGGGGCTGGGGAGAGGGTGGGGAGGGAAGGGTAAGGTTGGCCTGTGCAAAACAACACTCAGAAATAAAGTTAAAAATACCTAAAAATCTTCAGTCTGAAGAAGGGTCTCGACCCGAAACGTCACCCATTCCTTCTCTCCCAAGATGCTGCCTGACCCGCTGAGTTACTCCAGCATTTTGTGTCTACCTTCAATTTTAACCAGCATCTGCAGTTTTTTCCTACAGTGTCCGTCCGGGCCTACAGCGCCCCCCGGGCCTAATACGGGACAAGGGCGGTCCCGGGACAAACCAATTTAGCCCAAAATACGGTATATCCGGGCTTATACGGGACAGTTGGCAACCCAAAAGCCATTCCCAAATACAACAGGCCTGATTTGTGGTACTAAATTTCAGCCTTAAGATTCTAACTACAGGCAAGTTCCTGCTGAATTTCTGCAGTTAGTTCTGATACTGAAGTTAGTGGCTGGATTTCTTACTGCGTTGGCAGGTAGCTCCTCGATATCCTGGTGCACACTTGCAGGCCCCATCATCTGGAGAGCAGGAGGCTCCATTCTTGCAGTTACAGGGCAAGGTGCAGTTTGGCCCCCAACGCCCTTCGGCACACACGCTATCACAGTGAATCCCTGCAAATACAGAGCACCAGGAGTCACAGTCAATGAGAGCAGCACTGGAGTTCAACTCCAACAGAACACGTTCAATCTGCACCATCACGGTGCCCGAGTGATTGTGCTTCTGACATTAGTGCCTGCGTCACCCAAAAAGCAACCACAGTGAAATCTCCTTCCCTCTACTTGTACCTCCCTTTACTGCTGCAGCAGTTAGCGCTGCTGCATCACAGCGTCAGCAACCCAAGTTCAATCCTGACCTCAAGAGCGTTTCATTGTCATCTGCATGCTCCGGGACCAGCGTGGTGAAATTCCTATTTTTTGCAGTTTTACGGGTACGTTAAACACAAAAACACAACAAATAAATGTCGAATAAAATATCAGTTACTCTAGGTGAGCCAAATTAGGTAGTGCAACTTTAGTACTGCAAAGTCATAGTAGTTGGGTGTTGAGGTAGCACCGTGGTTAAGGTTGTGCAGGGGGTTCAAGAGTTTGATGGTTTGATGGTCGATGGGCAATGTCTGCCTGTTTCTGCTGTCTGTGTGAAACTGAGGGTTTTCTCTGGTTACTTTAGTTTCCTTCCACGTCCCAATTATACTTTGCTGTTGAGATGGGTGGTAGGACAATCACGGGGGAGTTGGTGAGCATGTGAGAGAAGGAAATAAATGAGGGAATGGGACTGATGATGGGAATGTTCTGAGGGCTTGGTTAGACTTTGTGGGCCATAAAGCTTCCGTGTCGTCAATAGACAATAGACAATAGGTGCAGGAGTAGGCCATTCAGCCCTTCGAGCCAGCACCGCCATTCAATGCGATCATGGCTGATCACTATCAATCAGTACCCCGTTCCTGCCTTCTCCCCATACCCCCTCACTCCGCTATCCTTAAGAGCTCTATCCAGCTCTCTCTTGAAAGCATCCAACGAACTGGCCTCCACTGCCTTCTGAGGCAGAGAATTCCACACCTTCACCACCCTCTGACTGAAAAAGTTCTTCCTCATCTCCGTTCTAAATGGCCTACCCCTTATTCTCAAACTGTGGCCCCTTGTTCTGGACTCCCCCAACATTGGGAACATGTTATCTGCCTCTAATGTGTCCAATCCCCTAATTATCTTATATGTTTCAATAAGATCCCCCCTCATCCTTCTAAATTCCAGTGTATACAAGCCCAATCGCTCCAGCCTTTCAACATACGACAGTCCCGCCATTCCGGGAATTAATCTAGTGAACCTACGCTGCACGCCCTCCATAGCAAGAATATCCTTCCTCAAATTTGGAGACCAAAACTGCACACAGTACTCCAGGTGCGGTCTCACCAGGGCCCGGTACAACTGTAGAAGGACCTCTTTGCTCCTATACTCAACTCCTCTTGTTACGAAGGCCAACATTCCATTGGCTTTCTTCACTGCCTGCTGAACCTGCATGCTTCCTTTCATTGACTGATGCACTAGGACACCCAGATCTCGTTGAACTCCCCCTCCTCCTAACTTGACACCATTCAGATAATAATCTGCCTTTCTATTCTTACTTCCAAAGTGAAGAACCTCACACTTATCTACATTAAACTGCATCTGCCATGTATCCGCCCACTCACACAACCTGTCCAGGTCACCCTGCAGCCTTATTGCATCTTCCTCACAATTCACACTACCCCCCAACTTAGTATCATCTGCAAATTTGCTAATGGTACTTTTAATCCCTTCGTCTAAGTCATTAATGTATATCGTAAATAGCTGGGGTCCCAGCACCGAACCTTGCGGTACCCCACTGGTCACTGCCTGCCATTCCGAAAGGGACCCATTTATCCCCACTCTTTGCTTTCTGTCTGTTAACCAATTTTCTATCCATGTCAGAGGATATAAACTTAGCTTTGATCAGGTACTTCATCACTTACATGGCTCAGTGTCAAATTGTGCTGATAGCCGCTTATGAGAAGCACCAGGAGACATTTTACCATGCTAAAGCCACAAACAGGAACAGAAAATAAGGAAAATGTTGTCCCTCACAAGGCAAATCATAAACACCCTGGAAACGGAGGTACCGTGATTCTGTTTGTTCCGCAGGACATCATCTGGTTTCCAGGTGGAGGAAATCTATTTAAATAATACTTAACCCCATCATCCCCACAATAATCATAGTCTCACAGAGATACAGCACAGAAACTGGCCCTTCGGCCCACAGTCCATACCAACCTTAAGGATAAGGGGGAAGTCTTTTAGGACCGAGATGAGAAAACATTTCTTCACACAGAGTGGTGAGTCTGTGGAATTCTCTGCCACAGAAGGTAGTTGAGGCCAGTTCATTGGCTATATTTAAGAGGGAGTTAGATGTGGCCCTTTTTGCTAAAGGGATCAGGGGGTATGGAGAGAAGGCAGGTACAGGCTACTGAGCTGGACGATCAGCCATGATCATATTGAATGGCGGTGCAGGCTCGAAGGGCCGAATGTCCTACTCCTGCACCTATTTTCTATGTTTCTATGTAACCCTCAACACCCAATTCCACGAATCCTACATTAATCCCATTTTTATTTTACTCACATTCTCATCAACTCCCCCTAGATTCTCCCTCTAGACACCAACACACCAGTTGACAATTAACGTGCGTTCTGGGGATGTGGGAGGAAACTGGAGGACCCCGAAGAAACCCACGCGATCACAGGGAGACTGTGCAAACTTCACACACAGAGGTCACCTGAGTTGAGGAACCTTGTGCTGTGAGACAGTGGTTTTACTAGCTGCACCACTGTGCTGCCCAATCCTTGGTATTAATATTTCTAACAGGGAGCTTGACTAAAGGCTTATGTTCATGGTGCTTTCAGTTTGCTAATGCAAGAATGCACTGTAGTCAATAAAGGGATTAACAGTTCCAAATAAAACTCTTGGAAACAGGGAGAAAGGAGCTGCCGCATTAGGGATGGGAACACGGGATCGGGATAAGGCTATTCGGCCTCCCGAGCCTCTTCCATCATTCAATGAGATCACAGGGATATTCAGAGTTGTTTTTGTGTGATTCTTGATAAGTTAAAATCACTTCACACATGCACTGCTAATGATCCAGCAATAGCTCGATGTACCAGGAAGGAGAGCGTGGAGCAACGTGACGACTATCTTGAGATGGTACATGTTGTGTGCAGCACTTTAGTTCCAAAACTATAAAGATCAATGTGATGAACATGTGGGACAAATTACTCCAGACTCCATCAGCAGACTTGTCACATAATCTGCAGCATATTAATAAAACCAAAAGTTTCTGCAATAAAAACAATCTTGTCGCCTTTTTTATTTTACATCAATCACTGAATGCCTCTCTTTTTAAAATGGAATGCCAGTAAACATCCATTTCAGAGTTTAGACCTTATTGTTTCCACTGGCGTTACAATCGAGCCTGTCTTGTTACTGAATGAATCATTTGAGCACAGCTGATGGGAAAGCTGACTAAGTCCCACAGAAACTACGATGTATTATGTAACAGCGTAAATAAAGCAAATTAGTGAAGCACGATTATTTGTTAGCAAAGCAGCAGAGTTTTATTTTCTGCAATAACTAATGGTTCCCCTCAATCTTTAGAATAAATCTTATCATTTAAAATTTTTTGTTACATTTAATATGTATACTTTTCACTATCTTCAGAAGGAAGATCATTCTGGAGACTATTCTAGCTCGTTGTCCCACTGAGCAAGTACAACCCTGATGGAATGGAATGCCAATGTAAAGGACAAAGAGCGCATTGAGAGTCTTATTCGTTGCTAGGCAATTCCTCAGTGCTGCAATAAACTTCAGCTCAGGCCGAGCTCTTGAAAAAAAATGCACATTCGTTCTGTGCCCATTGCTTCACACGTGGGGCACTTAAGTTTAATTCAGCATTCATCCGAGCCCGTTGTGACTGGACCTGGGTCAGAGGTTGTTTTCTGTGAAATCACAGACGGCCACCGCTTTTAGCTTGCTGTTACTTGGTGGTGGCACCCACCTGGAGGGGGATTCACCACCAAGACCGAAAAATATGCTGCACATTAGTTCTGAACGATCGAGCAGGCCGGGGCCCCAACACTCAGGGAACTGGAAAGCTGAGGGACTTCCCAGAAGGGTTTTGAGGTTATGAAAAGGGGTTTGTTATGTTAGACATAAAAAATATGCTTCCACTTGTTGTTGGCGGGGGGGGGGGGGGGGGGGAGGGAGGACTGGGGAGGGAGGGGGGGGGGAGGGAGGACTGGGGATCAGAAAGGAAAAGATAGACACTTATAAATCTAATAGGGAACGCAGAACACTTACAGAGTGTTGGTAAAACGTGTCCCTATCATGAGAGGTGGATTTAAGGGGAAGTAGCAGAAGCACAAGCGAGAAAGGATTAGAAGGATCTGCTGATTGGGGTAAATGAAGAGGGATAGGAGCAAACCTGTGTGGAGCTTTGGTAAATCCATCTACCAAAACCAGGCCTACGCAGTGCGGAGAATCATATGTTTAAATAAATAGACACCTGGTACCAAAGAACTCGGTCATGTGCACATCAGATGTAATAATTTCTGTTAGGCCTGAAGAAGGGTCCTGACACGAATCGTCACCTATCCATATTCTCCAGGAATGCTGCCTGACCCGCTGAGTTACTCCAGCACTGTGTGTCTTTTGTTTTGTAAACAATCATCTGCAGCTCTTTATTTCTATATAATAATTTATTCTTTAAATTCCAAATGTAACACGTCGTGCTTCAGCAGATGTAATAAATCACAACAGAATTATTTGTTTTTTGAAAGTAATTAATTTGGATTGTAACCCATACTTAGGACAAATGGCCACTTTATAAATTAATTGTTTCCCTTGCCAGTTAATTCCCATACCTGGTTGATGTATCCATTAAATGTTTTGTTTCATGAAACTGAATGCAACTAGGCTCCTAGAAATGGATATTTTCCATCCATGTGCAGTCACATTGGAATCAGTGATGTAAAATAAATCTATATTATTTTAATGAAGAGACTTCACACAAGTGGGTTGGATCAATGGAGAGTTATGGGGAATTTGGGTAACTGAGGCCCAGTGATGTATCAGGCAAAGCCAGGTTAATAGAGTCATATAGTCAGAGAGTCATACATACATCAAGGAAACAAGCCCTTTGCCCCAAGTCATCCATGAGACCTGTTTTTAAAACTGTGCTCGTCCCATTTGCCTGCATATGGCCCATATCCCTCTGAATCTATGTACCTGTCTGAGGGATTTTGAAATTGTAATTGTACCCACCTCTACAACTTCCTCTGACTGCTTGGTCCACATATGTACCACCCTCTGTGTGAAGAATTTGCCTCCCATGTCTCTTTTTAGTACCTTCCCTCGCACCTTAAGCCTATGGTCTCTAATTCTGGACTCCTCTACCTTGGCAAAAAGACTATGACTATTCACCTATGCCTCTCTTATACTTCTACACGGTCAACCCTGAGCCTCTGATGCTCCAGGGAAAAAATGGATCCCATGTAATGCATCTTTCTGTACCTTGCCCAAGGCCTTGCTGAAGTTCATGTAGATAACGTCCACTGCCCTGCCCTCATCAATTCTCTCAATGACTTATTCAAAACACTCTGGCCAAATTTCTGAGTCATGATTCCCCATGCGCAAAGTTGTGTTGACCCTCCCTAATCGGCCCTTGCCTATCCAAATCCTGGTAGGTTGCATTCCACAGGACCCACTCCAGTAATGTCCGCACCACTGATGTCAGGTTCGCAGGCCTGTGTTTCTCTGGCTTGCCCTTGCAGTCCTTCTTGATCCCAGAAGCCTATACCTATACCCAATACAGGCCTCCTTTTATCTTACTAGGGTCTCAATATCCCTTGCCAACCGGCACTGCCAGCTTTGCCCTTCACTCTACAAACGCATGATGTCTATGAACACTTTCAATATCACCTTTAAAATCCTTCCACTTGCCAGATGTCCCTTAACCTGTAAGCAGCATCTCCCAGTCAATTATGCAAGTTCCTGTCTAATACTTTCACAATTAGCCTTGCCCGAATTTAGGACCTTAACATGCAGACAGGTCCAATCTTTTTTCAAAAATATTCTAAAGCTAATAAAATGATGATTATTACTGGCCCCAGTGTTCCTCCTCTGACATTTCAATCACTTGCCTTGCCTTGTTCTCTTTAAGGATGTCCAAAGTCTTAGTTTAGTTTAGTTTAGTTTAGAGATACAGCGTGGAAAAAAGTCCTTAGGCCCACCGAGTCCGCACCGACCAGCGATCACACCCTTACACTAATATTATCCTACACACTAGGGACAATTTACAATCTTTTACCGAAGCCAATTAACAAATGACATCTTTAGAATGTGGGAGGAAACCAGAGCACCCGGAGAAAACCCACACGGTAACGTACAAACTCCGTGTAGACAGAACCCGTAGTCAGGATTAAACCCTGCCTCTGGCCCTGCAAGGCAACAACTCTACTGCTGCGCCACCGTGCCACCTCCATAGTCACCTTGTCCTCTCTAGTAGTGCCATCCATATATTTTTAATAAAACTTTCCCTGACACACCTAAGAAATCCCATCCCATCACTGTGCACCTTTGCATGATGGGACTCCCAGTCAATATGAGGGAACTGAAAATCTCCTACGATTGCGATTGGATTATACTAACAGCTATCAACCTCAAAGCAGCACTTCGCAAAATGGTTGCCCTTCCCAAAATGACTGCCCTTCTCAAAATGATTGCTCTTTGCAAAATGGTTGCCCTTCTTGAGCCTGCCTCCCTTTTAGTCACTCCTCACACTGGACACGGCTTTTAAATGCAGAAAGAGGTCACAAGATTCCAGTATTAAATACTCAAATTTCAGGCATCACCATTCCTCCTCCCTTACACTCCTGTCCCGGTTGGATGGACCTTTCTCATGTCCTCGGGGTTCCTCTGTTGGTGAGCCCCTGCTCATTAGTATTAGAGAGTGTAGAGATTTAGAGTTCAGAAGGAGGGGTTGAGGGAAAGATTCCTGAGATTGGAGCCTTAGGTGCTAGAGAAGTCAAACCAGCAGTTAGAAACACAATATAAATCCAGTCAGGAAGTACCCCAGAAACTGTTGAGTCATAGAATCATATTGCAACATATAGAATCATATAGCATGGAAACAGTTCCTTTGGCCCAACTCATTCATGCTGACCAAGACACCCATCTATGCTCGTCCCGTTTTCCCACGTTTGGCCCATTTCCCTCTAAACCCCGTGAGAATGTGGAATTCTCGCTCACAGGAAGGCTGATAGCAGTGTTGTATTTCAGGGGAAACACTTGAGCGAGAAAGGAAAGTAAGGAAATAGTGCTATTTCTCAAAGATTTTAGGCTCCAAGCACAGGCCCTTCCAGCCAGCACTGCCATTCAATATGATCATGGCTGATCATCAAAAATCAGTACCCCATTCCTGCTTTCTACTCATGTCCCTTGATTCATATAGCCCTAAGAGCAACAGGTTGTGTGAGTGGGCGGATACATGGCAGATGCAGTTTAATGTAGATAAGTGTGAGGTTATTCACTTTGGAAGTAAGAATAGAAAGGCAGATTATTATCTGAATGGTGTCAAGTTAGGAAGAGGGGATGTTCAACGAGATCTGGGTGTCCTAGTGCATCAGTCACTGAAAGGAATCATGCAGGTACAGCAGGCAGTGAAGAAAGCCAATGGAATGTTGGCCTTCATAACAAGAGGAGTTGAGTATAGGAGCAAAGAGGTCCTTCTACAGTTGTACCGGGCCCTGGTGAGACCGCACCTGGAGTACTGTGTGCAGTTTTGGTCTCCAAATTTGAGGAAGGATATTCTTGCTATTGAGGGCGTGCAGCGTAGGTTCACTAGGTTAATTCCCGGAATGGCGGGACTGTCGTATGTTGAAAGGCTGGAGCAATTAGGCTTGTATACACTGGAATTTAGAAGGATGAGGGGGGATCTTATTGAAACATATAAGATAATTAGGGAATTGGACACATTAGAGGCAGGAAACATGTTCCCAATGTTGGGGGAGTCTAGAACAAGGGGCCACAGTTTAAGAATAAGGGGTAGGCCATTTAGAACGGAGATGAGGAAGAACTTTTTCAGTCAGAGAGTGGTGAAGGTGTGGAATTCTCTGCCTCAGAAGGCAGTGGAGGCCAGTTCGTTGGATGCTTTCAAGAGAGAGCTGGATAGAGCTCTTAAGGATAGTGGAGTGAGGGGGTATGGGGAGAAGGCAGGAACGGGGTACTGATTGAGAGTGATCAGCCATGATCGCATTGAATGGCGGTGCAGGCTCGAAGGGCTGAATGGCCTACTCCTGCACCTATTGTCTATTGTCTATTGTCCATAAATCTAACTCCCTCTTGAATACATCCAGTTAGTTGGCCTCCACTGCCTTCTATGGCAGAGAATTCCACAGATTCACAACTCTCTGGGTGAAAAAGTATTTCCTCATCTCATTTCCTAAATGGCCAACCGCTTATTCTTAAATTGTGACCCCTGGCTCTGGACTTCCTCAACATATGGAACATTTTTCCTGCATCTAGCCTGTCTATTTGCTTAAGAACTGTCACTGACCTGTCCAACCAGCCAGACAGCGGCAATGCCCACTGGTAGGGCGACATCCATCAGCGTGACTGCAGTCGCAACGCTCAATGCAATTTATTCCGTACGAGCCGTCCTGGTAAACAAACAAACATATGTTATTGTCTGAGAAATTAAACCCCTCGTGTTAATGTCAGTGAAATTAAACCTCTCATGTTAATGTCGGAGAAATTAAATCGAAGAAATAAAAAACACTGGTCAAAACCAAGCACATTAACAAAATTAGGGAAAGACCTCTGGTTGTGATATCAGGAGATGTGATATCATTGCCTTCACCTCAAAGAGCTACTGAGCCTATCCGAACTGGGATTTAAACATTTGCTGGACAAAGGGTATTAAGGATTAAGACTGATAATTGGAGGTTAAGGATAGAAGCCTCCATTTCACTATCCTTTGAGCCACAATAATCCAACTTAAAGCAAAACAGGCTCAAGGAAGTGGAAGGCCTCTTCCGATTACTATTATCCAGATTGCACCCTGAATTCCAATTCCAAGGATGGGCAGATCACCATGGACGCATGCTGATGGTCAAAGTTGTTTGATGGCCAATGTCCCCCTTCCTATTGTCTCGGTGTCTCATACTCATGCAAAGGAGGGCGAGTTAGCATCTGGAAGGTGGCCACAAACTGCAACATAAAAACAGGTGATGGCCATTTCCTCGAACCTAGACCATTATTCAATGAGAACATAACTAATCCACCACCTCAACAACGCTATCCGTTCCGATTTCTATGATTCTCCCAGCACACAGAAATCTATCAATCCTACTTCCCTAATGTGCTCAATGACTGGGCATCCAGAGACCTGTGGAATCCAATAGTTCAAATTCTTCGAGTGAAGAAGTTTCCTCTCTCAATCCAAAGTGTCTGACCTCTTACCCCGAGACCTTCTCATTCGGAATAATCTTGCTGTGGAAACAACCTCTACTCTCTCTTTCAAAGAGGTAACATTTGAATGAGATTATCATTTGAAATTCAAGAGAAAATAGTTCCAGCCAATGTTTAGGATAATCTCTTGATCTCAAGAAATAATCTGATTTTGTTGAGACCAAAGAGCGACAATATTCTGTGAAGTAAGTATGGCCAGCAATATAGGTGTTTATAAAGAAACTAAATGCTAGGTTGCTATGTTGAACGCTGGCCCAAGTGTATCTAATTAAATTCTTACACTTATGGATATTGATTAATGCACATAAAAAACAGTTCCAAAGATTGAACTCATCCAAGGACTTTGTTCTTTCCTGTGGATCTTGTAAAGCTGGTGCTAAAATGTTTTAAAGCAGCATTTCATTAATGAAGGTAAGTTACAGGATGAGATATTAGTTAAAATCAAGCTGAAAATAAGATAGGTGAACAACGATATTAAATCAGAAGATAGACACAAAAAGCTGGTGTAACTCAGCGAGAAAGGCAACATCTCTGGAGAGGAGGAATTGGTGACGTTTCGGGACCCAACTCGAAAACATCGCCCATTCCTTCTCTCCAGAGATGCTGCCTGTCCCGCTGAGTTACTCCAGCTTTTTGTATCTGTCTTCGGTTTAAACCAGCATCCGCAGTTCCTTCCTAAACAATGTTTAAACACTTATATTTGTTAAATTAAGTTGTTACTACCTGAATAAGGTGGTTAGTAAATAATTCCCAGTTACTCTTCTTCAATTCCTGGTTGGTGCCTGGATATTCGTGGTGACATTCCAAGCAGTGCCCAGTCATTAGTGATTAGTACTCGAAACGAGTGTAAGTTTTGGCTATTGTTGAATTGATTTCTTTCTAACCCAAAATCGTGAATGGGAGAATCTTGAGAGTGTTGTTGAATTTAACAAATCAACAATAATCCAATTTAAAGCAACACATCTGATGAATTTGTAACTGTATCCCTGAATCTGGATGTTCTTCGATGCCGTGGATAAGTGTACCCATTTTCAGCTCAATTGCAGGATGCGGTGATGGCAAGCACCCTACACCCTACCTGGCATGGATGTACACATTTATACCCTCGCCATCCTGCTGAACAAGTGCAGCTCCCATCCACAGCGTTACAGGCTCCTCCATTTGCACAGTGACATGTTGCGTTGCATCCAAGACCCCATTTACCTCGAGGGCAGGGAATCGAACAATCCACCCCATGCCAACCTGGCGGGATCAAGGAAAATATAATGTGCATTGCAACAGGTCAGGCACACATTTATGTTATCAATAAATTATCTATGTAGCAAGCTATCTTCCCAGCAAAACACAAATGAAAAAAACAAAAGAAATACAGACTAAATCATTCAGCCCCTCATAGCTGCTCTTCCTATTCAATAAGGTCATGCCCATTACTTTGCCTCAGCACATTACAATTATACAGCATCTTTAACCTCATGACAAAATAATTCAACATTTCATACCAAGCCGCATCAGGGGGAAATTGGATAAATAAAGCTTTGTGTGGTTTTTAAAGGAAAACAAAAAAAAGGAGTATAGGAAGGGAATTCTAGTAATCATATATTTGGAACTTGAAAGATTAAAAATGAAAAGAATGATTTTTGCTACATGGTAGAATTTGAATTTGTTACTATCTCCCATCATTTAAAAAAATATTTTGCATTTTTGATTTTTCTTTCAACATTTTTACACATTGTACACCATGGATGCTGCAGCAATCAGAGCCACTGCCTTATAGTTCCAGGGATCCAGGTTCAATCCTGATTTCGGCTGTAATATGTGAAGAATTTGCACGTCCTCTTCCTGACCCCATGTGTTTCCTCTGGGTGCTCTCACTGTATCTTTCAGGTGTGCAGGCAGAATCACAAGTTATAGGAGTAGAATTAGGCCTTTCGGCCCAATCGGGTCTACACCGCCATTCAATCATGGCTGATCTCTGCCTCCTAATCCCATTTTCCTGCCTTCTCGCCGTTCTAATCAAGAATTTGTCAATCTCTGCCTCAAAACATATCCATTGACCTGGCCTCCACAGCTCTCTGTGGCCATGCATCCCACAGATTAATTACCCTCTGACTAAAGAAGTTCTTCCTCACCTCCTTTCTAAGGTGAGGAAGAACCTTACCTTACAGTCAACTGTAAACCACCACTTAATAAACTGTAAACCAACACTTAATAATGTACGTTAATAAACAAAAAAAATCTAAGGATTGTTGTTCGGCACGAATGAGAGAGAAGTAGTTGTAGAGGTACTGGGGATTCAATGATGGGATGAGACTAATAGGATTACGCCACATGGGCTAAATTGCCTCCTTCTATGCATTTTAGGTACCATTAAAGATCTGTTGTTTGTGGCCCACTCGCTTGGCTTGAAGCTTCTTTGCTTCTTGATCGTCATTCACATTCTCACTTAATTTTGTGTAATTGGTAAACATGGAAATATTACATGAAGATAGACACATAAAGCTGGAGTAACTCAGCGGGTCAGACAGCATCTCTGGAGGAAAGGAATGGGTGATGTTTCAGGTCGACACACTTCTTCAGACTGGACTCCAATCTGAAGAAGGGTCTCGACCAGAAAAGTCACCTATTCCTTTTCTCCAGAGATGCTGACTGACCCGTTGAGTTACTCCAGCTTTTTGTGGCAATCTTTGGTTTAAACCAGCATCTGCAGTTCCTTCCTACACATGGAAATATTACATTCAGCCGCCTCAGCTAAATGTCTGATGTAGATTGTGAATCAATAGGGCTTTAGAACTGCCTCCTGTGGTTAGAAGAGAATGTTTGCTGCAATGTGCTGTTTTATATTGAACAACTAACTTTCAGTTCATACTCGGGCGGCACGATGGCACGGCAGTAGAGTTGCTGCCTTATAGCACTTGAAGCCCAGGAGACCCGGGTTCAATCCCAACTACAGGTGCTGTCTGTACAGAATTGGTACGTTCTCCCCATGACCGCGTGGGTTTTCTACAAGATCTTCCGTTTCCTCCCACACTCTAAAGAGTACAGGTTTGTAGGTAAATTGGCTTGGTATAAGTGTAAATTGTCCATAGTGTATGTAGGGTAGTGTTAATATGCAGGGATCGCTGGTCAGTGCGGACTCAGTGAGCCGAAGGGCCTGTTTCTGCGCTGTATCTCTAAACTAAACTGAACTAAACTAATATGCTCCTTGTGCACGACCACTGTTTTTCAACCCCATGTCTGGGATCTTATTGAAAGCCTTCTCAAAATCCAAACACACCACATCCACTGGTTTTCTCCTCATCCTTTAGATACATGCTCAGAAAATGCCAGTAGATCGGTGAAATATGATTGCCCTCTCACTAGTACGAGTTGACTCTGCTGAATGATGTGATTGTTTTCCTAGTATCTTTATAGATTCTGGCATTTTCCCATCTACAGATGTCGGTAGTAATATGTTTCTCGCTCCCTCTTTAAATTGTGAGGCTGCATTTGGTTCCCTTCCATTTGCAGGAACCATTCCAGAATTTATGGAATTTTGAAAGGTAATAACCAAGACCTCCGCTGTCCCCTGAGCCACAAATTGATGTGGACAGATATCGGGCTCTTGGGAATTATCCGTCTTCAAGCTAATTAAAGTCTTCAAGATTTTATTAATAATTCTTATTTCCTTGTATTCCTTGCTTTCATTGGGGTCTGGGTTCTCTTGTGTATTCATAAGTGAAGACAGGCCCAAAGTATTTGTTTCCTTGCCATGTCATATTTCCTATTGTAAATTCTACTCTCCTCTCAGTTGGGGGCCTATATTTGCTCTATGTTCCTTTTTACATACCTACATAGAACATAGAGCACAACTAATTAAAAGGCCCTTGGGCCCACAATGTCTGTGCCAAACATAATACCAAAATAAATTAATTTCATTTGTCTGAACATGTTCCATACCATTCTATTCACTGCATATCCAATCTAAAAGCCTCTTAAATACCACTATCATTTCCTGGCCTTCACCACCAACCCTAGCAATGCATTCCAGGCCTTTTGCATAAAATATTTGCCCCGCACATCTCCTTTAAACATTGATCTTTGACATTTCCACACTGGGAAAAAGGCTCTGACTGTCCACCCTATCTATGCCTCTCATAATTTTATATACATCTATTAGATCTCCTCTCAGCCTCCAATGCTCCAGAGAAAACAATCCAAGTTTATCCGACCCTTCCTTATAGCTAGTCCCCGCTAATCCAGGCAGCATTCTGCTAAACCTCTTCTGCACCCTCCCCACAAACTTCACATCCTTCTTGTAATGTAGCGACCAGAACTCTACACAATAATCCAAATGCAGTCTAACCAAAGTCTTATGAGGCTGCATTATTACTTCCTAACTCTCATACTCAATGCCCTGATCAATGAGGGCAAGCATACCATACGCCTTTACCACTCTATCTACTTGTGTTGCCATTTTTAGGGAGCAATGGCCTTGAACCCCAAAATTCATCTGTACCTTAATGCTGTTGTGGCTTGACATAAGCTGTATACTTTCCCCTTACATTCAACTTCCCAAATTGCACACCTCACTCTTGGTGCCACTTCTCCAACCAATTCTGTCTTACTAACTGCCTATAATTCCAACAATCTGTCATTCATATATATTACAAGAAAAACAGATCTCAGCACAGATCCAGATTGTGGCTACAGAAGTTTCAAAGATCTTCAAAGCCCCTGCAATTTCTTCTCTTGCTTAACTCAATAACCTGGGATAGATCCCATCAAGCCCCAAGGATTTATCCACCTTAATGCTCTTCAAGAACCCCATCATCCCACCTTCCTGATCTCAAACTGCCCTTGCCTATTAGTATTCTCCACACTGATCTCAATACTATCCATGTCCTGCAGAAGCTGCTTCGTGTTTAGTGCTAGTTTAATCCTTTTTCTCCTTTATCAGTTTCATATCATCCTTTGCTACATACGTACAAACCTAGTAGCTGGAGGAGGCCATGGCAGGATTTTCCCCAACATTTAATATGATCAAGGCTGATCTAATTGTACCTCAACTGCATATTCCTTCCTACCCCCAATAACTATTCATCCCTCTGTTTATTATCCACCTCAGTCTCAAAAATGGTCAAAATCTCAACTTCCTTTGTCCTTTGAATAAAAGACTTCCAAAAACTCCTGACTTCCAGAGAGAAAAAAACTTCACCTTATTTCTGTCCCAAATGGGTGGCATCTCATTTTTATAAAGTAACCCCTCATTCTCGGTTCTCCTCCAAGAGGAAATATCCTTTCCGCATCCACCCTGTCACGTTCCTACAGAATCTTTCTATGATTCAATCAAGTGTGCTCTCACCCTTTTACTCCAACAGATACAAGCCCAACCTATCCCACCTTCCCTCATAGTACAAGTCGCCTGTCTCAGGTATCGGGCTAGAAAACCTTCCAAGACCTGGTTCCTACACATTAATATTCTTCCTTGAGTAAGGAGACCAATACTGTACACAGTACTCCAGCTGTGTTCCAATCAATGTAATATATCCCACTTCATATTCAAGTCCCATAAATATAAACAACAATATTGTTAGATTCCCTCATTAATTACGTCCAAAGACGTACAGGTATGTAGGTTAATTGGCTGGGTAAATGTAAAAATTGTCCCTAGTGGGTGTAGGATAGTGGGATCACTGGGCGGCACGGACTTGGAGGGCCGAAAAGGCCTGTTTCCGGCTGTAGATATATGATATGATGATGATGATATTACCTTACCTGGATTTTAGTCTTTCACAAATGATGCACTGACAACTGGATCCCTTGCATTTCAGCTTTGCAATCACTCACCATTTAGCGAAGATGCATTTACATTTTTCCTGCCAAAAGGGACTATTTCACATTTTCCCATGTTACAGCCCATTTGCCATTTATTTGCCCAATGGTATAACCTATTTTTATTCCTTTGTAGCACTCTTACAATTTGCTTTCCTACCTATCGTTGTGCCATTGGCAATGTTCATAACCGCATCCCCATCTCTTCATCCAAATGATATGTTGTAAAATCTAAGGCCTTTGCACCAATCCCCGTGGCACACTACTCGTTACATCTTGCCTATCCCAAAAAGGCTCATTTATAGCTACCCTGTTTCTTTATAGCCCACAGCTCCAATCTGCTCAGTACCACTGCCCTAATGGGAGTAATCTTGCTGAGTTCCACCCAATTTCAAACATACAGCTATCTCTGGAATGTTACTTTATCTTCCACGCTGCAATTTAATGCAAAATATCTGCCAACTTGAGAGAAATTCATCTGCCATCCTCTTATTATTATTTTTAATTATTAATTCCCCTGACTCACTTTTATGGGACTAACAGTTACTGTGTAAACACGTCGCTTTTAAACATCTGTCAAAGCACTTACTATAAGTTTTTAATAGTTCTGGCTAGCTTATTCCCATACTATAATTTTGTTGAATTCCAAAATACACCCATCCTCGGGCATAATATTGCTGGCAATGTAATAAACGTTCTTCTTCAATTTGTACTATCTTTAATTTATTCTGTAATCCATGCCTACACCAATTTTCCTGTTGTGGCTTTAGACAATAGACAATAGACAATAGGTGCAGGAGTAGGCCATTCAGCCCTTCGAGCCAGCACCGCCATTCAATGCGATCATGGCTGATCACTATCAATCAGTACCCCGTTCCTGCCTTCTCCCCATACCCCCTCACTCCGCTATCCTTAAGAGCTCTATCCAGCTCTCTCTTGAAAGCATCCAACGAACTGGCCTCCACTGCCTTCTGAGGCAGAGAATTCCACACCTTCACCACCCTCTGACTGAAAAAGTTCTTCCTCATCTCCGTTCTAAATGGCCTACCCCTTATTCTCAAACTGTGGCCCCTTGTTCTGGACTCCCCCAACATTGGGAACATGTTATCTGCCTCTAATGTGTCCAATCCCCTAATTATCTTATATGTTTCAATAAGATCCCCCCTCATCCTTCTAAATTCCAGTGTATACAAGCCCAATCGCTCCAGCCTTTCAACATACGACAGTCCCGCCATTCCGGGAATTAATCTAGTGAACCTACGCTGCACGCCCTCCATAGCAAGAATATCCTTCCTCAAATTTGGAGACCAAAACTGCACACAGTACTCCAGGTGCGGTCTCACCAGGGCCCGGTACAACTGTAGAAGGACCTCTTTGCTCCTATACTCAACTCCTCTTGTTACGAAGGCCAACATTCCATTGGCTTTCTTCACTGCCTGCTGAACCTGCATGCTTCCTTTCATTGACTGATGCACTAGGACACCCAGATCTCGTTGAACTCCCCCTCCTCCTAACTTGACACCATTCAGATAATAATCTGCCTTTCTATTCTTACTTCCAAAGTGAATAACCTCACACTTATCTACATTAAACTGCATCTGCCATGTATCCGCCCACTCACACAACCTGTCCAGGTCACCCTGCAGCCTTATTGCATCTTCCTCACAATTCACACTACCCCCCAACTTAGTATCATCTGCAAATTTGCTAATGGTACTTTTAATCCCTCCGTCTAAGGAATGCACATTTAAATGCTGCCCCCAGCCTGGCTCCAGTCATATTCTTTTAACATAATTAAAATTCGCTCCAGTCAACCTGACCCTTTAACAATCTCCTTTGTTTTATTTGAATACCCTGGTTTCAGATTGAACTGTATCACTTTTAAACTTATGTAAAATTCAATAGTATTATGGTCACTCTTTCCTTGGGGCCCCTTTACAAGATTAATAATTAGTTTTTCCTCATTGAACAGTACTAGACGTAAGGTAGCCAGTTCCCCAGTCAGTGCTTCAATGCACTGATTAAAAAGTAATTATACAGCATTACAGGGACTTGCTCTCTATTACGCCGGTACTAATTTGATGTATCCAGTCTGCATGTACACCACAGTTCACCATGATGACTGTATTATCTTTTATGCTGCTACCTCTAATTGCCTTACTGCAATAATACTACTATTTCCCACTAATGTTTGCTACTCCCTTCTGCTGCTAATCACCACCCAAACCAATTTGAATTTCATACCGTGATAAGACAATCTCAGAACCTTTTTAACTATTGTACTGTGTTGGATAAACGGTAGACTAGAAAACATTTGCAGGGCAATGCAAGGGAAGACCAGAACTAATTGAAGACATCTCTCAAGAAGCCAGGAAAGGCACAGTTGGCCAAATATCCTCCTGCTGTGATATACGGTCCTTAAACATGAGTGGTGTTCTTTCAACACTGAACAATAAGTAACATTCTCTCCTGCTACGAATAGCATGTGGTATTTTTGTCTTGCTTATCATTGTTGGTTTACAGTAGTCTGTCAGAGACAGCTGTGGTCTACATTTCTCCCAATTAACACATGGTCAACATTTTGTTTTGATCGTGGTGTGCACACAGAATACATAGCTCTGTCTCCATACCTCTCCAAATTCTTCCCTTTAACCTATGTAGCCACTCTGTTTTGTAAATTGGACTCTGCTACCACTGCCCCTTGAGGTAGCATGCCGCAGATCACAATAATGTACTGGATGAGCTCCCTCATCAAAATGAGGTGAGCAGTTTGACAGTATGGCTCCTTCCCTTTCCCTTTCTCTTCAACTGTAAAACCACTTGTTTATACAAGAGTAAAAACGGTAAATGTCTCATAAATTTTAGAAAAAGAATGACTAAGAATCAATGTTGAAGGCAAGAAAAGACCACGACCAGTCAAGGCTAGTCACAAACGACCTCAACCAGGGTGGTGCCTGGTGAGTCCATTGTTGGCTAGGGAATGTGTGATCTCAGAAGGAAAACCATGTGGAGAACTGTGGAACTGGTAAAACGACAAGGGAGGAGGAAGGGGTCAAGGGAGGAGGAGGAGGAGGGGAGGGGAGTGTAAGTAGAGGTTACTTCAAATTAGAGAATTCAGTGTTCATACTGCTGGGTTGTAAGCTACCCAAGCAAAATATGAGGTGCTATTCCTCCAATTTTTATGTGGCTTCACTCTGTCAATGTAGGAGGCCCAGAACACAAAGGTCGTAGACTTGGCGACCATTTCGCCGAACACCTATACTCGATCCGCACAGGCCTACGGGATCTCCAAGTTGCCAACCATTTCAACTCCCCTTCCCATTCTCATACTGCCATTTCTGTCATGGGCCCCCCTCGAGATCACACCTGAGGTCATTTGTGACCGGCCTTGATTGCTCTTGGTCTTGTCTCGCCTCCAGCTCTTTACCCCTTCCCCCACCTCCTACATTCAGTCTGAAGAAGGTCCTGACCCAAAACATCACCCATCCTTTTTCTCCAGTGATGCTGCCTGACCCGTTCAGTCACTCCAGCACTTTGTGTATATCTTTGGCATAGAGCAACATCTGCAGTTCCTTGTCTCCACTAAGAACCCATAACAGTCCAGAACCAGGGGCCACAGTTTAAGAATAAGGGGTAGGCCATTTAGAACAGAGATGAGGAAAAACTTTTTTAGTCAGAGAGTTGTGAATCTGTGGAATTCTCTGCCTCAGAGGGCAGTGGAGGCCAATTCTCTGAATACATTCAAGAGAGAGCTAGATAGAGCTCTAAGGATAGCGGAGTCAGGGGGTATGGGGAGAAAGCAGGAACGGGGTACTGATTGAGAATGATCAGCCATGATCACATTGAATGGCGGTACTGGCTTGAAGGGCCGAATGGCCTACTCCTGCACCTATTGTCTATTGTCTAACAGGAGAAAGCCATTCAACTGCTTGAGCTTGTTCCGTCATTCCACGTACTCCTGTCTGATCTGTTTTCTTAGTTTAGTTTAGAGATACAGCATGGAAACGCCCACCGAGTCAGCAATCCCATACACTGACACTATCCTGCACACAAGGGGCAATTTACAACTTTACCAAAGCCAATTAACCCACAAACCTCTATGTCTTTGGAGTGTGGGAGGAAACCGGAGTGCCTGGAGAAAACCTACGTGGTCACGGGGAGAACGTACAAACTCCGTATAGTCAGCACCGGTAGTCATGATCGTATCTGGGTCCCTGGCGTTGTAAGGCAGCAATTCTACCACTGCACCACCATGCCACCCCAACAAATCTCTAGCTAACTCCATAAATCTGTAACTACTGTACTCTGCACCTCTGTGTTCCTTTATTTAATAAAAATCTATCAATCTCTCTCATAAATTTAATAACTCATCTTGCATCTATTGCTGGTTGGGAAAGTAGATTTAAACTTTTTTCCACCCTCTATGTGTATTTGTGTCTCCTGACTTCACTCCTGAAAAGTCTGGCTCTCACTTTTAGGACCAGATTCACCCACAAGCAAAAAGCTTTGTTATATCCATCCCGTTCTCTCCCCATTAATATCCAAAACAAAACTTCAATCAAAACCTCTTTAACCTTCTAAATTGTGGGAAACACAGTGCAAATTAATAAATTCCTCCTCATAACTCCGTATTGTATCTCTAAAGTCTAAATGTAGTCTAAACTTAACCATTGGAGTCGAGGTAAATTTAGACTGCACACCTTCTGATGTCAATACAATCTTCATAAGTTGTACTGTTTACAGTGCTTCAGGATTGGTGAATATGTGGAACATTGTTCCAATCTGAAACACTGCCTCTAAAATGAGGGTGTGAAAAAAAAAGAAATTGAATGGCTTTGAAATATATCTTGGAAACAATTGAGATACTTTTCCTTAACCTACTTAACAGGTTCAGAAAGTGCATTGTGTTGCCCTGATATCGATGTCAGAGTACTACAATACGTGCATCTCTGTACCAGTTCTGAACACCTAGCAACAGCCAGACTAAATACTGTCCAAAGGAATTTGCTCTAAAATTCATTCATTGTCCTCTGGCAATGAATGCTGCTGAGATAATGCAACTTGATTTCTTCTCACTCACTCCATTTACATGGCAGCCATAGAAGCATTGACACATCTAAATACTCATAGAGCTAATGGATACCAATGTCCGTACATTGGAGCCCCAATGATCTGGGTTCAATCCTGACCTCTGATGCTGTCCGTGTGGAGTTTACATGTACTTCCAGTGACCCAAAACTCTGGGTTAGTCGGCTAACTGTCCCTTTAAATTGCCCTTCAAGTGAAGGTAAGCAGAAGAATGGTTGATGGGGTCGTGGGAAGAATTAGGTACTAGAAAATTCATGGGGAATGAGACTGCTATGCAAGTCGGCATAGATCTCCTGCAACGTTGGAAGGAAATATAGAAATTTCCTGTTCATTAGATAATTGCTCTGGGCACTTCCTAGCATGTTTCATAAATCCATCAAATTTTGTGCATGCGATGACTTCACTCATGTGCACTGTTCAATTAATTACTTCAGAACAGAAAATGCATTGAAAGGTCATGGCTTGTGGAAGACAATGGAACACTGATAATGAACTATGAATGTAAGTGGCATCCCCACATCCCCAGTGACAGAATGTTAGCATGAAAGAAAAACACAAATCCCTTGTGATTTTTACATTTTTTTCAAATGGATGCTGGTGCTCTCCGTAGACACAGAGGCTCCTGTGAAGCTGGAAGTGCAGCTCATGCACCCCTCTACAGCAGACCCAATCCTGCCACTAATAACAGAAACATTGGCCACCAGTAGTCATGCGATGTGATCGGGCCCGTTCCTGAGCTGGAGATGAATGGAGGCTTCAGAGAGGTGGTCTCCCCAGCAGGCATTAGCACCATAATCCCCTTGTTCCCCTTCCCAACCCCTTGCATTGCCATTACATTACAGAGACAATGCTGACCCTTGACCTAAATGTGTGACGTCTTCATGTCTAGAAAGCTGATGCCCTGTGAACAATACACTGGTGATGGCGTTGATAATCAGTTACAACTTTTTTTCATTTTTTCATCCACTCCAGTGCAATGGGTTCTGAAGAGATCAATGGGGCCAATGTGAAAGCTGCGGACACTTCCACAGAGTTACTTTACTTTACTTTACTGCCATGTGTACTGAGGTACAGTGAAAAGTTTTTGTTGCATGCTAACCAGTCAATGGAAAGAATATACATAATTACAATCAAGCCGTCCACTGTGTTCAGATACATGATAAAGGGGATAATGTCTAGTGCAAGATAAAGTCCAGTAAAGTCCGAATAAAGATTTCTAGAAAATTAGAAATAAAAATGTCTTCATTAAATTGGGCAGTCAGGCCCTTAAACAGCTTAAGCAGATTATAGAGCAACAATCTGCCATTGACACCAGCAGCAAGAAATGACATGTGTACCAGCATCCTTTTATCCCAGAAAAAAGCACCCACCATTTTATACCAAGTTCAACCAATGACTTCAGTGCAGTGCAGTCATAATAGTTTGAGCAACTTCACCACAATAATCTAGATAACAAATTATTAAAGCATGAATATCCCAGTTCTGTGATTTCTGTAAGCACAGCATCCAAGTAGTGCATCTAAAATGTCTAAAGTCAATTTATTTGGCACGTGTGAAAGCATGAATGAATGTGCATGTTTAAGTCGATTCCTGGGCTCAAACAACAACTGGATCCTGCACCAAGTTTTAAAAATGACCACCCTTCCCCAAATCCCTTCATGTCCTTTCCACTCTCTATTTTACTCATCTGCTGCACCTAATGTCACCTCTGGCCTGTGGTCCAATGGCCTTGGGTTTAAAACTCAAATACATCTCTAGAGACTTGACCAAATAATTCTGACTGGCACTACTGAATGAATGGAGCACTGGTGAGGGCAAAGACTTTTGTGCCTTGGAACATTTTTCTAAATAACCAATGCAGTATCAAAGATATCCCATATTAAAGTACCTGAATAATGAATGTTTAGGGCGGGGAGCTGGAGATTGCAAGAAAGACTATTTATTCAGAATGCTTTGAGGGGAGAAGACGTTTCAGCACCGTAGGTTATCAGGCAAATCCACCTCCACACTTCCCCTTGCCTACCTGTTTTACATGTACAGGAGCCATCGGCTGGTGAACAGGCTGCTTCATTTTTACAGACACAGCTAGAGGAACAGTTAACTCCATTGGTACCAGCTGGACAAGGAATCGAGCAATCAGACCCCTGCCGAAGAAGTGATACAGAGCAAGATTTAAAGCTTTTAAAAAAAGAAGAAAGAAAACTGCATATATTCTGGAATTAAATAACAATGGCTAACATAGCTAGAAATAGTAACTGATTAAAATCATTCCACTTTTCCAAAGGGATCAGGAAAAAAAAAGTGTTTTCTTCCCGTAAAAAAATATCGGGGATTGTAGGTTAATTAACCCTCTGTAAATTGTCCCTGGTTTGCAGGGAGTGAATGCAAAAGTGGATATCAGAATATCAGTGTGAACAGGTGATCAATGGTTGGTGTGGACTTGCTATTTCCATGCTGTATCTGTAAAATAAGAGGAACGGTAAAGGACTACTGGAGTCCTTTTTAAAAATGACAAGGCTTTGAGATGATACTGTTTCCACAGATGGCACAATATCAGAACTTGGGCCTTCAATACAAGACAGTAATTGATAAATCCAATGAAGAATAGATGAAATCCCTATTTATCCGGCGAGCAGTGAGAATGTGAAATTCACTCTGTCGGGGAGTGTTTGTGAATAAGAGAAGAGATACATTTAAGGGGAGGTGAACACAACGTGCTGGAGTAACTCAGCGGGTCAGGCGACATCTCTGGACAAAAGGAATAGGTGGCATTTTGAGTCGGAACCCTTCTTCCCATTCATTTAAGTGGGAGCTGGTTAAAGGAATGAAGGTGAAAGGAATGGAAGGATATACTCATATGAAGAGCGAGGAGTGGAGACAGGATTAACACGGGCAACAGATGTGAGAAACAGCACAGTCCACTTGTGTGGGGGCAAGAAAGAGAAACCAGTTGCTGGAAGGAGCAGCAGAAACTGAACAGACAAACAAACTCAAACAATCCATTTAAAGACAAAAGAAGAAAAAAACCTCCAGACTGTTTTTGTGCAGAGCAGACAAATCCTGTTACCTTATATCCTGGCGCGCAGATGCAGTTGCCAGTTTCGCCATCGCAGTCTGCTCCGTTTTGGCAGCTGCAGATTTGACGACAAGATATACCATAAAATCCAGGAGCACATGTCTCGTTGCAGTAAAGTCCAGACCATCCGGGTTTGCAAGCACATTCGCCAGACAAGGGGTGACAGCTGGTGAGGGAGGATAAAAGGCCTTTCAGTCTCGTGTAACATAGCAATAGTCTTATGCACACAGCCGTTGTACCTGAAACACTAACTCCAGTTTCTACTGCTTGTAATCCTCTTCTTGAGTGATTATTTTAAGAGAAAAGGAATTGCTATTTGATTTATTTTCCCTTAAACCGGTTCCAGCAGTGGTTCTTTGAGCTCTTTCAGTAACGTTAATCTCAGTGACAGTGATTGCTGCCATATTTCCGACCCACAAGGGCCATCGTTTGGTCTGAGTTCAAGAGGCCGCATGCTTTGGGTTTCAGCTGTGTTGGCGGTCGGCACAAAGGCGCAGCTGGTAGAGCTGCTGCCTCGAAGCTCCAAAGACCATGGTTCGATCCCGACCTCAAATGCTGTCTGTGTGGAGTTTTCATGTTCTCCCTGTGACAACGTGAGTTTCCTCCGGGTGTTCTTGTTTCCTCCCACATCGCTAGGATTTGTAGGATAATTGACCTGTTCAAATTGCCCCTGGTGTGTAGGTGGTGGAATGATTCTGAGCAGTTGATCTATAGTCAGAGTGGACTCGGTGGGCCAATGGGCCTGTTTCCACACTGTATCTCTAAACTAAACTAAACTCGTTCAATGATCTTAACAGGTCGCAGCTGAGGCTCTTTCCCTGTGGAACACTAGCCTTGCCACAACACCTGTCAGAATAGCCCAAAATTCGCCACAGCCAGTGTGGTCCATTATAAAGTGTGTTCCCTGTTGCCGTGTAGAAACAAAATGGCCAATTTAACTCAGAGCAAACTCCCAGCATTAGTAATGTAACAATGACCGGATAATCCAGTTTTTTGGTGATGTAATAAATATTGCTCAGACACAAGGAGAAATTCTCCTTTTCTTACTTGCAATAGTAGTCTGGGACAGCAGGGAAGACCATAGTTAAAAACCACTCGTGCCCTCAACACCCGACATTGCAGCATTCCCTCAGTACTTCTCCACAGTGTCAGCTTTGATTTCTCTCTGCAGTGGGACTAGAATCCACTAACTAAGTGGATAGGACAGGTTTGGAGGGATATCGGTAGGTGGGACTAGTGTAGCCGGAATATGTTGGCCAGTGTGGGCAAGTTGGGACAAAGGGCCTGTTTCCACGCTGTATCACTCTATTACTCTTACTAAGTCTGCAGTCGGGACTGTAGAATTGTGCTCGCAGTTGTTCAGGAGTCTTTCATCCAGGCAGTAATTGGAGAAGACAGCAACTACCCTGGGGAGGTCATGAATTTCACAGGTCGTGATACCTGGTCGACAGCCAGCTGTCCCCACCTGACACACCTGCCATTTTCAAGGCCGATGAGGCAGCTGTTTTAATCTTTGTAAATAAGCACATCATCCAGAGTAGTAGGAAAGAACTGCAGATGCTGGTTTAAATCAAAGGTAGACACAAAATGCTGGAGTAACTCAACGGGACAGGCAGTATCTCTGGAGAGAAGGAATGGGTGGCGTTTCCTTTCAAGACCATCCAGAGTAGTCTGCCCAGCACACACAGGGGCTTGTGCCAAATCAATGCCCAAGACGTGATCCAATAAGCATAAATAGGCCAGATATCTCTAAATGAATTTGACATGTCTCAATTTACATCTCTGACATAGTTCTATAAAGGTTGCCCTATTGTTAATGTGCCAAGAAGCATTTTAATTTCCACTTGCAGAATAGCTGCATTATGGTTTATTGTACCCTTTAACAATATGTTTGACTGACAGGGAGAGAAAGGCTTTGAAGTTATTCAAGATTGTTCTGACCAGCTCCAAGAGCATTCAGAGTGAAAGGCATTGTTCTGTTTGATAAATTACTTTACTCACAGCTCCGGTGAAGCTCGGCTACTCATATTGATGTGATCTACTTGAATAAAATATCCATTTATATTGAACAGAAGAGTACGAGTGAGGCAGTCTTATTCTATTTGTTAGATCATTTCAAAACACAAAAATGCATTTACATGCAAGATGTACAGTATATTGTACTGTACAAGAAGAGTGAGAAGCAGATTGAGAGAAATGGTCAGAGGGAGAAAAACAGAAAGTGCTGGAAAAACTCAGCAGATCAAGCAGCATCTGGGAAAGAGATATTCTCCAGAGATGCTGTCTGAACTGCTGAGTTCCTCCAACACTTAGTGTCTTTTTTTGGGCTTCTTCTCGTCAAGTCTGCGATGTTGAACTGCTCTCCTGTCATTTGGTGCTGTTGAAGTGGGTACCTTTTAGAAACAGAGTGCAATGTACAAAGGCGACTCTACAATAGACAATAGACAACAAGTGCAGGAGTAGGCCATTCGGCCTTTTGGCCATTCACTGTGATCATGGCTGATCATCCACAATCAGTACCACGTTCTGCCCTCTCCCCATATCCCATGACTCCGCTATCTTTAAGAGCTCTATATAACTCTCTTGAAAGCATCCAGAGAATTGGTTTCCACTGCCATCTGAGGCAGAGAATTCCACAGATTCACAACTCTCTGAGTGAAAAAGTTTTTCCTCATCTCAGTTCTAAATGGCCTACCCCTTATTCTTAAACTGCGGTCCCTGGTTCTGGACTCCCCCAACATTAGGAACATGTTTCCTGCCTTTAATGTGTCCAATCCTTTAATAATCTTATATGTTTCAATAAGATCCCCTCTCATCCTTCTAAATTCCTGTGTATACAAGCCTAGTCGCTCCAGTCGGGGGGGGGGGGGAGAATTGTGTTCCTGGAAAACTGTCCACACCACGAGAAAAAAATATTGTTTTTATTTATTTGGGTTTATATCCATTTAAATTTTGTGAGAGCAAATGTTTATTCTGTATCTCATTTTCTTTGGTAGACACAAAGTGCTGGAGTAACTCAGCGGGTCAGGCTGCATCTCTGGAGAAAAAGGATGGGTGACATTTCTGAAGATGGGTTCCGACCCAAAATGTCACCCAATCTTTTTATCCAGAAATGCTCGTGGCCTGATGATTTACTCCAGCACTTTGTGTCTATCTTTGGTATCTACCAGACTCTGCAGTTCATTTCTACTCATTTTCTTTGGTAATGTTTTGTATATTCTGCATGGGTGAATTTCTGTAACCCAAACTGCTGTAAGATGGGTTCACCTACATTTCACATCGAGTACAAGAGATCAACAAAAAAATTCCACCTGAAGACTGAGAAGGGAAATGCATTTACTAAAAATTTGCAAATAGCATATTCAGATATTGGCCCATTGGCCGAATTAGCTTTAGGCTTACCCGAGTGTAGTTTTTTGGTTGCAGGGGCAGTGCTTGTCACAGTTCATCCCGTAGATATTGTCAGGACACATGCGGGTCTGGCAGGAATCCCCCGTGAAGCCTGGCTCACACAGACACGTCCCACTGATGTGGTAGCACTTGCCCCCATTGAGGCAGCTGCATCGTTCACTGCAGTTTCTACCATAAGTACCAAAGGAGCATTGATCTTGACATCTTGTAAAACAAAATGCACAAACATTAAAGTCTTAAAAACCAGTGTGTTCATTTTAAACAATAACCTTCATCTATAATTGATGTTGGAGTCATAGATTCATACGGTGCAGAAGTTCACTGACCATGTGCATAGGAAGGAACTGCAGATGCTGGTTTACCCCGAAGATAGACACGAAATGCTGGAGTAACTCAGCTGGACAAGTAGCATCTCTGGATTAAAGGAATGGGTGATGTTTTGGGTCGAGAACCTTCTCAAGACTGAAGAAGTGTCTTGACACGAAACGTCATCCATTCCTTCTCTCCAGAGATGCTGCCTGTCACGCTGAGTTACTCCGGCATTTTGTGTCTACTTCACTGACCATGGAGCACCCTTTTACACTTGTCCTTCACCAGTTCCATTTCATCCACCCCGCAATCTATCACTCACCCTACATGGTGGAGTCAATTTAGAATGGCCATTTTATTAACCAGCAGATGTGAATTTAGGATGTTGAAGGAAATCAGAGTACTCGACTCGATCATAGGAAGAGCCTTCTAGCTCCACACAGGCAGCAACGGAGTATGAGATTGAACCCCAGTCACTCACGCTGTGTGGCAGGATCTCCACCAGCCCAGGCTGACTCTGCTGTGCTCCATGGTAGTGTTGGTGCTTCACTTCATCATTCAGCGAACGGAATTTTACTTCCATTTCCTCTCTTTTTTTTCATGAGATTTGTGTTATAACCACGTTTAAAAGTGAGGTACAAGGCACTGCACAAGCTGTAATCTGGAGCAAAAACACCCCCTCACTACTAGAGGTAGTCGGCAGCTTGGGCAGTGTTTGTCAAAACATCAACCACTCCACAGGTTGCCTCCATAGGTGCCGCTTGAACCACTGAGTTCCTCCAGCAGTTTGATTTTTTGTTTAAAAATTAGCCTGCATTTCTTTGCCTGTATTTCCTTCTGCATCAGAACATTGCCTTTTGCACACCTGCCAGCTTCCCAGTATCTATATATTATCAATTTGCATTCCATTTCTTATCTCTACTACCTGCTCATCTTCTGAGAATTTGGCGGCATTCTCTTCCATGGTGAAGGTGTCCCTTAAATATCTCAGCCATGTTTTTTGCCTACATGCACACTATACCCTCCTGACCCTTTTTGGCCTACTTCTTCTCTTCCAAGTCACTTACTATCCACCTGCCTGAAGAAGACTTTTCGGTTTCTTATTATGTCAGTTGCCATTTTATTCTTATTTAATTTTTATCTTCCTTTTCACCCCCCCCCCCCCTCAGTTTATAATACTCAGCTTAGTTCCCGTTTAAATAATTTGTGCAAAAGAAATTCCTGCAAATATAAAAATTACCAAAGGTAAAGGCAGTCCACGTAACCAATTTTTGTGTCACTATTTTTCCATCTCCTTTCTCACCCTGGGAGCTCTGTCTTTCCCTCTAGTGGAATCTATCTAACCTGTTCCTGAAATATTTACATTTTAAACAACACATACGGCTCCGTTACAGATTTACTTGCCAGTATTTATTTATATTTTACCTTGGCCAATTTCCTGTTCCTAGTCTGCCCTCTCTGGCTTCCATGTTTCAACACAGCATGGAAACAGGCCCTTTGACCTATTATACCTACACCAAGCTCTCTATACTTTTTTGCATAGTCTAGCTTGTGGAATATATCCTATTAACCTTACACCACTTAATATTTACTATCCCTAAACATCAACTGCTCTCACCCTGTCAAAGATATCCCCTTTCACTACCAATCATTCCTCTACCTTATCTGCTATTGGAAACTAACGTGTTTTTCTAATCTTCCCCAGTTCTGAAGATGGGGACTGGACTTGAAACATAATTCCAAAGATGCTGCCAGATTTGTTGAGCCTTTCTAGCATTTTTTTTGGTTTTGTTTTAGTTTCTTGATCATCTCATTTGAAATGAGACCACTGCCAATTAAGAAGTTTTATCATGATTGCTCATTACTAATCTAAACTTCATGACATCATGATCAAAGTTCCTCAGAGACTTCTTCCCCTCAAACCTGAACTCACACTTGCATCACTTCGCTGCACTTAACTGGATGCAATAAGAAAAAAAATGGATCTAGATTGTGACCATATTCTGAGCTTTGTGAGGTCTTAAAACTGATGGCGGAAATAGGGACAAGAACTTCCCACTTGAATGGGGCTGAAATGAGTGGAAATAAATACAAGATGGTCACTGATAAATCCAACAGGGAAGTTAGGAGAAGCATTTTACCCAGAGGGTGGTGAATATCAGATCCGTGACCACAGGGGTTGGTTGTGATGGGTTTATAAGGATATTGGAGGAAGGAATAAGGACAAGAATAATATGGAAATAGAGTGGGATGAAGAGGGGGAGGAGCTTGTGCGCTACACAAGCAACACCATTGTGCTGAAAAACCAGCATCTGTCATGAAAATTCAAAGTAAAATCAAATTTTCAAAGAATGATATTCATAAACCTCGTCTTATAAATCCCTGAATCTATAATTGTCATGCCAGGCTGGGATTTTAAATTAAAAATAGGCAAATTGTGGGTTTAAAAAAAAAATCTTAACTGATAATCAAACATATTTGTGGACAGATAATCTATTTTAAAGCAACAAAGTCATATCACTTTGTCACTAAAATTACGGCCCAGACTCAGCTGAGATGATGATTGCAGTACAACGATGCTTTGTCGGTTGGCAATTTATTTTGTCTGCAGCCTCTGGTTTAGACAATGTCAACTCTATTCCCTTGGTTAATCTGAAAAAGCTCTGTGACCTTGACTATGGATCATCAATATAAGTGCAGGGACCCCATCCTGTTGGGATAATGTTTTGAACAATGGCGATGGAGTGTGAATACCCTCATTGCATCTACAAGCATTTCATTAAAATTCTAAAAAGGGAAAAATCTAGCATAAAACACATTGTGCTGCAAATGTATGTACCCTTTGAGATGCTTATTCATAGGTAGATCTATTAATCTTTGGGTCTGTATCACAATTTTCACAAGTCACGTCAAGGCCAAGATTTTGTGTTTTTCTATTAGCATAAATATAAATCTTTCTGTAAGTGCATTGCTGTAATCAGATATTAGAAACATAGAAACATAGAAAAATAGGTGCAGGAGTAGGCCATTCGGCCTTTTGAGCCAGCACCACCATTCAATATGATCATGGCTGATCATCTAAAATCAGTACACCGTTCCTGCTTTTTCCTCATGTCCCTTGATTCCTTTAGCCCTAAGAGCTAAATGTAACCCCCTCTTGAAAACATCCAGTGAATTGGCCTCCACTGCCTTCTGTGGCAGAGAATTCCACAGATTCACAACTCTCTGGGTGAAAAAGGATTTCCTCATCTGTCCTAAAGACCCAACCCTTATTCTTAAACTGTGGCACCTGGTTCTGGACTCACCCAACATTGCGAACATTTTTCCTGCATCTAGCCTGCCCAATCCTTTAAGAATTTTATGTTTCTATAAGATTTCCTCTCATCCTTCTAAATTCCAGTGAATACAAGCCCAGTCGACCCATTCTTTCATCATATGTTAATTCAGAGACGAGGGCCCTGAACTTAAAAAAAAGGAGACTTTGAAGGCAAAAGATGGGAAGTGGCCAGGATAGACTGGCAAATTATACTTAAAGGGTTGACGGTGGAGATGCAATGGCAAAGATTTAAAGACCGCAAGGATGAACTCCAAAAATTGTTCATCACTGTCTGGCAAAAAAAACAAACTGGGAAGGCGGCTCAAACTTGGCTAACGAGGGAAATCAAGGATAGTGTAAAATACAAGGAAGAGGCATATAAATTGGCCAGGGGAAGAAGCAAACTGGAGGACTGGGAGAAATTTAGAACTGAACAGAGGAGGACAAAGGGAGAGAGGGAAAAAAGAGCATGAAAGAAAACTTGCGGGGAGTATAAAAACTGACTGTAAAAGCTTATATGTTTCAATGATCCCCTCTCATCCTAAATTCCAATGTATACAAGCCCAATCGCTCCAGTCTTTCAACATATGACAGTCCTACCATTCCGGGAATTAACCTAGTGAACCTCCAAGCAAGAATGTCTTTCCTCAAATTTGGAGACCAAAACTGCACACAAAACTCCAGGTGTGGTCTCACTAGGGCCCTGTACAATTGCAGAAAGATCTCTTTCTGACACATCAGATACCATCCAAGACACAGTGGGATAGGCCTCATTTTATCATCTCATCTAAAAGCCAAACCCACTGTGTGGCTATAGGTACAATTGGATCGATGTTAAAATTAAGTCTGTTCTGCTCTTTTAGCTCAAGGTGAAAGTCTTATGGCACTACCCTGCTGGAGAGCAGGCAAGATATTCCTGCAGACTGACACAATAGTTTAGTTTACTTTAGTTTAGAGATACAGCGCAGCAACAGGCCCTTTGGCCCACCGAGTCCGCACTGACCAGCGATCCACGTGCATTAACACTATCCTACACTAAGGACAATTTTTACCTTTATACCAAGCCAATTTACCTGAAAACCTGGATGTCTTTGGAGTGTGAGAGGAAACCGGAGTTCTCAGAGAAAACCCATGCAAATCATGGGGAGAATGTACAAACGCCATACAGACAAGCACCCGTAGCCAGGATTGAACCGGGTCTCTGGCGTTATAAGTGCTGTAAGACAACAACTCTACCCTGCGCCACACTGTGCAACATTCATCTTCCTGTTATAAAGTATTTTTTGGTATTCAGGTCTAGTAATCAAGTGCAAAAGACCCTGTGCAGCATTGATACGTTGCTGAAGGCATCGTCTTTTCAACGGATGATCAAACCAAAGCCACAACTGCCTATTAAGGAGCAGAGGAGAATTTGCAGGTTGAGTCAATAGTAAGGAAGGCAAATACAATGTTGGGAATCATTTCAAGAGGATGTAACGATGAGGCTTTATAGGAATATTGTGAGCAGTTTTGGGCTCCATATCTGAGGAAGGTTGTACAGGCATTGGAGAGGGTTCAGAGGAGATTTACTAGAACAATCCCAGGATGATTAGATTAAAATATGAGGAGCGTTTGACAGCTCTGGGCCTGTACTTGCTGGAGTTTTAAAGGAATCTCATTTAAACCTTCCAAATAATATGAAAGGCCTGTTCAGAGTAGATGTGGAGAGGATGTTCCTAGTAGTGGGAGTGTCGCGGACCAGAACGCACACCCTCAGAAAGAAAGGTGTACCTTTAGAATAGAGATGAGAAGGAATTTCTCTAGCCAGTGGGTGGTGAATCTGTGAAATTCATTGCCACAAATGGTTGTGGAAGCCATGTCATAGGGTATTTTTAAAGTGGAGATTGATAGGTTCTTGATTAGTAAGGGTGTTAAAGGTTAGGGGAGAAGGTAAGAGAATGGGGGTTTAGAGGGGAAAAATAGATCAGCCATGATCAAATAGTGGAGCAGACTCGATGGGCTGAATGGCTTAATTCTGCTCCTATGGTTTATGGTCTTAGGATCTTATGGTCTAAAAGAACACCAGATGGACAGAGAAAATGATTTAAAGATATTCTCAATGATAACTTTCCCACCCACATGCACATCACTGGTACTGTAGGTAATGACCATGACTTCCCAAAATGGAATAGAAATATTCAGGATAGCATTGAGAACCTCATCTATTATTTGGAAGTGCACAGAAATCCAGCATAAACTGGAGGACCACGTTACCTTCCAAATGATCCACCAGTTCAGCCCATCAAGCCCTTCCTACCCCATAGAGCCATAGTGATACAGTGTGGAAACAGACCCTTTGGCCTAACTTGCCCACACCGGCCAACATGTCCCAGCTACACTAATCCCACCTGTCTGCACTTGGTCCATATCCCTAAAAACCTGTCCTATCCATGTACCTCTCTAACTATTTCTTAAATGTTGGGATAGTCCCAGCCTCAACTACTTCCTCTGGCAGCTTGTTTCATACACCCACCGTGAAAAAGTTACCCCTCAGATTCCTATTAAATCATTTCCCCTTCACCTTGAATCTATGTCCTCGGGTCCTCGGTTCCCCTACTCTGGGCAAGAGATTCTGTGCATCTACCCGATCTACTCCTCTCATGATTTTATACACTTCTATGAGATCACCCATTATCCTCCTGCGCTCCAAGGAATAGAGACCCAGCCTACTCAACTGCTCCTTATAGCTCAGACCCTCTAGTTCTGGCAACATCTTCATAAATCTTCTCTGAACCCTTTCCAGCTTGACAATATCTTTCCTATATCTATAGGAACTATCTACATAACTATAGATATATAACATAACAATAACCCCCATCTCTGGAGGATCTACTAGATCCCACATTGGCTTCATCAGCCACATCGAAAGCTACAGATGTGGCTTAAGCAACTGCTTAAGATGGAGAAGGAAAAGATGCCATGATGCCATCTCAATGGAAAATTAATGCCAGTGTCCTGGTTAATACTAATTCCTCAACCTGTATTACACAAACAGATTATCTGCTCATTAATAGACAATAGGCAATAGACAATAGGTGCAGGAATAGGCCATTCAGCCCTTCGAGCCAGCACCACCATTCAATGCGATCATGGCTGATCACTCTCAATCAGTACCCCGTTCCTGCCTTCTCCCCATACCCCCTCACTCCGCTATCCTTAAGAGCTCTATCCAGCTCTCTCTTGAAAGCATCCAACGAACTGGTCTCCACTGCCTTCTGAGGCAGAGAATTCCACACCTTCACCACTCTCTGACTGAAAATCTTCTTCCTCATCTCCGTTCTAAATGGCCTACCCCTTATTCTTAAACTGTGGCCCCTTGTTCTGGACTCCCCCAACATTGGGAACATGCTTCCTGCCTCTAATGTGTCCAATCCCCTAATTATCTTATATGTTTCAATAAGATCCCCCCCTCATCCTTCTAAATTCCAGTGTATACAAGCCCAATTGCTCCAGCTTTTCAACATACGACAGTCCCGCCATTCCGGGAATTAACCTAGTGAACCTACGCTGCACGCCCTCAATAGCAAGAATATCCTTCCTCAAATTTGGAGACCAAAACTGCACACAGTACTCCAGGTGCGGTCTCACCAGGGCCCGGTACAACTGTAGAAGGACCTCTTTGCTCCTATCTCATTATCACATTGTAGTTTGTGGAACCTATCTTTGCTGAAACTGGGTGCTATGCAAAAGTACATCATAACCGTGATTACTCTTTGAATGCATGTCATCAGTTGTAAATAAAATGTGATATTGAACTACAAGTCTTTCTTTCTTTCTTTCACAGACAATAAAATAGCTTTGAAGCAGATATCAAGGCACACAACTTGAACACAGCAAGCTCTTACCAAATATGATCAGTGGACAAATGTTGGTCCAGGAACCTAGAAGATCTCCCCTGCTCTTCTACTACATAATGCCACATGGTCATTTAAATCCACTTGAAAGGGGAACCAGTTTAAACAGCAGTGCCGCTGACAATTTAGCATTCTATCAGTGATGAGCAAGATGTTTGTGCTGGTTATTGCAGAGGAACTTGAACCCTCCACCTTTTGACCGAGAGGTGAGGGAGTTTTCTTTGAGCTACAGCCAATGCTGTCTGTGTAAATATCAATGAAAGTTTGTTGACACAGCATTCCCAGCAGCAGGTTGACGAGCAGCAACATAACCACAGATACTTGGACGCTGTACAGTTACAGTGGTTGCATTTAAGCTGTACGTCATTCAAGACTGCAAGGCTTGACACAATCAATCAGAGCAACCACACAGAAAGGGGAAATTACAATGTTTTTATTCACGTTAAATAACCCAATTTTCGTTCCTCATTCCAAAATTCAATTTTGGAAGAGTCATCTGGAATTCATTGAACCCACTGTTTGCCCAACATTTGCTCACTGGAAAGAAACTAAATGGTTGCCAAGTGCTGAATAGGCAAAGAACAATAAAGCAACATACAGTGAGAATTGCCCATCGCACCACAAGGATTCAGGAAAATAGCCCGCAGCCAACGTGATGAGTAGCAGTGGTAAGCCTCCTGATCTCTTTCGCAAAGTCAGCATAAATGGCAAAGCAACTTTCTGCGGCTCTTCCGATAGAAGTGAGAAAGGTCAACAGCAAATGGCTCAAGGTTCTGCTGCTCTACCCCACCACTACAAAGTAAGGGAGATACAAGGAACTGCAGATGCAGGTTTACAAAAAAAGACACAAAGTGTTGGAGCAACACAGGGGGTCAGGCAGCATCTCTGGAGAACATGGGTAGTTGACGTTTCAGGTCGGGACCCTTCTTCAGACTGAAGGGCCCTGACCCAAAACATCAACAATCTATTTTCTCCAAAGATTCTATCTGACCCACTTAGTTACTCCAGCACTTTGTGTCTTACTATAACCTATAAATGGAGCTGGAAATGTGTGTAAGTATGAGTGTGTGGGTGTAAGTGTGTGGGCATGCATATGTACGTGCCTGCATGTGTATGTGGGTTAATGTCCTCAATCCCCCTACCTTGCCTCCTCCCACTCTCCAGGGTCATTGCACTCAAGAAATCACAATGAGATAAAAGGGCTGATTCAGACAATAGAGATATGGAGACGACCAAGGCCCATTAGTTGCTCCACTATTGAAACCTGTGATTTTAGCTCCCTGAAGGAAATCCATCCTTATCCTTAAACCTTCCTGTTCAGTAGCTTTAGGTCACCTGCTCTAATATCTTCCTGTGTGACTCAGTTTAAAAATGTTTAATAATGCTGCTGTCACTTTAAAGCCATTTTTTATAAATACAGACAGTTCCTGGATAAAACTTCTGTTCGTGAGAAATGTCTTCAACCAATTTCTCTGTCAGTCAGAAATGTTTATTTTCAATAATATCCCATATTGTGTCATTTTACATATACTTGCCATAATTCATTGAATGATCACCCTCACATCATCGAAGGTATTTATTCACAAAATGCTGGAGTAACTCAGCAGGTCAGGCAGCATCTCGGGAGAGAAGGAATGGGCGACGTTTCGGGTCGAGACACTTCTTCAGTCTGAAGAAGTGTGAAGGGTCTCGACCCGAAACGTCGCCCATTCCTTCTCTCCCGAGATGCTGCCTGACCTGCTGAGTTACTCCAGCATTTTGTGAATGAATACCTTCGATTTGTACCAGCATCTGCAGTTATTTTCTTATACTACCCTCACATCACCTATGATTACATATTTATTTGTACACACACACACATATACACACACACACACATATGTGTGTGTGTGTGTGTATGTATGTATGTATGTATGTATGTATGTATGTATGTATGTATGTATGTATGTATGTATGTATGTACGTATATGTATTTGTATATATATCACAAAATGCTGGAGTAACTCAGCAGGTCAGGCAGCATCTTGGAGAGAAGGAATGGGTGACGTTTCGGGTCAAGACCCTTCTTCAGACTGATGTCAGGGGGGGTGGGACAAGGAAAGGATATTGGTGGAGACAGGAAGATAATGGGAGAACTGGGAAGGGGGAGGGGAAGAGAGGGACAGTGGAACTATCTAAACTTGGAGAAATCAATGTTCATATCGCTGGGCTGTAAGCTGCCCAAACGAAATATGAGGTGCTGTTCCTCCAATTTCCGGTGGGCCTCACTATGACACTGGAGGAGGCCCATGACAGAAAGGTCAGACTGGGAGTGGGAGGGGGAGTTGAAGTGCTCAGCCACCGGGAGATCAGGTTCGTTAAGGCGGACTGGAGCGAAGATGTTGAGCGAGATGATCGCCGAGCCTGCGTTTGGTCTATATTATATATGTATATTGTATATCTATCATATATCCATCCAATCATTAATTAATACCATGAAATATTTTTTTGTTATTATTATTATTATTATTATTATTATTATTATTATTATTATTATTATTATTATTATTATTATTATTATTATTATTATTATTATTATTATTATTATTATTATTATTATTATTATTATTATTATTATTATTGTTGTTATTATTAACTAGAAAAATGCTTTTAAAATGTGAGGGAGAATTTGTGTAAAGTTGAATTTTGCAGGTGAGGTCATAGGTAACCTGGGAAGACCCTGCACAAGTTGCTGGTAAGGATGTGTGACCGAACCTCCAATAGTTCTGAGGAACTGACCCATTGCAGAATAATCTTGTAATTGGATAAACCCACATTAAAGTGGCAGCAGGGAGCATTTCTGCAAAAACCAATACTGCTGGCTAAAACCTGTTAGATGTAAGAAGTAGAATAATATATATCAGAGGCATGTGTCAAGGGTAAATCACTGGGACGCACAGAGACCTCTCTTAAACATGCCTTGATTAATCAGGGCTAAAAGGATTAGGCATATACCCTCCATGAGAAAATTAACCAGCAGAGTTGTGATTGTTAAGAGCTTAATGACCCTACAGCATTAGTGCGGATCCACCACTGCTGGAGTAAAGCATTAACTGTAATATGTTTAGCACAGGGAGGGAGGGGATAGCATTGCTTTCCAGCAAGAGGGAACACTTAAGATCCTGTTCACGACATTCTCCATGTAATTCTATCTCTGTATTTCCAGCTGCAAACTAATGGCCCCGATCTCACTGCAGTCGGATATTTCATGCGTTATCCTGTTAGTAATTCTTGAACTCAAAAAGCATTTGCCTTGCGACCTGCTGTGAGCACAAGCTGCTCATGGCTCGCTGAGGACAATAGGACATCCAGGGCATTAAGGTACAGTGGGCCAAGACTCATAACCAATGGGGGCCAAGACTCATAACCAACGAGAGATAAGGATTGACGGCAAAATAGAGGAAAGACAGAGAAAGAAACTGGGTCAAATCAGATGCCAATGGAGAAATTAAAAAGGAAAGAAAAATGGGAGAGAACGCTAGATCATGAAGGCAAATATTTTCTGAATCTTTAGTAGTTTAGTACCTACAGGATTGAGATTTGGCTGTTTTAACCACTCCCTTTCCAGCAGGATACTAAAGCCCCTCTATCTTAAAGTCCTAATGCTGTTGCTGACTATCTCTGACATCCCTGGGGAGTTCACAAAAAACCCCACACAGTCATGGGGAGAATGTACAAACTCCATATAGACAACACCCGTAGTCGGGATCGAATTCGGGTCTCCAGCGCTGCAAGCGCTGTAAGGCAGCAACTCTACCGCTGTGCCACCATTACATTGTTGGGAGGGCTGCAGGTTGTTACAGATGGTGGTACATGCGACAATGGACTTAGATGCAATATACAAACACTGAAGGTTGACAATACAATAATCAGAAATAATATTACCTCTCCCCTGTGTAGCCAGCTGTACACTGGCATTGTCCCGTTGATGTGTCACATTGTCCACCATTGTGACACTGACATTCCTGTGAGCAGTTTAGTCCATATCTTCCCTCAGGGCATGGCTGACCACAAACGGTTCCCTTTAAAAATATTTCATTTAAACATCAGTTCTTTTGGAATAAAACCTTTGGCTTAAATCATAGTTTTAAAACCATAAATGGCATTACATTAAATACTAAAATACTGCTAAATACTACTAAACCGATTCTTTGGAATCATGAGCTTCTTTAAGGAAGCTATTGAGCAGTCTGAGCCAGTACTTAGAAAATAAATGTGTCACAAATAGGAACAGAAGTCAAGATGAATTGCTTTTCTGATCAATAAGAACAGTTCCGATCCTCAAGTATTTTTACCACCCAATTCCCATATTCTTACATTCTCTGCGAGATTGTAAATCTATCAATTTGTCAATTTCCTCATGTCTAAAACCTAAATGGCTGATTTGCTGGAACTTGGGGCAAAAATAGAAACTGCTGGAAGAAATCAGCAGGTCAGGCTAGGTGAGTAGTTAAAGAAGGTTAAAGAACGAATACATTGTGGGAACTGTGAGATGAATCAGTTTGAAAGGAACCTTGCTGAGAAGCAAAAAAAAATATGGGTCATGAAACACAGGAAGTATAGAAACATAGAAAATACGTGCAGGAGTAGGCCATTCGGCCCTTCGAGCCAACACTACTATTCAATATGTTCATGGCTGATCATCCAAAATCAGTACCCCGTTTCTGCTTTCTCCCCATGTCCCTTGATTCTGTTAGCCCTAAGAGCTACTGTATATCTAACTCACTCTTGAAAACATCCAGTGAATTGGCGTCCACTGCCATCTGTGGCAGAGAATTCCACAGATTCACAACTCTCTTGGTGAAAAGGCTTTTCCTCATCTCAGTCCTAAATGGCCTACCCCATATTCTTAAACTGTGACCCCTGGTTCTGGACTCCCCCAACATCGGGACCATTTTTCCTGCATCTAGCCTGTCCAATCGCTTAAGAATTTTACATGTTTCAATAAGATCCCCTCTCATCCTTCTAAATTCCAGTGAATATAAGCCCAGTCGATCCATTCTTTCTTCAAATGTCAGTCCTGCCATCCCCGGAATTAACCTGGTGAACCTACGCTGCACTCCCTCAATAGCAAGAATGTCCTTCCTCAAATTAGGAGACTAGCAATGGGCAAGGTTATTCAATATTAAAATTGGATTGAATCTGGATAATGCTGCCGTGTTGCCCTCAGAGTGCTGTGTAACATCTTAATCTATTTTATTTTAAAGCGCACAGTGTAAGGTTTGCAATGAAAGAACCTTCATTGCAAACATTGAAACTGTGAGGATATATTCATCAGGAAATGTTGAGGACTCTGATAGAATGCCACCACTGGACATCGAGGGACTGGGTTGGGCTTGTGGAACACTGCACAGGTGCATTGTTTAAGGAGGAAATATGAAACGCATTTATGCACACAAAGAGAATGTATTGATTTGATGGTATAATGAATGTAGACAAAGTGGTGTGATTTTATTTCATGTATATATTATTAGAAATAAAGCAGATATATGAAATAAAGAAATATAATAGTACTGACAGATTCATAGCCCCTTAGCACATCCTGGGACAGGTGGTGACGCAGAGAGAAGGAGTAGACCTCAGAGTCCTCAACGTTGATTTCAGACTCCATGACATTTCTTGGCATCAAGTCAAACATGGCCAAGGAAATCTTCCTCCGATTACCACATACATTGCTCCTTCAGCTAGTTAATGAATGCTCTCCCATATTCAATAACACTTTAGCTTAGTTTCGAGATACAGCTTGGAAACAGGCCCATTGGCCCCATACACTAGTTCTGTCCCACACTCTAGGGACAATTTGCAGAAGCCAATTATCCTACAAACCCTCATGTCTTTGGAATGTGGGAGAAAACCCGGAGAAAACCCACGCGGTCACTGGGAGAACGTGCAAATTCCACACACAGATAGCACCTGAGGCCCAGATCGAATTTGGGTCTCTTGGCACTGTAAGGCAACTACTCTACCGCTGTACCACTGTGCCAGCCCAAAAGTCCATCCTCGGGAGGTGCTCAGATACACCACCACTGATGAACCTCACTAGGTGCATAAGTGCATAGCTGAGACAACACAAAAGATACATCTGCAACACCCCTGTCATCATTCCATCTGTGGCAGAGGCATCTTTCACCTGTCTATGACAAAAGTGTTAGGTGTGGCACTGTATGGTTTTTATGAAGACAAAGTCCCATCTTAACACTGACGTGATTGTCTATCACGTTGTACATAGTTCACAGGAGTTAGTCCCTTGAGATGGAGCTTTACTTGCTTCACATCAGTTCTGTAGGTCAACAGGGGACTCACAGCCTTTGGCACAGGTGGGGCAGCAAGGACTGAAGAGAACAGGCTGGTAGGTAGTTTGTGAGGTGGTGGGGTTCTTCCATTGTTTGTGCAGAGCCTCCCTGTGCTCCCTGAGGTCTCAGCTGTAGGTATCCCAGGTTTCAGAAGGAGGGCAGGGATCACTGCTGCCTCTACATCTCTCTTTGTGTGAGGTTGTCCCTAGTGTGTGTAGGATAGTGTTAATGTGCGGGGATTGCTGGGCGGCGCGGACTCGGTGGGCCAAAGGGCCTGTTTCAGCGCTGTAAAATTTTAAAAATCTAATGGCGGACAATTTGGTGCAGTGTGTTTCCTGCAGGATGTGGGAAGGTAGGGACTCAGCTGGAGCTTCTGGGAGCTACACCTGCAAGAACTGTGTCCAGGTGCAGCTCCTGAATGGGCGTGTGGTGGAGTTGGAAAAGCAGCTGGATGACCTCAGGGCCATCTGGGAATGCGAGAGTTTTCTGGACAGGACCTACTGTGAGGCTGTCACGCCAAGGGTCCAGGTCGAGCGAAGGTGGGAGACCGTTTCAAAGGGGAATGAACGTGGACTACAGGAGACCCCGGTGGCTGTGCCTATTGCAAACAGGTACACCCTCTTGGGAGCTGTCGAGGCAGAAGATGCTTCCAGTCCGAGCGGCGGACAGGTTGGTGGCTCTAATCCAGGCAAGGAGACTCGACCGGGGAGACCGAAGTCAGGAAGAGCCATAGTAGTGGGTGACTGTCCATTGTCCGAGGTATGGACAGTAGAATCTGTGGTGGCAGGCGGGACTCGAGGATGGTCTGTTGCCTCCCTGGTGCCGGATTACTTGTGCAGAATTGCTAAATCTTGACATAGAAATATAGATTACCATCCATCCAGGAGGACATGCACATTCTCCAGTCACATGGTGACAGACTCCGCCGTTCTGACAAGGACATCGCTCCTCACACTGTGGTCCATGTTTACCAGGAGGACACAAATCTTCACAGCTGAAAAATCAAGAAAAAATACTGAAAGATGAACACGGCTTAACAGAAAGAAAAGGACTTGCATTTCTATAGCACCTTTTTCGACTTCAGGGCCTCCTAAATTGCAGCCTCCAAAGTATTTTCTGAGCTTTAAACTTTAGAGGTACAGGGAAGAAACAGGCCCTTCGACCCACCGAGTCCGCACCGACCACCGACCACCAATCACCCGTACACCAGTTCTATCCTACACACTAGGGGCAATGTACAATTTTATCGAAGCCAATTAACCTACAAACCCACACGTCTTTGGAGTGTGGGAGGAACCTGGAGTAAACCCACACAGATCACAAAGAGAATGTACAAACTCCGTGCAGACAGCACCCGAGGATCAAACCCCGTTCTCTGGCGCTGTAAGGCAGCGACCCTACCACTGTGCCACCCGGGCTGGAATCATGGTGGTAATGCAGGAAACACAGCAGCCAAACTGAGGACAGTTAGTTCTCAAAATGCAAGCTGCTTTAGCAATGTTTATATTGGCCAGTACACTGGAGTGAACTCCCCAGCTTTTCTTCAGAACACTGTCAAGGAATCTTTAATGTCCAACTGCAATGGCATTGGCAAAAAAAGATGGCAACCCAAAAACGCAGCATTTATTTGCTTCTGAACAGGAAGCATCATCTCGGATTACGCACTCAAATCTCTGACGATCACACAATCTTCTGACAAAGACATAGTGCTGCTCAGTGAGACGTGGTTGAAACCAAAATGGATATAATAATAATAATAATAATATTCATTTATTGTCATTGCAACGAGTACAACGAAATTAAAAAACAGCCAATCCTGACGGTGCGTACAAACATATATGCAATAAATGCAAAAACAAATAAATACATAAATACAATTAAATTAAGTACAAGATTTTTTAACGGTGTTGCCTAGTGCACAGGTAGTGTTCAGTTCTCGTATGGCCCTGGGGTAAAAACTGTTCTTAAGTCTGTTTGTTCGGGATTTGATTGACCTGAAACGTCGACCAGAGGGCAGATGAACAAACAGACGGTGGCCGGGGTGGGATGGATCTTTTATTATTTTGCCTGCTCTACTGAGGCAGCGCAGGCTGAACAGGTGCTCCAGGGATAGAGAAAATGACAAAAAAAACATTTTTATATTTTGTTATCAACAATTGCATTGAGTTTAAGATTTTGTTTAGTTTAGTTTAAAGATACAGAGTGGAAATGGGCCCTTCAGCCCAGCGAGTCAGCACCAACCAACCAACAATCACCCATACACTAGTTCTATCCTACACTCTAGGGACAATTTTACAGAAGCCAATTAACCTACAAACCTGCATGACTTTTGCATGTTGGAGGAAACCGGAGAAAACTCAAACGGTCACAGGGAGAACGTGCAAACTCCGTTCAGACAGCACCCATAGTCAGGATCGAACCTGATCTCCGGCGCTGTAAGGCAGCAACTCTACTGCTGCGCCACTGTGCCACTGAGATTTTTTGGAATCAGCATCATTGAAAAAGGCCGCTCAGTCGCAGCTGTTTGAATAAAGCTCCAAT